>NC_090437.1:395558791-395862291 GCF_031143425.1 Pleurodeles waltl
TGTGACTCTGCCGTGTTTGTGGATTCCCTGTCTGGGTCAGTTTGACAGTTGGGTTGTTTTTCACCTCACACTAGACAGTGACACAAAGGGAGATGGGGTGCAACCTGCATTTCCTGATTAGCCATCTCTGCTAGGAGGGGGGGGTGGAGTGGTCACTCTCATCTGAAAGGACTGTGCCTGCCTCTGACAATGCAGACTCCAAACCCCTGGTGTGTGTCTGAGGCCTTGCCTGGGCAAGGCAGGATTTCACAAGTAGGTGTGAGTCCCCTTTGAAGAAAGGTGACTTCAAAGACTAAAATGGGTATAAGAAGGGCACCCAAATCTACAGACTGGAGAAAAACACTTCTGGAACTTAAGAGGAACCTCTGCCTGGAGAAGAGCTGATAGCTGAGGAAGAAGTGCTGCCCTGCCTGTGACTGTGCTTTGTGGAGCTTTCCTGCAGTGCTACTTCTGCCAGAGTAAGAGGGCAAAGACTGGACTTTGTGTGCCTTCCATCTTGTGAAGAAATCTCCAAGGGTTTGATGTAGAACTTGCCTCCTGTTGTTTGAAGTCTCAGGGACAGCAAAGACTTCTCTCTGCCAGCACCTGGAGTCTCTGGAGAGACTCCTGCTCTGACAAGTGGTGCCCGATCCAGTCCCTGGGCCTTGAAAGAAAAGCTGGTGGAAATCCAAGGAAATTGACTTTGGACGACTCCGGACCGACGCTGCTGCTGAATCCGGTAACGCCGCCTGCACCTGATGCCGTGACCTTCGCTGGAACGCGACGCTCTTCTCAGGCCTGATGCCGCTGCAACCCCGCTGAAGTCCGCGACTCCGTGGAAGTCGCCGCACCACGTCGTGACCGACGCTGCTCGAAGTGCACGGATTCAACGTTTCGCACAGACGCCGCGATCCCTGACTTCGCGCATCGGCTTGTTTTCACTCTTCACCAAAGGTACTGTACTTGGGGGTCTATTCGACTTCGTGTCCGGCGCCGCTGGTGTTGGCTTGTTGGTAACGACTCCGTCACGACGCCGTGTTAACATCTCATCGAAGCATTTTTGTTTCTAAGCGCTATTTTTTAATTTAATCTCTAAAAATTCATAACTTGACTTGTGTATGTCGGATTTTTGTCGTTTTGGTCTTGTTTTGTTTAGATAAATATTTCCTATTTTTCTAAACTGGTGTGGTGTAATTTTGTAGTGTTTTCATTAATTTGCTGTGTGTGTTGGTACAACTACTTTACACCTAGCGCTCTGAAGTTAAGCCTACTGCTCTTTCAAGCTACCAAGGGGGTAAGCAGGGGTTAGCTGAGGGTGATTCTCTTTTACCCTGACTAGAGTGAGGGTCCTTGCTTGAACAGGGGGTAACCTGACTGTCAACCAAAGACCCCATTTCTAACATTGGTGATCAGCGGCTGGGATTTGGACTTGTATTTGTACTTGACATACAGTAATTAAGTGTACACTACTGTTTGAGTTCAGACCACTACGTGACCACATACTACTAGTCTTGTGATTTTTGTTTTTTTTCTATTTGGACACTTTTTGCTCTGCATTCTTTTCTCGCTGATTCCTTGATTGACTTTCTTTGGAACTTCATTTGGGAACTTGTTTTTCTGCCTTTGGAACTTTAAACTTGTTTTTGAATCTTCATCATGTCCCATGCTGGAGATGCATCAGTTGGAGCTGACTTTGACCTGGAGAAATTGGAGAATTATACCAAAGCTCAGTTGAAGCAGTTCTGTAAAAGTTTTGACTGTCCCATTTAGAGCTCATCCAGGAAGGAGGAGCTGCAAAAGGCGCTGAGGGCCTGGGTGACAGCCAAGAGCAGTGAAGGGCACACAGAGGATGAGGGAGATGAGGAGGATGAGGAAGAGTGTTCAGTACACAATGGTATTGTGGGTGGGCCTGTTATTTCCAGGGAGAAGGTCTCCAGGGCAGGTAGCAGTGTCTCATCCAAGGGTCTGACACCTGAGGAGTTACAGGACAGACAGGCAGAAAAGGAGTACCAATTGGAGCAGAGGAGGCTAGCCCTTGAGGAGAGGAAGTTAGCAATGGCTCATGAGCTTAGCTTGAGAGAGATGGATCATAGAAGCCAGTCCAGTAGAGATGGTGGCAGCAATCCTACAGTGCAGCCTGAGAGAAGGGTACACATCCCGAAAGACCTTGTGAGGGATTATAAGAGGAAGGATGATATCTACTTGTGGTTCAAGGGTTATGAGTCAGCTCTCCACATGAACCTGGTCCCTGAAGCTCATTGGGGGGCAGCCCTGTGGAAGCATTTTGAGGCAGAGGGGAGGGACACACTGACAGCCGTAGGGGATACTCAGGATCTCACCTATCCTGTCATGAAGGAGGCCTTACTCACCAGGTATGGTCTCACCCCTGAGCAGTACAAGGAGAAGTTTAGATCCTACAAGAGAAAGGAATCCCAAACATGGTTGGAATGTGTTGATTCTTTTTGCAGGTCACTGGATGGTTGGGTGAAGGGCAGTAAGGTAAACACGTATGAGGGGCTTTACAATTTAATTGCTTGGGAGCACTTGTACAGTTTATGTTTTCCAGAGCTGCGCCAGCACCTCATTGACAGCAAGCTGACTGACCCCAGGAAGCTTGCACAGGAAGCAGACCGCTGGGAGAGCACCAGGGTCCAAAAGAGGTATGGGGGAGACCACGCCAAGGGTGGGCAGGGTCCCTCTCAGAAGAAAGGGGGGAGTAAGGGCAAACAGGGGGAGTTCTCTAAAGGGCCCCAAACTGATTTCCAGGGTGAGGATTCCAAACCCCCCAGTGAAAAGAAGCCATGGTTGTCCAAAGGGAAGCCAGTGGCAGGTGGTCCCCACGTAAGTGCTATGCATGTGACCAGGTGGGTCATGTGAGGGGGGACCCCAAATGCCCCAAAAGTACACCGGCACCCACTGGTGCACTGTCCCAGGGTTTGGCCAGTGTAGCGCTTGGGGAGGAGTTGGTTTCAGGTGGGTGGGAACCAGCAGAAATGACCCTTGTCTCACTAGGGGACAGTGAGATGGTCCGGAGAAACCTAGTGCCTGATAACACTAAGAAGTACAGGCAATGGGTGACCATCAATGGACAGAGGGTGGAGGCTCTGAGAGACACAGGAGCCAGTGTGACTACAGTGAGGAGTCACCTGGTGTCTGAAGAGCAGATTGATCCCCGGGTACTTCACCAAGTAGTTGCGGTAGACAACTCTGAGCGCCTCTGCAGAGTGGCGCAGGTTCCCTTTGAATGGGGGGGAGTCTCAGGTTCCTGGAAAGTAGCTGTGAGTCCAACCATGCCTGTTGATTGTTTGCTAGGTAACGACCTGGAGGATTCCCCTTGGAAGGAGGTGAAACACAGGTCTCACTTGGAGATGTTGGGTCTGCCTGGGTGGGTATGCGTATCCACCCGGTCTATGGCAGCCAATCAGGGTAGTCAAGAGCCCCTGGAGCCTGAAACAGTGGCCCAGGGGACCGCCAAGAAGAGAAAGGGCAGGGGGCGGTGGAAACCGGCCCCCGAGGTTCCCACAGTCCGGGAGGAGGCGGAGCCTGAGTGTGACGCCCCGGAACCTACAGGGGAGCAGGTGGCTGAACTGGGGGAGGTCCCCGAGCTGTCACAGTGGGAGCAGGAAGGGGGACCCACCAGGGAAGCATTCTGCACAGCGCAGAAGGAGTGCCCTACTCTTTAGGGGCTGCGGCAGCAGGCTGCAGCCCAGGCGGCTGGCGAGGCGCCAGGTACTCACCTGATATATATGGAGGATGGCCTCCTGTATAGTGATCCTAAGGTTCCTGAGCCTGGGTCAGCTCGTATGCTGGTGGTACCCCAGTGCTTCAGGGCCTTCCTACTGGGTTTGGCTCATGATGCGCTGTTGGCGGGACATCTAGGGCAGGACAACACCTATAAGAGGCTTGTCTCCCACTTTTACAGGCCCTTGATGCACAAGCAGTTAGCTGCTTATTGTAGATCTTGTCAGACTTGTCAGGCAAGTGGCAAGAGTGGGGGGAAATGCAAAGCTCCCCTTCAACCTTTACCGGTAGTCAGTACTCCCTTTGAAAGGGTAGGAATTGACATTGTGGGGCCTCTGGATCCCAAGACAGCCATGGGCAACAGGTTTATCCTGGTCTTGGTGGACCATCCCACACGGTACCCAGAAGCCATTCCTCTAAGGACGGTCACTGCCCCCGTGGTGGGACGTGCCTTGATGGGAGTTTTTACCTGCATGGGGTTCCCCAAGGAAGTGGTATCTGATAGAGGTACAAACTTCATATCTACTTATATGAAGTCTCTGTGGAAGGTGTGTGGGGTAACCTACAAGTTCACCACCCCTTACCACCCCCAAAGTAATGGTCTGGTTGAGAGATTCAACTGCACCTTGAAAGGCATGATTCAGGGCCTGTCAGAGCCCTTGAGGCATAAGTGGTACGTCCTCTTGCCATGCCTTCTGTTCGCTTACAGGGAGGTGCCTCAAAAGGGACTTGGCTTTAGCCCTTTTGAGCTCATCTATGGCCATCCTGTTAGGGGACCGCTCAGTCTGGTGAAGGAGGCTTTGGAGAAAGCTCCTAGTAAACTACCTCAGGATGTATTTAGCTACATGCTGGCACTAAGAAACCAGACTGCCCGCTTCAGGAGTCTCGCTCAGGAGAACCTGGAAGCAAGCCAGGAGGATATGAAACGGTGGTACGACCAGAATGCCACTCTGGTTGAGTTTCAGCCTGGACAAAAAGTGTGGGTCATGGCACCAGTGGAGCCTAGGGCTCTCCAAGATAAGTGGACTGGGCCTTTTGAGGTGGTGGAAAGAAAGAGCGAGGTCACCTATCTGGTAGACTTGCAATCCCCCAGGAACCCTTTGAAGGTCCTACATGTCAACCGCCTCAAACCACACTTTGAGCGAACTGAGCTATCCATGCTCCTAGCGACAGATGACTGGGTGGAGGAAGAGAGTGAGCCTCTTCCTGACCTCCTGTCTGCAGGAGAGAAAGATGGGTCTGTGGAGGGAGTGATCCTCTCCCCCTTCCTGACTGAGGAACAGCAGAGGGACTGTCGCCACGTGTTGGGACAGTTCGCCTCGCTGTTTTCCCTGATCCCAGGAGTCACACACCGGTGCACACATGATGTGGACACTGGGGACAGTACACCTGTTAAACATAAGGTTTACAGGGTGACTGACAGGGTCAGGGCTTGCATTAAGGAGGAAGTCTCCAAAATGTTAACCCTAGGGGTCATTGAGCACTCCAGCAGTCCTTGGGCCAGCCCAGTGGTATTGGTCCCAAAGGCTGCTGCTTCTGGTGCCACTCCAGAACTTAGGTTCTGTGTGGACTACCGGGGTCTCAATGCGGTCAGCAAGACTGATGCACACCCCATCCCCCGAGCTGATGAGCTCATTGATCGGTTAGGAGCTGCCAAGTACCTCAGTACGTTTGATTTAACATCTGGGTACTGGCAGATTGCCTTAACTGAGGGGGCAAAAGAGAGGTCATCATTTTCTACCCCAGATGGGCACTTTCACTTCAACGTTATGCCCTTTGGGATGAAGAATGCCCCTGCCACCTTTCAGAGGTTGGTCAACCAGGTGTTGGCCGGACTGGATGAGTTCAGTGCTGCCTACCTGGATGACATTGCTGTGTTTAGTTCCACATGGGAGGAACACCTGCAACACCTCTGGAGAGTGTTAGAGGCCCTGCAGAAGGCAGGCCTCACTATTAAGGCGAGCAAGTGCCAAATAGGGAAGGGTTCTGTGGTGTAATTAGGACACCAGGTGGGGTGTGGCCAGGTGGCACCCCTACAGCCTAAGATTGACACGATTCTGGCTTGGGAGCCACCCACGACCCAGACTGAAGTGAGAGCCTTTTTAGGTCTCACAGGATATTACCGGAGGTTTGTTAAGGGATATGGTACCATTATTACCCCCTTAACTGAGTTGACTTCTAAGAAGCAACCCAAGAAAGTGATCTGGACAGAGGCTTGCCAGAACGCTTTTGATGCCCTGAAGGCTGCCATGTGCACAGCACCTGTGCTGCAGGCACCTGACTACTCCAAGGAGTTTGTTGTGCAAACAGACGCCTCAGAGCATGGTATTGGAGCAGTACTCTCACAGCTTAATGAAGAGGGCCTAGATCAACCCGTAGCCTTCATTAGCAGGAGGTTACTACCCAGGGAACGTAGGTGGAGTGCCATAGAACGTGAAGCGTTTGCTGTGGTCTTGGCACTGAAGAAACTAAGACCCTACTTGTTTGGGACTCACTTCCGAGTTCAGACCGGCCACAGGCCCCTCAGATGGTTAATGCAGATGAGGGGTGAGAATCCAAAACTGTTGAGGTGGTCCATTTCCCTACAGGGGATGGACTTTACAGTGGAACATCGTCCTGGTACAGAACACGCCAGTGCTGATGGTCTGTCCAGATTCTTCCGCCTTAGTGATGAGAACTCCCAGGAGGTTGGGTAGTTGCTCCCCACTTTTAGCTGGGGGGACACGTGTTAGACTTTTCACCCTTGGTGTGGTCTCCCTTAACTTTTTGCCTCTGTTCCCCAGGATGTTGATGTGTGCTGGACTCTGATTTTGCTGTTTTTTATTACTCTGGGCACTTTACCACTGCTAACCAGTGCTAAAGTGCAAGTGCTCCTGTTTAAAATGTGTACGTAATTGGTTCTCCATGATTGGCATATTTGTTTTACTGTTAAGTCCCTAGTAAAGTGCACTAGAGGTGCCCAGGGCCTGTAAATCAAATGTTACTAGTGGGCCTGCAGCACTGGTTGTGCCACCCACATAAGTAACCGTGTAATCATGTCTCAGACCTGCCACTGCAGTGTCTGTGTGTGTACCTTTACACTATAAATTCGACTTGGCAAGTGTACCCACTTGCCAGGCCTAAACCTTCCCTTTTCTTACATGTAAGGCACCCCTAAGGTAGGCCATAGGAAGCCCCAAGCGCAGGATGCAGTGTATGGATAAGATAGGACATATAGGCCCTCATTCTGACCTTGGCGGGCGGCGGAGGCCGCCCGCCAAAGTCCCGCCGTCAGGTTACCGTTCCGCGGTCGAAAGACCGCGGCGGTAATTCTGACTTTCCCGCTGGGCTGGCGGGCGGTCTCCTTCAGACCGCCAGCCAGCCCAGCGGGAAAGAGGCTTCCACGATGAAGCCGGCTCGGAATCGAGCCGGCGGAGTGGAAGCTGTGCGACGGGTGCAGTTGCACCCGTCGCGTATTTCACTGTCTGCGCAGCAGACAGTGAAATACATTTAGGGGCCCTCTTACGGGGGCCCCTGCAATGCCCATGCCAGTGGCATGGGCACTGCAGGGGCCCCCAGGGGCCCCGCGACCCCCCCTACCGCCATCCGGATCTCGGCGGTCCGACCGCCGGGATCTGGATGGCGGTAGGGGGGGTCAGAATCCCCGCGGCGGTGCAGCAAGCTGCGCCGCCGCGGAGGATTCAATGGGGCCGCGGTACACTGGCGGGACCCCGCCAGTGGTGCCGGTCCGACCGCGGCTTTACCGCCGCGGTCGGAATCCCCATTGAAGCACCGCCGGCTTGTCGGCGGTGCTCCCGCGGTCCTCCGCCCTGGCGGTCAAAGACCGCCAGGGTCAGAATGAGGGCCATAGTAATGTGGTTTATATGTCCTGACAGTGAAATACTGCCAACTTCGTTGTTCACTGTTGCAAGGCCTGTCTCTCTCATAGGATAACATGGGGGCTACCTTTAAATATGATTAAAGTGTAGATTCCCCTAGAGAGTAGATGGACATGTGGAGTTTGGGGTCCCTGAACTCACAATTTAAAAATACATCTTTTAGTAAAGTTGATTTTAAGATTGTGCGTTTGAAAATGCCACTTTTAGAAAGTGAGCATTTTCTTGCTTAAACCATTCTGTGACTCTGCCGTGTTTGTGGATTCCCTGTCTGGGTCAGTTTGACAGTTGGGTTGTTTTTCACCTCACACTAGACAGTGACACAAAGGGAGCTGGGGTGTAACCTGCATTTCCTTATTAGCCATCTCTGCTAGGAGGGTGGGGTGAAGTGGTCACTCTCATCTGAAAGGACTGTGCCTGCCTCTGACAATGCAGACTCCAATCCCCTGGTGTGTGTCTGAGGCCTTGCCTGGGCAAGGCAGGATTTCACAAGTAGGTGTGAGTCCCCTTTGAAGAAAGGAGACTTCAAAGACTAAAATGGGTATAAGAAGGGCACCCAAATCTACAGACTGGAGAAAAACACTTCTGGAACTTAAGAGAAACCTCTGCCTGGAGAAGAGCTGATAGCTGAGGAAGAAGTGCTGCCCTGCCTGTGACTGTGCTTTGTGGAGCTTTCCTGCAGTGCTGCTTCTGCCAGAGTAACAGGACAAAGACTGGACTTTGTGTGCCTTCCATCTTGTAAAGAAATCTCCAAGGGCTTGATGTAGAACTTGCCTCCTGTTGTTTGAAGTCTCAGGGACAGCAAAGACTTCTCTCTACCAGCACCTGGAGTCTCTGGAGAGACTCCTGCTCTGACAAGTGGTGCCCGATCCAGTCCCTGGGCCCTTGAAAGAAAAGCTGGTGGAAATCCAAGGAAATTGACTTCGGACGACTCCGGACCGATGCCGCTGCTGAATCCGGTAACGCCGCCTGCACCTGACGCCGTGACCTTTGCTGGAACGCGAAGCTCTTCGCAGGCCCGACGCCGCTGCAACCCCGCTAAAGTCCGCGACTCCGTGGAAGTCGCCGCACCACGTCGTGACCAACGCTGCTCGAAGTGCACGGATTCAACGTTTCGCACAGACACCGCGATCCCCGACTTCGCGCATCGGCTTGTTTTCACTCTTCACCAAAGGTACTGTACTTGGGGGTCTACACGACTCCGTGTCCGGCGCCGCTGGTGTCGGCTTGTTGGGAACTACTCCGTCACGACGCTGTGTTAACATCTCATCGAAGCATTTTTGTTTCTAAGCGCTATTTTTTAGTTTAATCTCTAAAAATTCATAACTTGACTTGTGTATGTCAGATTTTTTTCGTTTTGGTCTTGTTTTGTTTAGATTCGCTTTTTTGGCTCTTGTAGCCGCAATAAAGCTCCTTTGAACTGAACTGTTTAGATAAGTATTTCCTATTTTCCTAAACTGGTGTGGTGTCATTTTGTAGTGTTTTCATTAATTTGCTGTGCATGTTGGTACAAATACTTTACACCTAGCGCTCTGAAGTTAAGACTACTGCTCTGCCAAGCTACCAAGGGGGTAAGCAGGGGTTAGCTGAGGGTGATTCTCTTTTACCCTGACTAGAGTGAGGGTCCTTGCTTGAACAGGGGGTAACCTGACTGTCAACCAAAGACCCCATTTCTAACAAGCACACACCGCCTGTTGCCAGAAGTGCTGAACTCCATCACAGCTCCATGCCAGGTGCAGGAAATTCGCATAATTTAGCCCACAACTATGGCAGCACACATCCTCCTGCAGTCCATACTGATACAGCCTGGCAGGGGTATAATACATCTGCTGCAAATATTTATAATGTATGATAGACAAATTACAATTAGGGACGAGGAGCCCAGTCAAAGTACAGCAAAAAAACCATTCCTCCTGTGTTAAGGGAGTGTCCAGTAACGTGTTCCACCGCTTTGTCCACTGTCTGAAGGATGTCATCTTGTGCTGCATTGTATAGCTTTGTGACCAAGTGGTAACACGTAAGACTAGTGAGTAGTGTTCGCAATGCGCATCGTGTTTGGGGTTCTTCTGGGAAGGATGGGAATAAGACCCTAATAGCCACTCTGAGGCAGTGGTACTGAGAGGTAAAAAGTGGGGTCGCATTTTTTATCAAATACAGGTCACTTGGGTCTAGACATCGACCTTATGGTTATGCATCACCCATTGTCACTATCTCTACCTGTTTGAAGACTGGGAGAGCAAAATCTTCTTGTGTTATTGAGAGGGCTGGTTGATGTCCTGCAGGTAGTACAGGAGCATTCAGGGGAAGCTTACAGGCTTGCACATTCAATGCTTGCCAGCCGTCACTGTGCAGTTAATCGTATTGATTTCTGTTCATGGTATAGCTTTACGTATGTGCAGCAGTACGTAGTTGAATGGGCTGCCTCAATTGCCAAGTGAGGAGTCTATGCATGGGACTGGTACTAGTAGTGCGCACATTGAGCTTCAGCACATAAATAGTAAAGATATAAATCTGGTGAAGCAAAGCCGCCCCTCGCATATGGTGATAGAGCGGTTCGTAGTAATAATTTACCTGTGTTCGGACGCTCTTTAGGCCGATGAATCTTTTGACTAAGTGGGAACTCTCTGTACTCTTAATCGATCAGTCTCATCAAAAATCAATAATCAATAACGTACATAAGCAATACCTTGATCAACATAACACTTAACAATTAATCCAGAATACATTTCGGCGAACCTGACCTCTCAGCCAGGAATAACCACACCAGTTTATTGCAAAGTTAGTGAATTTTATTTCCCTATATTAACAAAGCTAGCACAATATAAATGTGTCTCAACACCAAATGATAAACATAAATGAACATTAATAGCTGTCCATAACGTCGAAACAGGTGCAATCTATGTAGCATTTGAACCACAAGGCATTCGATAATAGCAATGCAAATCACTAATACGATAATCTGTAATGAACTAATGGCATACATTTAGTCAGCATAACAAGATCTCAAATTGCATCGTGAGACATATGGAATCCTCGTCTAACCTCAAATTAGCATCGGCATGTGGGACTTCATGCAAAAACAATTTAGCAACATTAATTTGGAAAACTCCTAGCTAGGGACCTTGTCAAAATCAGCAGTTGGTTACCTAAAAGAAACACAATGCAATTTTACAATTTCCTTTCATATTTACCAATTACGATCAGCATACAAGGAAGTCTTCGTCTCACAGGTACCGTTCTTCGGTCAGCATGGGTACCGTTTCTTGATCAGCATGGGACGGGGCAAAGGGGCAGGGGTGGACGGGGCAATTGCCTCACGGCGGCAAGGTAAAACTACTACTTCATGCAAAGGGATCAAATCAAAGTTAAAGTCTCTAGGGCAAGAATCATTTAAAGTCTCTTTCTCTCGATTAGAGAAAGAATCAAAGTCTCTTTCAAAATGGCGTCGCAGCAAAGTGGGCCATAATAGCTACGAAGTCAAAATGGCGGGATGTCCGATGATAGAGAGATAATAGCGCAATGGCAATCATAGCGCGTAATGGCCACCTTCTTCTCGTGCACCTGGTTTTTATAGACAACAGTTCAAGTCCAGTAGGGTCTTCCATTGGAGAGTTCATAGGTTAGCTTCAAATTGACCAATCAAAAACGACAGTTCTCAAGCTTTTACTTAAGCATACATTATCCTTGGAGATGGGTACGCAAGTTGCAACATTGTCTCCCAATTAGCTCACTTTCAGAGCCTCCATTGAGCACCTGCAAGTCGACCTTGAATTAAAGAGAAAATATGCCAGGCTGGCACTAACTTTAAGATAAGCATGTGAACAGTTTCTGTGGAAAAGTACAGCTTCAAGCAAAAATACACGTTTATTAGCACAGTGGAAAAATACGAGCATCTAAACCGTGAGACCAGGCCACTAGGCCAAAGCCTCCGCTAAAGTAATGCTAAGCTAAAACATTTCAAACAAGCAAATCATAGCACACGTTTATGATTATGTCGGATTAGTGCAATTCTAATACACCACGTTATAAAAAGCACGCGTATAAATGTTGGCAAACTACTCTGAGGGCACATTTCGTCCCCGTACAATCTTTATTAGTTCGGTTAAGGTCACACATGATTATTTCAGCACTACGTTTAAGCGTTAATAAATCAAAACCTTCATTTTCTGCTTCATCAATCCCTCCTCTGATGACTACTTGTCATCACACAAATCATGCCCACAAATTTTATTCCATTAAAATTCTGTCAGTTCCCTTTTCCTTTTAGTTCCCCTAGTTTGCGCTTTGTATTCTTCTGCCATTCTTTTCATAATTTTCTCCTCCTTTCTCCTTTTAATTCTTTCCATAATCATTATTATTCCCCTTTTTATTCCCCAAATTCCAAATGTACAAATTATTACTATTAATATTCCTTCTATTATTTTCAATAATATTCGATTCCAAATTCCCCCAATCCAATGTCCCACTGAAGCAAGTCCCTTTCCAACCTTCTCCCACACTCCTGGTTCTTTCAATTCCTTCAAATCTGCACTTTCTTTTGTTAGATTAGCAAGCATAGTTTTAATCTTCACACTATTATCGGGTATATACTGTAGGTACAACAGTGTCGGGCACCAATCATTTTGCAAACGCCTCCATCCTTTGCTAAAAGAATGTCTAAAGCAAGCCTATTTTGAAGAGTCATAGCTCTTTCCGCTGCAAGTTCAGCATCTATCAGGATTATAGCACCTGAAAACTTTGTCAGCATGTTATCCACTATAGTAGACAACTTTCTTATTTTGATGGAATTCAACACAACTCCCAATGAAGGAATCATGGCTCCAAATATATCACCTACCACAGCAGCTGCGGTTTCTCTCTTCTGGATACGATGGGATCCAGATGTCTTTTGAATCATCGATACGTCATCCAGTTGATAAACCTTTGGGAACACTATACCCAAATAACATCTCCCCCACCATCCCTTTGGAAGACGATAATAGGCATTATGCCCACAAATGTAATATACCCCTGGAATGACAGGGTCAAGTCCGTTCATCATGAATGTCCATTTGGCCTTAAAAATAAACGTATGTTTGCATTCACTCGCTCCTACAAAAATATTATCATAATAGGATTCACCTCGATATATACAAAATTTCCCTACATGCCAAGCATCTAAAGCTATTTTCCCTTGTGTCTTTATAGCAGCAAAATCATAATTATCTACTGAAGTCCTCTTATGTAGCTCTTTTTCTAATTTCGCCTTCATTTGTGCCCTTCTATCATCTTTGCGATCTAAAAAGCTTATTTCTACAGCAGAGACTGAGCAAGTAAGGTTCTCCCTATGAGCATGAGCCGTTTCAAAAGGTTGCATTGGCTCGAAAAATTCCCTCATTATTTTAGCATCCCAATCTTTAGCAATCTGGCTTAGCTGTGCTATTATAGGAACATAAGCAAAGGTAACATCATAATTCGAGTAGAAATACTGTATGTTAGTTTGACCATAAAACCTAGACATTACTATACTACATGTAATCCCATATGTAAGAGGCAGGTGGTGATAAGTTACCCCTTCCTTTACTGATGTCGGTATCTGTGTACACACATAACAATCTTTCGCATCCATAGTCTCAACATACTCTGTTAGCAAGCGATAGAAAACGTTATACGAAAGCTCTTTCTTATCGTGCAAGAGCCTCTCATCCAATGCTAGTCTTTTCAATGGGGTTAGTTCAGTGGCAGTAACAGGAGCAATAGTAGAAGCCTCGATATTCTCACTTTCACCCTTTCCATGCATTCCAAACACAATTGCCATTATTATTATTACACATGTAATTACCAAGCCTATACACACATATTTACAATATTTCTTTCTATTATTTTGCGTAGCGTACCTAGTCATGATCTGTATAGAATCAGAGAGCTAGAAGCACCTATAAAAGAAACTATTTAGCGATTCAGTTACAGAGCTGAACGAGCGCAATGTTCACACCGTCTTCTTCAAAAGGCCAGTCACTTTTCGGTTAGCAGCATTTGTCTCAATTCGGCAATAACTCAGTCTTTATCTGTTTAGCAAGTCTCATCCGGTTTAGCAATGTCTCAGCTGGTTGTTTCTTTCACGTTAGATTGTAGCAAGCAATATCATTTACTATTCTTTCAATCGACAGAGTCTATGAAACTTTTCTTTTCTATTGGTATCTCTTCTTCTTCTTCGTTCTCGATGCTTAGAGATACAAACTCGTCAGTCCAATCGTCATTGACTGCATATGCCCATTCAGGACCGGAATATCTCCTGTTTGGTATCCTTTTCCTTTTCAATTTTGCTTCTCTTTTCGACTCTGCCTCGCTGGCACTTTCCTCTTTTGTCAAGTCTTTTTCCTCACTTGACGATTGTTCCACAACAGTTACTTCCTTTCTTTTCTCTTTCACTTTTGGCCTTCCTCCGTCGCCCAAACTTTCTTTACCCTTTTCTTTTATTGGTGAGATACTTAGGGCCTGATTCTAACTTTGGAGGACGGTGTTAAACCGTCCCAAAAGTGGCGGATATACCACCTACCGTATTACGAGTCCATTATATCCTATGGAACTCGTAATACGGTAGGTGGTATATCCGCCACTTTTGAGACGGTTTAACACCGTCCTCCAAAGTTAGAATCAGGCCCTTAGTCTTCTCTTTGCACCGTGTCCATTTGATGGACCTGCTGTCTTTTCTGCGGAAGCTTGAACCTTTTCGTTCTGTTCTGCCTCGTTCCCTCCTTCTGGGGAATCAATCACGTTCTCTTTTTCTTTTTCTGTATCGTCTGCTTCTGGGAAAGCCCTCCTCTGATCAGGCTCTCCTGCTTTTTCACCTTTTTCGAGCCCTTCGTCACCGTTACTTTCTTCAGGCTCTTTATCACTTTCAGCTGCTTCAGGCTCCTTGTCACCTTCAGCTGCTTCAGGCTTTTTGCTACCCTCAGCTGCTTCAGGTTCTTTGTCACCTTCAGCTGCTTCGTCGCTGTCTGAACTTTCTCCTTGGTCTCCCCCAAGCGAGTTGGTGTCTTCGTCGTCAGAGAATATCTCTTTCTCTCCCGTTTCTGCCTGCTCGCCTTCAGTTCGGTTTTGTTCTGTCTCAGCACTCAGCACTGCTTTATCAGGCACTGGTAGTTTCAGCGCTTCAACTTCCTCATCTGTGGGACACAACACCTTCTTTGTGTGACTGGCGTGAATCCAGTTGGGAACCCCCGCACACTTCACAGCGGTAGTTGTCGTCAGGATCACTTGAAAAGGGCCTTTCCAACGGGGTTCCAGACACGATTTTCTCACATGCTTCTTTACCACGACCCAGTCACCTGCTTTCAGTGCGTGTCCTGGACCTTGGATCGGTGGCAAGGTGGTCGCTTCCACCTGGTGAGAGAAAGAGCGAACCACGTCAGCCAGTCCTTTGCAGTAGTCTAACACCATATCATCTGTAATATTCAAAAGCATGTTTGCGGGAACTGCAGGAAGTCTCATAGCCCTGCCCATGAGAATTTCATGTGGAGACAATCCAGTCTTTCTATCAGGAGTGTTTCTCATTGACATTAGCGCTAAGGGCAATGCGTCAGGCCATTTCAAATTTGTCGATGCACATATTTTTGCCATTCTCGATTTCAGCGTACCATTCATCTGCTCCACCAGTCCTGAGGCTTCAGGGCGATAGCTACAGTGCAGCTTTTGCTCAATGTTCAGCGCTTCGCAGAGTAACTTTATCACCTCGTTATTGAAGTGACTTCCCCTATCTGATTCTAAAGAGATCGGGAATCCGAAACGTGGTATCAACTCCCTCAACAATAGCTTCGCAACTGTAAGGCTGTCATTTCTACGTGTAGGGTATGCCTCAATCCAGTGACTAAAAATGCACACAATCACCAACACATATTTCAGACCCCCATGCACAGGCATCTCAATGAAGTCCATCTGCATTCGACTAAAAGGCCCGCTTGCCCTACCAATGTGACTCGCGTTCACAACTGTTCCCTTTCCTGGGTTCATCTGCTGGCAAGTGACACATCGATGGCAAACTGCTTCTGCAGCTTGACGAAATCTGGGGTTAAACCAATCAGTTTTGAACAATCTTATCAGGGCATCTCTCCCTAGGTGAGCTTGCCCATGATAGAACCGCGCAAGCTGTGATAAGAGACTATTTGGCAAAACAAATTTTCCCTCATGTGAAACCCATAACTCGTCTTGTCTCTTTATACATTGTGATTTAATCCAGGAATCTCTTTCATCCTCCCTGACATTATTTTGTAATGCTTTTAGTTCATCTATCGTATCTACAACCTTCAAGGCAAATGCTTCAGCTGGTTCGAGTTCTGGCTCATTTATCGTATTCCAATCATCCCTTAGTAATATACAGTTCAAGGCACAAAATCTTGCGACTTGATCCGCATATGCATTTCCCAGAGACACATAGTCCTGTCCTTTCGTGTGAGCACTACACTTTACCACTGCAACTTCAGCTGGTACTTGAATGGCATGTAACAATTCCCTTATCCTCTCCCCGTTCTTCACTGGGGATCCTGAAGAAGTCAGGAACCCCCTCTGTGACCACAGTTGTCCAAAGTCATGCACAATCCCAAACCCGTATTGACTATCAGTGTAAATGGTGACTTTCATCAATGCAGACAGTTGACATGCTCTTGTAAGGGCTACAAGTTCTGCTACTTGTGCAGAATAGACTCCTTGAAGCCATCCCGCTTCCAGGACACCTGTTACAGTGCATACAGCATATCCTGCTTTCAAAATCCCCATCCCGTCTCTTAGATATGAACCATCAACAAAAAGAATTTGGTCATTTTCATCAAGTTTAGTATCCTTGATGTCCGGTCGAGGTTTTGTGCAAAATTCAGTCACCTGAAGGCAGTCATGCTCGACGTCTTCAGCGTTCTCAATTTCAGCATTTTCTCCAGGAAGCAAGGTTGCTGGATTCAACGTAGTGCACCTTTTCAGCTGCACATTCGGTGAGCCCAGAATTATCGTTTCATACCTTGTGAGTCTTGCTCCAGTCATGTGTTGCGTTCGGGAGCGGGTCAAAAGTATCTCAACTGAGTGAGGGACCATGACTGTTACTGGGTGTCCCATCACTATTCCTTCACTCTGAGTGAGGCTGATACCAACTGCTGCTACGGCGCGCAAACACCCTGGGAGTGCTGCTGCGACCGGATCCAAAGTAGCTGAAAAATACGCTACTGGTCTGTTTACGCCACCATGGGCTTGAGTCAAGACAGACAGAGAACATGCATCACGTTCATGGCAAAACAATGTGAAAGGCTCAGTGTAATCAGGCATACCTAAGGCTGGAGCCCTGCACATGCATTCCTTCAGTTCAACAAAAGCATCCATCTCATCTCCTTTCAGCTCAATTTCATCCAAAGCATCCTTCTGGGTCAGTTTCAGTAGGGGCTTTGCTAGAGTCGAGAAGTTGGGGATCCACTGGCGACAGTATCCCACCATTCCCAAAAACTTCCTCACCTCCCTCCTTGTCTTTGGTGGACCCATTTGTAATACGCTTCTTATTCTTTCCTTCATTATTCTCCGTGACCCTTTCTCTATCTGGTGACCCAAGTATTTCACTTTCTTCTGACAGAACTGTAATTTGGAAGGAGACACCTTATGTCCATTCCTTCCCAAATGGTTCAACAGAGCAATGGTATCGGCTGTGCAGCCACTTTCTGTCTTTGATGCAACCAGTAAGTCATCAATGTACTGTACTAGGGTTGACTCGAATGGCAATTCTAATGCTTCCAAATCTTTCTTTAGAATCTGATTGAATATTGACGGTGACTCAGAAAACCCTTGAGGAATTCGACACCAACTGTACACTCTGTCTAGGAATTTGAAACAAAAGAGGAATTGGCTGTCCTCATGAAGAGGCACCGAGAAGAATGCTTGTGACAAATCGATGACTGAGAACCATTCGGCATCGCAAGGAATTTGAAACATTATCACAGCTGGATTCGGTACGACAGGGCAGCACT
This sequence comes from Pleurodeles waltl, assembly GCF_031143425.1. Taxonomy (NCBI): domain Eukaryota; kingdom Metazoa; phylum Chordata; class Amphibia; order Caudata; family Salamandridae; genus Pleurodeles; species Pleurodeles waltl. Next base: position 395,576,367 of record NC_090437.1, read on the forward strand.
TGACTATGATGTCATTTATTTTCCTCAAGTCTTGCACAAGTCGGACCTTTCCACTCGGCTTTATTAGTCCCATTATTGGTGAATTACATGGACTGCTTAACACTTCTTTCAGTACCCCCTGTTTTACAAATTCGTCAATGAGTTGAGCAACTTTCATGAGGGTATCTTGTGGCATGTGGTATTGTGGGGTCTGGGGAAAGATTGCATTGGGCTTTACAGCCACTTTCACTGGTTCCACTCCTTTCATCAATCCCACCTCTTTCCCTGTCATGTCCCACACTTCCTTTCCGACTGTCTCCCGTAATTCGGCTGGAATATCTTCTTCAGTTATCATCGGGAAAAGACAAATCAGAGGATACTCTTCATCTACAGTTTCCATCTCATCCCCCTCTACACTGTCCTCTTCTTCCCCATCACTGCTCGTCTGTATTGTTATCCCTTCATTTGAACACATGATCGAGCAACCCAATTTGCACAATAGGTCTCTCCCTAACAGTGCTATCGGGCTTGAGTCACATACCACAAACTGATGTACCCCTTGATAGTTACCGATGCTGACTGGTACCGGATCTGTTATTGGGTTCGTCAGATGTCGGTTTGCTACTCCCACCACTTGAACTGTCCTCCCTGAGAGTGGCAAATTTGGTACTTCACTGCTCTTAACTGTTGAACGTGTGGCTCCCGTGTCAACCAAGAATGAGACACGATGCCCCATTACTCTTCCCTCTACGTACGGACCCCTTTGATCAACTTCCAAGGATGCCGCAAGCACACAATCTCCTTCTTCTCCTGAACTTTCACTCTCCCATACGTTGTTTATTCCACTCTCACTATGTAATGGGAACTGTTGTACGGTGCCATTTGTACTCATTACCTGACCCGTTACCTGTGGAGGAACCATCACTTGCTGCTGACTCATTGGTGCCAATGGTATTTGCATTTGCTGATTAGGTACCATAGGTAACTGCTGTTGCATTGGCTGCATTTGCGTCATCTGCATACGGGGCATCTGCATTTGCTGTGGCTGCATAGGTTGTAATCCCTGCAATTGATTTACGGTCTGAAAATTTGGGCTTGGACCTCTCATTTTCGGTCCCCTCATCGTCTGAAATGCATTGACATCATTGTTTTGCTGACCAACACCTGCACTTGCACCTGCACCTGCACCTTCCTGCACCACCATCGGGCACTCGCGTTTCCAATGACCTACAATTCCGCACACGTGACACGGCATCACCTTCTTCATTGCCTGCACACCCGTCACAACAGTGTTCAAATCCGAACCATTATTCACAAAACCTCCTCTGCCTCTGCCTCTTGCCTGTGGCTGAAACGCCATGCTTCCCTGCAACTGCGGCTGCAGTTGCGGTACCTGCTGTTGGAACCCTTGCATCCCTTGCAAGCCTTGCAGACCTTGCAAACCTGTTTGAGCTGCCTTAAGCTGCATCATCATCACCTTCTCTTTCAACCTTTTCTGTTTCACTTCGATTTCGTCGCTACAGTATTTTGCATAATTCAACACCTCATCAATCGGTTTTGATTGCCAACAAATCAAATGTGACTTTATCATCTGACTTATCTCTGGTCTCAGCCCTTCCACAAATCTGAACACAAAATGGAGCATGTCCTTCGCCTCTATTGTTTCCGTGCCACTGTAGTTCTTAAACGCCTTCAACAACCTCTCATAGTAACTATGAATCGATTCTTTGGCCTCTTGGGCAGTTCGATCAATCTTCTGCCAATCCACATTCTTCGCGGGTACCTTAGTCTTCAAATGCTCAATCACCTTATAGTACAAGCTCATCACCATAGGTGATGGTGCGCCCGTCTCCCTGTCTCTCTCTGGTTCACTTGTCGGCCAACCTACAGCTCTTTTGCAATCCTCCCACAAATCTGCCGGAACCACAATCTCAAACAGAGTGTTCAGATCTTCCCAGAGACATTTAGCAAGCTTCACAAACCTGTCAGTCTGCTGATACCATTCAATCGGTTTCTCTCTTAGTTTGGGAAAATCGTCCGTAAAAGACTGAATGTCGCTTCTGTGCCATGGTACATGTACTAATTTTCCCCCTGCTGTCTCCCTCATTGGTAACATAGTTACTGTATCACTACTCTGCGGTCTTTTCTCATTGTGCTCTGTAGCACTGTCCCTCCTCTTTTCCTTCCTCTTTACCCATCTGCTTTCCCACTTGTCTAAGCACCTCCACACTTGTGCACTCTGCAGCAATTCTCTAAGGTGTGTCTTCATGCCTGCTGACCTCATGTGTTCAAAATCTGTGGTCCCAAAATCTAACCTGTAGCTCCTGCTCAAGTGTTTCATCTTGTCTATGTCAACCCCGTTTCTGTCAGCTGCTTCTTGCAGACTCTTATGTACCTTGTTCACTTCCTTCGTAATCCTGGGACATAGATACCTCAGCTCTTCTTCTGTGTAGGACTCTAACCTATTCACACCCATAGTTCCTTCCACCAATTCTTGTGCTTCCATGTTCAACCTGACCCTATTCATATAGTCTTCTCCTTTCCCACTAGCTGAATTTTGTGTGGAATTCAGACTGTTGAACCACTGTGTCAGCTGTTGCGCATTCACCCCCATCAGGGTAGCGTTCACATCGACTGCCATCGATGGCTGCGGCAACTTTTCAGTGTTCGATGTTAAGGGTATTATCAGTGGGGGGCTCGACCTCACCAGTGTTGACTGAGCACATATGGGACTAAACTCCATCAAGGATCCGGGTCCATTTGGCTGAGCCGCTATCGGAGTTATCCCTGGAGTGTTTTCTATGCACCTCCTTTCTGTCCCACTCTGCAGCATTGATCCCTGACTGTTCGGACCCAAGTTAGGCTGACTATACAGAGGTACCGGTGGACCTACAGTAATGGGTAGTGATATCGCGTCTGGGTTCTGTCCATTTCCCATGTTCTGAGGCATGTTCATTCCCACACCATGGGTCATCATTGCCGGCATGCCCATCTGGCTCCCCATCATTTGAGCATGTGCGTTTCCTCCCTGCATCTGCTTTTGAGGCATCAAAAACTGAGTTGATTCAGCTTGTGCCATTGTTTGGTTGTAACCATTCTGTACGCCCCTTACGGTTGGATCTAGAATCATTCCTGTACTGTTATCACTGTTGTAATACCCTGGCATCTGCGGCTGATAATTTTCTGCTGGTTTCAACACGGGCACATCTGGATATATTCTCCTAACCTGCGGTATCTGCGGGGTGAACAGCAAACTCGGGTCCTTAGATCCCGATGACGCTCCTGAACTCTGGGTTTCACTGTTCTGTACCGGTGCCGGAGGGGCAGAACTGGTACTTGGACCTTGTCCATTCTCTGCATAAGGCGGTGGACGGTCGTTCAGCAATTGCATTATCAACTCCTCATCCTCTAACTCCTCTTCTCTTCTCAACTTTTCCTCTTCCTCTCTATCCTTGGAACACTTTCTGTCTGTCTTACAGGTGGCTTTCTTACCTGTCTCCTCTCCTTCCTTAGTAATTGCGGGGAATAATTTTATCCCCTGCAATACATCTGACCTCCACACCTTCTGTGCATTATCCCACCTAGCATCCGCTAGTGTCTTTTCTACCTTCCTCATTCTGGTCTCGAACTTCTTTTGCTGTTGTTGTCTGGCCATTAGTTCCCAAATTGCTAAAGCCTCAAACTGTGCTGGCCTTGGAGGCACCTTCATGTCGTACATTGTGAATCTCAAATTCTCTAAAATCCTTATATTGAATGTCCCATGTATCGGGAACGCTAAGCTCCCATGTTTCTCTGTCAACTTGTGCCATTGCTTTAGCCAAAGGCACGGAGCTACCCCCTTCTCTTCCATTACAATGTAAGCTGGTGTACCCTCGGGCGGCGTCTCTTCTCCTACGCTCGCTTTAATGTAAGACTCCCCCTTCATCGCGCTCCTAAATGCTTTAAAGAATTTCATTTTTCTCGTCTTTTATTTAACCAAGTTTATAATCAATAGGTGACTTTAATTCCACAAAAATTGTGATCAATAGGTGACTTTAATTCCCGGAATACTCTTCACCTGCCTTTCCCCTTCCAATCGAGTCCCACGGACTGCGTCCAATCCGTGCGCGACCCTTCTCTCCAACCAACCTATCCCAGCGCGGCTCTTAGTGACGTCACACTCACACACACTGCGGCTGACAAAGCCTCGCGGCTAGTCTTCCTTCACTCACCTCCTCTCGTAACAACTTCTTGCATATATTGCGAGCTACCAAAAAAATAAAACAGATCTGTCGGTTTACTACAGGAAGGGTAACACAATCGCTTCAGGACCTTAGGGACCTTTCACTAGCCTCGGGACTTTTCACTAGCCTCCGGCAGTTATTCCGTCTTTCTCAGTCCCCACGTTCGCAAGCAAATCTGACCCGCAGACCTACTCTCAACTTGTCAATGATCTGTTCTAGTGCACTTAGAATCTTGTCAAAGCCCGAAGTCGAAGTTTCTTTCACTCCCTAACACACGTACCGACTTGTTGACCACGCCCGATCAACCTACTAAACCGCCCAGACCACAACATAGATCAACATACTCCGGAGTCTCTTGACCTCGCAGGGCCCGTCTCAACAACAACAACCACGTGGACCTTTTTTATGCACAAAGCGCCACACGCACATGAAGTTCGACGACTTCCCTACTCTCACACTCGGAGCCGCACCTCCACTATCTCTATGAAGTTCGACGACTTCTCTACTTCTACACTCGGAGTCGCACCTCCGCTATCCTTAAAAAGAAAAATCCTCGCAACCTTTTCACACACCCTGCGGCAATAAGCTGTGCAAGCGCAAAACCCTAGCTTCACTCATACCATCACTAGTACCGCCAACGCTGTTTCCACACCTCCGTTCTCTCCATTCGCAAGCTCCGAGATCCCGGGAAAGTCGCGGTGGACCTAGCCCATCATCATTCTGTCAATCTATTTTATCCAAGAAAATCTAATTCAACTTCTCGAATTGGGGTCTCAAAAATGCGTAACCGTTAATTCAACACCATGTACTTTAAGAGCACAGGGTCCCAAAAGACGAAACCATCCTCTGCTACCATCTACTGATAGAGCGGTTCGTAGTAATAATTTACCTGTGTTCGGACGCTCTTTAGGCCGATGAATCTTTTGACTAAGTGGGAACTCTCTGTACTCTTAATCGATCAGTCTCATCAAAAATCAATAATCAATAACGTACATAAGCAATACCTTGATCAACATAACACTTAACAATTAATCCAGAATACATTTCGGCGAACCTGACCTCTCAGCCAGGAATAACCACACCAGTTTATTGCAAAGTTAGTGAATTTTATTTCCCTATATTAACAAAGCTAGCACAATATAAATGTGTCTCAACACCAAATGATAAACATAAATGAACATTAATAGCTGTCCATAACGTCGAAACAGGTGCAATCTATGTAGCATTTGAACCACAAGGCATTCGATAATAGCAATGCAAATCACTAATACGATAATCTGTAATGAACTAATGGCATACATTTAGTCAGCATAACAAGATCTCAAATTGCATCGTGCGACATATGGAATCCTCGTCAAACCTCAAATTAGCATCGGCATGTGGGACTTCATGCAAAAACAATTTAGCAACATTAATTTGGAAAACTCCTAGCTAGGGACCTTGTCAAAATCAGCAGTTGGTTACCTAAAAGAAACACAATGCAATTTTACAATTTCCTTTCATATTTACCAATTACGATCAGCATACAAGGAAGTCTTCGTCTCACAGGTACCGTTTTTCGGTCAGCATGGGTACCGTTTCTTGATCAGCATGGGATGGGGCAAAGGGGCAGGGGTGGACGGGGCAATTGCCTCACGGCGGCAAGGTAAAACTACTACTTCATGCAAAGGGATCAAATCAAAGTTAAAGTCTCTAGGGCAAGAATCATTTAAAGTCTCTTTCTCTCGATTAGAGAAAGAATCAAAGTCTCTTTCAAAATGGCGTCGCAGCAAAGTGGGCCATAATAGCTACGAAGTCAAAATGGCGGGATGTCCGATGATAGAGAGATAATAGCGCAATGGCAATCATAGCGCGTAATGGCCACCTTCTTCTCGTGCACCTGGTTTTTATAGATAACAGTTCAAGTCCAGTAGGGTCTTCCATTGGAGAGTTCATAGGTTAGCTTCAAATTGACCAATCAAAAACGACAGTTCTCAAGCTTTTACTTAAGCATACATTATCCTTGGAGATGGGTACGCAAGTTGCAACATTGCCTCCCAATTAGCTCACTTTCAGAGCCTCCATTGTCCGCACCTGCAAGTCGACCTTGAATTAAAGAGAAAATATGCCAGGCTGGCACTAACTTTAAGATAAGCATGTGAACAGTTTCTGTGGAAAAGTACAGCTTCAAGCAAAAATACACGTTTATTAGCACAGTGGAAAAATACGAGCATCTAAACCGTGAGACCAGGCCACTAGGCCAAAGCCTCCGCTAAAGTAATGCTAAGCTAAAACATTTCAAACAAGCAAATCATAGCACACGTTTATGATTATGTCGGATTAGTGCAATTCTAATACACCACGTTATAAAAAGCACGCGTATAAATGTTGGCAAACTACTCTGAGGGCACATTTCGTCCCCGTACAATCTTTATTAGTTCGGTTAAGGTCACACATGATTATTTCAGCACTATTCGTCTTTTGGGACCCTGTGCTCTTAAAGTACATGGGCCCGTATTTATACTCCGTTTGCGCCGAATTTGCGTCGTTTTTTTCGACGCAAATTCGACGCAAAACCAACGCCAACTAACGCCATATTTATACTATGGCGTTAGACGCTTCGGGCGCCAAAGTGCCCGGAGTGTGCGTCATTTTTTAGCGTGAACCCCTTCCTTGCGTTAATGAGATGCAAGGGAGGCGTTCCCGTCTTAAAAAATGACTCCCAGGCCTTTACGTGGTATTTATACTCCCGGGCAAAAATGACGCCCGGGAGTGGGCGTGGCCAAAAACGGCGCATTTGCGCCGCTTTTTAACGCCTGGGTCAGGGATGGCGTTAAGGGACAAGTGGGCTCAAAATGAGCCCACAGTGCCCTCCCCTGCCCCCAGGGACCCCCCCTGCCACCCCTGCCCACCCCAGGAGGACACCCAAGGATGGAGGGACCCACCCCAGGGACATTCCGGTAAGTTCAGGTAAGTATTATTTTTATATATTTTTTTTTTTTTTGGGTGGCATAGGGGGGCCTGATTTGTGCCCCCCTACATGCCACTATGCCCAATGACCATGCCCAGGGGACATAAGTCCCCTGGGCATGGCCATTGGGCAAGGGGGCATGACTCCTATCTTTACAATGATAGGAGTCATGTTGATGGGGGATGGGCGTCGAAAAAAAATGGCGCAAGTCGGGTTACGACGATTTTTTCGACGTAACCTGACTTGCCCCATTTTAAGACGCCCATACGCCATTTTCCCCCTACGCCGGCGCTGTCTGGTGTACGTGGTTTTTTTCCACGCACACCAGGCAGCGCCGGTCCGCTTGCGCCGGCTAACGCCATTCCATAAATACGGCGCCCGCATGGCGCTTCAGAATGGCGTTAGACGGCGCAAAATTTTTTGACGCTAAACTGCGTTAGCGCAGTTTAGCGTCAAAAAGTATAAATATGGGCCATGGTGTTGAATTAACGGTTATGCATTTTTGAGACCCCAATTCGAGAAGTTGAATTAGATTTTCTTGGATAAAATAGATTGACAGAATGATGATGGGCTAGGTCCACTGCGACTTTCCCGGGATCTCGGAGCTTGCGAATGGAGAGAACGGAGGTGTGGAAACAGCGTTGGCGGTACTAGTGATGGTATGAGTGAAGCTAGGGTTTTGCGCTTGCACAGCTTATTGCCGCAGGGTGTGTGAAAAGGTTGCGAGGATTTTTCTTTTTAAGGATAGCGGAGGTGCGACTCCGAGTGTAGAAGTAGAGAAGTCGTCGAACTTCATAGAGATAGTGGAGGTGCGGCTCCGAGTGTGAGAGTAGGGAAGTCGTCGAACTTCATGTGTGTGTGGCGCTTTGTGCATAAAAAAGGTCCACGTGGTTGTTGTTGTTGAGACGGGCCCTGCGAGGTCAAGAGACTCCGGAGTATGTTGATCTATGTTGTGGTCTGGGCGGTTTAGTAGGTTGATCGGGCGTGGTCAACAAGTCGGTACGTGTGTTAGGGAGTGAAAGAAACTTCGACTTCGGGCTTTGACAAGATTCTAAGTGCACTAGAACATATCATTGACAAGTTGAGAGTAGGTCTGCGGGTCAGATTTGCTTGCGAACGTGGGGACTGAGAAAGACGGAATAACTGCCGGAGGCTAGTGAAAAGTCCCGAGGCTAGTGAAAGGTCCCTAAGGTCCTGAAGCGATTGTGTTACCCTTCCTGTAGTAAACCGACAGATCTGTTTTATTTTTTTGGTAGCTCGCAATATATGCAAGAAGTTGTTACGAGAGGAGGTGAGTGAAGGAAGACTAGCCGCGAGGCTTTGTCAGCCGCAGTGTGTGTGAGTGTGACGTCACTAAGAGCCGCGCTGGGATAGGTTGGTTGGAGAGAAGGGTCGCGCACGGATTGGACGCAGTCCGTGGGACTCGATTGGAAGGGGAAAGGCAGGTGAAGAGTATTCCGGGAATTAAAGTCACCTATTGATCACAATTTTTGTGGAATTAAAGTCACCTATTGATTATAAACTTGGTTAAATAAAAGACGAGAAAAATGAAATTCTTTAAAGCATTTAGGAGCGCGATGAAGGGGGAGTCTTACATTAAAGCGAGCGTAGGAGAAGAGACGCCGCCCGAGGGTACACCAGCTTACATTGTAATGGAAGAGAAGGGGGTAGCTCCGTGCCTTTGGCTAAAGCAATGGCACAAGTTGACAGAGAAACATGGGAGCGTAGCGTTCCCGATACATGGGACATTCAATATAAGGATTTTAGAGAATTTGAGATTCACAATGTACGACATGAAGGTGCCTCCAAGGCCAGCACAGTTTGAGGCTTTAGCAATTTGGGAACTAATGGCCAGACAACAACAGCAAAAGAAGTTCGAGACCAGAATGAGGAAGGTAGAAAAGACACTAGCGGATGCTAGGTGGGATAATGCACAGAAGGTGTGGAGGTCAGATGTATTGCAGGGGATAAAATTATTCCCCGCAATTACTAAGGAAGGAGAGGAGACAGGTAAGAAAGCCACCTGTAAGACAGACAGAAAGTGTTCCAAGGATAGAGAGGAAGAGGAAAAGTTGAGAAGAGAAGAGGAGTTAGAGGATGAGGAGTTGATAATGCAATTGCTGAACGACCGTCCACCGCCTTATGCAGAGAATGGACAAGGTCCAAGTACCAGTTCTGCCCCTCCGGCACCGGTACAGAACAGTGAAACCCAGAGTTCAGGAGCGTCATCGGGATCTAAGGACCCGAGTTTGCTGTTCACCCCGCAGATACCGCAGGTTAGGAGAATATATCCAGATGTGCCCGTGTTGAAACCAGCAGAAAATTATCAGCCGCAGATGCCAGGGTATTACAACAGTGATAACAGTACAGGAATGATTCTAGATCCAACCGTAAGGGGCGTACAGAATGGTTACAACCAAACAATGGCACAAGCTGAATCAACTCAGTTTTTGATGCCTCAAAAGCAGATGCAGGGAGGAAACGCACATGCTCAAATGACGGGGAGCCAGATGGGCATGCCGGCAATGATGACCCATGGTGTGGGAATGAACATGCCTCAGAACATGGGAAATGGACAGAACCCAGACGCGATATCACTACCCATTACTGTAGGTCCACCGGTACCTCTGTATAGTCAGCCTAACTTGGGTCCGAACAGTCAGGGATCAATGCTGCAGAGTGGGACAGAAAGGAGGTGCATAGAAAACACTCCAGGGATAACTCCGATAGCGGCTCAGCCAAATGGACCCGGATCCTTGATGGAGTTTAGTCCCATATGTGCTCAGGCAACACTGGTGAGGTCGAGCCCCCCACTGATAATACCCTTAACATCGAACACTGAAAAGTTGCCGCAGCCATCGATGGCAGTCGATGTGAACGCTACCCTGATGGGGGTGAATGCGCAACAGCTGACACAGTGGTTCAACAGTCTGAATTCCACACAAAATTCAGCTAGTGGGAAAGGAGAAGACTATATGAATAGGGTCAGGTTGAACATGGAAGCACAAGAATTGGTGGAAGGAACTATGGGTGTGAATAGGTTAGAGTCCTACACAGAAGAAGAGCTGAGGTATCTATGTCCCAGGATTACGAAGGAAGTGAACAAGGTACATAAGAGTCTGCAAGAAGCAGCTGACAGAAACGGGGTTGACATAGACAAGATGAAACACTTGAGCAGGAGCTACAGGTTAGATTTTGGGACCACAGATTTTGAACACATGAGGTCAGCAGGCATGAAGACACACCTTAGAGAATTGCTGCAGAGTGCACAAGTGTGGAGGTGCTTAGACAAGTGGGAAAGCAGATGGGTAAAGAGGAAGGAAAAGAGGAGGGACAGTGCTACAGAGCACAATGAGAAAAGACCGCAGAGTAGTGATACAGTAACTATGTTACCAATGAGGGAGACAGCAGGGGGAAATTAGTACATGTACCATGGCACAGAAGCGACATTCAGTCTTTTACGGACGATTTTCCCAAACTAAGAGAGAAACCGATTGAATGGTATCAGCAGACTGACAGGTTTGTGAAGCTTGCTAAATGTCTCTGGGAAGATCTGAACACTCTGTTTGAGATTGTGGTTCCGGCAGATTTGTGGGAGGATTGCAAAAGAGCTGTAGGTTGGCCGACAAGTGAACCAGAGAGAGACAGGGAGACGGGCGCACCATCACCTATGGTGATGAGCTTGTACTATAAGGTGATTGAGCATTTGAAGACTAAGGTACCCGCGAAGAATGTGGATTGGCAGAAGATTGATCGAACTGCCCAAGAGGCCAAAGAATCGATTCATAGTTACTATGAGAGGTTGTTGAAGGCGTTTAAGAACTACAGTGGCACGGAAACAATAGAGGCGAAGGACATGCTCCATTTTGTGTTCAGATTTGTGGAAGGGCTGAGACCAGAGATAAGTCAGATGATAAAGTCACATTTGATTTGTTGGCAATCAAAACCGATTGATGAGGTGTTGAATTATGCGAAATACTGTAGCGACGAAATCGAAGTGAAACAGAAAAGGTTGAAAGAGAAGGTGATGATGATGCAGCTTAAGGCAGCTCAAACAGGTTTGCAAGGTCTGCAAGGCTTGCAGGGGATGCAAGGGTTCCAACAGCAGGTACCGCAACCGCAGCCGCAGTTGCAGGGAAGCATGGCGTTTCAGCCACAGGCAAGAGGCAGAGGCAGAGGAGGTTTTGTGAATAATGGTCCGGATTTGAACACTGTTGTGACGGGTGTGCAGGCAATGAAGAAGGTGATGCCGTGTCACGTGTGCGGAATTGTAGGTCATTGGAAACGCGAGTGCCCGATGGTGGTGCAGGAAGGTGCAGGTGCAGGTGTTGGTCAGCAAAACAATGATGTCAATGCATTTCAGACGATGAGGGGACCGAAAATGAGAGGTCCAAGCCCAAATTTTCAGACCGTAAATCAATTGCAGGGATTACAACCTATGCAGCCACAGCAAATGCAGATGCCCCGTATGCAGATGACGCAAATGCAGCCAATGCAACAGCAGTTACCTATGGTACCTAATCAGCAAATGCAAATACCATTGGCACCAATGAGTCAGCAGCAAGTGATGGTTCCTCCACAGGTAACGGGTCAGGTAATGAGTACAAATGGCACCGTACAACAGTTCCCATTACATAGTGAGAGTGGAATAAACAACGTATGGGAGAGTGAAAGTTCAGGAGAAGAAGGAGATTGTGTGCTTGCGGCATCCTTGGAAGTTGATCAAAGGGGTCCGTACGTAGAGGGAAGAGTAATGGGGCATCGTGTCTCATTCTTGGTTGACACGGGAGCCACACGTTCAACAGTTAAGAGCAGTGAAGTACCAAATTTGCCACTCTCAGGGAGGACAGTTCAAGTGGTGGGAGTAGCAAACCGACATCTGACGAACCCAATAACAGATCCGGTACCAGTCAGCATCGGTAACTATCAAGGGGTACATCAGTTTGTGGTATGTGACTCAAGCCCGATAGCACTGTTAGGGAGAGACCTATTGTGCAAATTGGGTTGCTCGATCATGTGTTCAAATGAAGGGATAACAATACAGACGAGCAGTGATGGGGAAGAAGAGGACAGTGTAGAGGGGGATGAGATGGAAACTGTAGATGAAGAGTATCCTCTGATTTGTCTTTTCCCGATGATAACTGAAGAAGATATTCCAGCCGAATTACGGGAGACAGTCGGAAAGGAAGTGTGGGACATGACAGGGAAAGAGGTGGGATTGATGAAAGGAGTGGAACCAGTGAAAGTGTCTGTAAAGCCCAATGCAATCTTTCCCCAGACCCCACAATACCACATGCCACAAGATACCCTCATGAAAGTTGCTCAACTCATTGACGAATTTGTAAAACAGGGGGTACTGAAAGAAGTGTTAAGCAGTCCATGTAATTCACCAATAATGGGACTAATAAAGCCGAGTGGAAAGGTCCGACTTGTGCAAGACTTGAGGAAAATAAATGACATCATAGTCAAGTGCTGCCCTGTTGTACCGAATCCAGCTGTGATAATGTTTCAAATTCCTTGCGATGCCGAATGGTTCTCAGTCATCGATGTGTCACAAGCATTCTTCTCGGTGCCTCTTCATGAGGACAGCCAATTCCTCTTTTGTTTCAAATTCCTAGACAGAGTGTACAGTTGGTGTCGAATTCCTCAAGGGTTTTCTGAGTCACCGTCAATATTCAATCAGATTCTAAAGAAAGATTTGGAAGCATTAGAATTGCCATTCGAGTCAACCCTAGTACAGTACATTGATGACTTACTGGTTGCATCAAAGACAGAAAGTGGCTGCACAGCCGATACCATTGCTCTGTTGAACCATTTGGGAAGGAATGGACATAAGGTGTCTCCTTCCAAATTACAGTTCTGTCAGAAGAAAGTGAAATACTTGGGTCACCAGATAGAGAAAGGGTCACGGAGAATAATGAAGGAAAGAATAAGAAGCGTATTACAAATGGGTCCACCAAAGACAAGGAGGGAGGTGAGGAAGTTTTTGGGAATGGTGGGATACTGTCGCCAGTGGATCACCAACTTCTCGACTCTAGCAAAGCCCCTACTGAAACTGACCCAGAAGGATGCTTTGGATGAAATTGAGCTGAAAGGAGATGAGATGGATGCTTTTGTTGAACTGAAGGAATGCATGTGCAGGGCTCCAGCCTTAGGTATGCCTGATTACACAAAGCCTTTCACATTGTTTTGCCATGAACGTGATGCATGTTCTCTGTCTGTCTTGACTCAAGCCCATGGTGGCGTAAACAGACCAGTAGCGTATTTTTCAGCTACTTTGGATCCGGTCGCAGCAGCACTCCCAGGGTGTTTGCGCGCCGTAGCAGCAGTTGGTATCAGCCTCACTCAGAATGAAGGAATGGTGATGGGACACCCAGTAACAGTCATGGTCCCTCACTCAGTTGAGATACTTTTGACCCGCTCCCGAACGCAACACATGACTGGAGCAAGACTCACAAGGTATGAAACGATAATTCTGGGCTCACCGAATGTGCAGCTGAAAAGGTGCACTACGTTGAATCCAGCAACCTTGCTTCCTGGAGAAAATGCTGAAATTGAGAACGCTGAAGACGTCGAGCATGACTGCCTTCAGGTGACTGAATTTTGCACAAAACCTCGACCGGACATCAAGGATACTAAACTTGATGAAAATGACCAAATTCTTTTTGTTGATGGTTCATGTCTAAGAGACGGGATGGGGATTTTGAAAGCAGGATATGCTGTATGCACTGTAACAGGTGTCCTGGAAGCGGGATGGCTTCAAGGAGTCTATTCTGCACAAGTAGCAGAACTTGTAGCCCTTACAAGAGCATGTCAACTGTCTGCATTGATGAAAGTCACCATTTACACTGATAGTCAATACGGGTTTGGGATTGTGCATGACTTTGGACAACTGTGGTCACAGAGGGGGTTCCTGACTTCTTCAGGATCCCCAGTGAAGAACGGGGAGAGGATAAGGGAATTGTTACATGCCATTCAAGTACCAGCTGAAGTTGCAGTGGTAAAGTGTAGTGCTCACACGAAAGGACAGGACTATGTGTCTCTGGGAAATGCATATGCGGATCAAGTCGCAAGATTTTGTGCCTTGAACTGTATATTACTAAGGGATGATTGGAATACGATAAATGAGCCAAAACTCGAACCAGCTGAAGCATTTGCCTTGAAGGTTGTAGATACGATAGATGAACTAAAAGCATTACAAAATAATGTCAGGGAGGATGAAAGAGATTCCTGGATTAAATCACAATGTATAAAGAGACAAGACGAGTTATGGGTTTCACATGAGGGAAAATTTGTTTTGCCAAATAGTCTCTTATCACAGCTTGCGCGGTTCTATCATGGGCAAGCTCACCTAGGGAGAGATGCCATGATAAGATTGTTCAAAACTGATTGGTTTAACCCCAGATTTCGTCAAGCTGCAGAAGCAGTTTGCCATCGATGTGTCACTTGCCAGCAGATGAACCCAGGAAAGGGAACAGTTGTGAACGCGAGTCACATTGGTAGGGCAAGCGGGCCTTTTAGTCGAATGCAGATGGACTTCATTGAGATGCCTGTGCATGGGGGTCTGAAATATGTGTTGGTGATTGTGTGCATTTTTAGTCACTGGATTGAGGCATACCCTACACGTAGAAATGACAGCCTTACAGTTGCGAAGCTATTGTTGATGGAGTTGATACCACGTTTCGGATTCCCGATCTCTTTAGAATCAGATAGGGGAAGTCACTTCAATAACGAGGTGATAAAGTTACTCTGCGAAGCGCTGAACATTGAGCAAAAGCTGCACTGTAGCTATCGCCCTGAAGCCTCAGGACTGGTGGAGCAGATGAATGGTACGCTGAAATCGAGAATGGCAAAAATATGTGCATCGACAAATTTGAAATGGCCTGACGCATTGCCCTTAGCGCTAATGTCAATGAAAAACACTCCTGATAGAAAGACTGGATTGTCTCCACATGAAATTCTCATGGGCAGGGCTATTAGACTTCCTGCAGTTCCCGCAAACATGCTTTTGAATATTACAGATGATATGGTGTTAGACTACTGCAAAGGACTGGCTGACGTGGTTCGCTCTTTCTCTCACCAGGTGGAAGCGACCACCTTGCCACCGATCCAAGGTCCAGGACACGCACTGAAAGCAGGTGACTGGGTCGTGGTAAAGAAGCACGTGAGAAAATCGTGTCTGGAACCCCGTTGGAAAGGCCCTTTTCAAGTGATCCTGACGACAACTACCGCTGTGAAGTGTGCGGGGGTTCCCAACTGGATTCACGCCAGTCACACAAAGAAGGTGTTGTGTCCCACAGATGAGGAAGTTGAAGCGCTGAAACTACCAGTGCCTGATAAAGCAGTGCTGAGTGCTGAGACAGAACAAAACCGAACTGAAGGCGAGCAGGCAGAAACGGGAGAGAAAGAGATATTCTCTGACGACGAAGACACCAACTCGCTTGGGGGAGACCAAGGAGAAAGTTCAGGCAGCGACGAAGCAGCTGAAGGTGACAAAGAACCTGAAGCAGCTTAGGGTAGCAAAAAGCCTGAAGCAGCTGAAGGTGACAAGGAGCCTGAAGCAGCTGAAAGTGATAAAGAGCCTGAAGAAAGTAACGGTGACGAAGGGCTCAAAAAAGGTGAAAAAGCAGGAGAGCCTGATCAGAGGAGGGCTTTCCCAGAAGCAGACGATACAGAAAAAGAAAAAGAGAACGTGATTGATTCCCCAGAAGGAGGGAACGAGGCAGAACAGAACGAAAAGGTTCAAGCTTCCGCAGAAAAGACAGCAGGTCCATCAAATGGACACGGTGCAAAGAGAAGACTAAGTATCTCACCAATAAAAGAAAAGGGTAAAGAAAGTTTGGGCGACGGAGGAAGGCCAAAAGTGAAAGAGAAAAGAAAGGAAGTAACTGTTGTGGAACAATCGTCAAGTGAGGAAAAAGACTTGACAAAAGAGGAAAGTGCCAGCGAGGCAGAGTCGAAAAGAGAAGCAAAATTGAAAAGGAAAAGGATACCAAACAGGAGATATTCCGGTCCTGAATGGGCATATGCAGTCAATGACGATTGGACTGACGAGTTTGTATCTCTAAGCATCGAGAACGAAGAAGAAGAAGAGATACCAATAGAAAAGAAAAGTTTCATAGACTCTGTCGATTGAAAGAATAGTAAATGATATTGCTTGCTACAATCTAACGTGAAAGAAACAACCAGCTGAGACATTGCTAAACCGGATGAGACTTGCTAAACAGATAAAGACTGAGTTATTGCCGAATTGAGACAAATGCTGCTAACCGAAAAGTGACTGGCCTTTTGAAGAAGACGGTGTGAACATTGCGCTCGTTCAGCTCTGTAACTGAATCGCTAAATAGTTTCTTTTATAGGTGCTTCTAGCTCTCTGATTCTATACAGATCATGACTAGGTATGCTACGCAAAATAATAGAAAGAAATATTGTAAATATGTGTGTATAGGCTTGGTAATTACATGTGTAATAATAATAATGGCAATTGTGTTTGGAATGCATGGAAAGGGTGAAAGTGAGAATATCGAGGCTTCTACTATTGCTCCTGTTACTGCCACTGAACTAACCCCATTGAAAAGACTAGCATTGGATGAGAGGCTCTTGCACGATAAGAAAGAGCTTTCGTATAACGTTTTCTATCGCTTGCTAACAGAGTATGTTGAGACTATGGATGCGAAAGATTGTTATGTGTGTACACAGATACCGACATCAGTAAAGGAAGGGGTAACTTATCACCACATGCCTCTTACATATGGGATTACATGTAGTATAGTAATGTCTAGGTTTTATGGTCAAACTAACATACAGTATTTCTACTCGAATTATGATGTTACCTTTGCTTATGTTCCTATAATAGCACAGCTAAGCCAGATTGCTAAAGATTGGGATGCTAAAATAATGAGGGAATTTTTCGAGCCAATGCAACCTTTTGAAACGGCTCATGCTCATAGGGAGAACCTTACTTGCTCAGTCTCTGCTGTAGAAATAAGCTTTTTAGATCGCACAGATGATAGAAGGGCACAAATGAAGGCGAAATTAGAAAAAGAGCTACATAAGAGGACTTCAGTAGATAATTATGATTTTGCTGCTATAAAGACACAAGGGAAAATAGCTTTAGATGCTTGGCATGTAGGGAAATTTTGTATATATCGAGGTGAATCCTATTATGATAATATTTTTGTAGGAGCGAGTGAATGCAAACATACGTTTATTTTTAAGGCCAAATGGACATTCATGATGAACGGACTTGACCCTGTCATTCCAGGGGTATATTACATTTGTGGGCATAATGCCTATTATCGTCTTCCAAAGGGATGGTGGGGGAGATGTTATTTGGGTATAGTGTTCCCAAAGGTTTATCAACTGGATGACGTATCGATGATTCAAAAGACATCTGGATCCCATCGTATCCAGAAGAGAGAAACCGCAGCTGCTGTGGTAGGTGATATATTTGGAGCCATGATTCCTTCATTGGGAGTTGTGTTGAATTCCATCAAAATAAGAAAGTTGTCTACTATAGTGGATAACATGCTGACAAAGTTTTCAGGTGCTATAATCCTGATAGATGCTGAACTTGCAGCGGAAAGAGCTATGACTCTTCAAAATAGGCTTGCTTTAGACATTCTTTTAGCAAAGGATGGAGGCGTTTGCAAAATGATTGGTGCCCGACACTGTTGTACCTGTATACCCGATAATAGTGTGAAGATTAAAACTATGCTTGCTAATCTAACAAAAGAAAGTGCAGATTTGAAGGAATTGAAAGAACCAGGAGTGTGGGAGAAGGTTGAGACACCGCGATCCCCGACTTCGCGCATCGGCTTGTTTTCACTCTTCACCAAAGGTACTGTACTTGGGGGTCTACACGACTCCGTGTCCGGCGCCGCTGGTGTCGGCTTGTTGGGAACGACTCCGTCACGACGCTGTGTTAACATCTCATCGAAGCATTTTTGTTTCTAAGCGCTATTTTTTAGTTTAATCTCTAAAAATTCATAACTTGACTTGTG
The DNA here is from genome assembly GCF_031143425.1 of Pleurodeles waltl. Classification (NCBI taxonomy): domain Eukaryota; kingdom Metazoa; phylum Chordata; class Amphibia; order Caudata; family Salamandridae; genus Pleurodeles; species Pleurodeles waltl. The sequence goes on from NC_090437.1 coordinate 395,594,522, forward strand.
TATGTCAGATTTTTTTCGTTTTGGTCTTGTTTTGTTTAGATTCGCTTTTTTGGCTCTTGTAGCCGCAATAAAGCTCCTTTGAACTGAACTGTTTAGATAAGTATTTCCTATTTTTCTAAACTGGTGTGGTGTCATTTTGTAGTGTTTTCATTAATTTGCTGTGCATGTTGGTACAAATACTTTACACCTAGCGCTCTGAAGTTAAGACTACTGCTCTGCCAAGCTACCAAGGGGGTAAGCAGGGGTTAGCTGAGGGTGATTCTCTTTTACCCTGACTAGAGTGAGGGTCCTTGCTTGAACAGGGGGTAACCTGACTGTCAACCAAAGACCCCATTTCTAACAAGCACACACCGCCTGTTGCCAGAAGTGCTGAACTCCATCACAGCTCCATGCCAGGTGCAGGAAATTCGCATAATTTAGCCCACAACTATGGCAGCACACATCCTCCTGCAGTCCATACTGATACAGCCTGGCAGGGGTATAATACATCTGCTGCAAGTATTTATAATGTATGATAGACAAATTACAATTAGGGATGAGGAGCCCAGTCAAAGTACAGCAAAAAAAACATTCCTCCTGTGTTAAGGGAGTGTCCAGTAACGTGTTCCACCGCTTTGTCCACTGTCTGAAGGATGTCATCTTGTGCTGCATTGTATAGCTTTGTGACCAAGTGGTAACACGTAAGACTAGTGAGTAGTGTTCGCAATGCGCATCGTGTTTGGGGTTCTTCTGGGAAGGATGGGAATAAGACCCTAATAGCCACTCTGAGGCAGTGGTACTGAGAGGTAAAAAGTGGGGTCGCATTTTTTATCAAATACAGGTCACTTGGGTCTAGACATCGACCTTATGGTTATACATCACCCATCGTCACTATCTCTACCTGTTTGAAGACTGGGAGAGCAAAATCTTCTTGTGTTATTGAGAGGGCTGGTTGATGTCCTGCAGGTAGTACAGGAGCATTCAGGGGAAGCTTACAGGCTTGCACATTCAATGCTTGTCAGCCGTCACTGTGCAGTTAATCGTATTGATTTCTGTTCATGGTATAGCTTTACGTATGTGCAGCAGTACGTAGTTGAATGGGCTGCCTCAATTGCCAAGTGAGGAGTCTATGCATGGGGCTGGTACTAGTAGTGCGCACATTGAGCTTCAGCACATAAATAGTAAAGATATAAATCTGGTGAAGCAAAGCCGCCCCTCGCATATGGCAATGTCAATGTGTTCTTCTCTATTCAAGGTTGTTTACCTTCCCAGGCTAGCTGTATTAGTTGTGTCCGTAGCAGTTTTAAAAAGGCTTTAGGGAGCACTATGTGTGTGTTACTGGAGAAATAAAGAATGCTAGGCAACTTTATCATTTTCATTACTGCCACTCTGTCCGCAGAGGATAGCGGCATCTTGATCTGCCTGTTCCTCACGTTTCACCATTGCTTTTCCATAGTTTTCACGCAGTACCATGCTGGGGTCTCTGTGTATCTATACCCCTAGATACTTCACTGGGTCAGTGCACCATTCCAACGAGTACTCAATGGGATGTGTTGCCATGCATGATGTCAACAGAATAAGCATCAATTTTTTCCAGTTCATACCAAGGCCTGAATGTCGCTCAAACCAGATATACTCCCTAACTATTGGCATAAGATGTGTTGTGGGGGGCCTAATGTATATGACCATGTCATCCACATAGAGCGAAATTCCAGCGGGACACTGTCGCAACCGAAACGCCCCTGCTGCATGTCATTGTCTGATCATGCAGGCAAGTGGCTCCAGGGCTAACGTGGACAGAATTGGGGAAAAGGGGCATCCTTGCCTCATACTTCGATAAATATGTACCGTGCTGAAGTGTGCCCATTAGGTTGGACCCTAGCCACTGGGTTAGTGTACAGCAGTCGCACCCATTGTAGAAAAGTACCTGGTATCCCTACGTGCTCTAAAATACTGAACATGAAGTTCCACTGTATAGAGTCAAAGGCTTTGACGGCATCAAGGAGTACCATTGCTGCCTCCAACTCTGGGTTCAACTGGTGGAGGAGCGCAAAGGTCGCTCGCAGATTGTGTGCCGTGGAATGAGTAGGGATGAAGCCCGACTGCTCCAGAAGGACCAGATTTGTGAGTAAAGGCTGATGTTTGGTAGCCAGAATCTTTGCAGGAATCTTAGAGTCCATGTTGATGAGCGAGAGGGGAATGATATGAGTCACATCGGTCTGGCTGTTTATCCGGTTTCAAAAGCACTATAATAAAGTGCTCACGGAGTGTTGGTGGGCGGGTCTATGTCGTGTACGCCGCCATATACATCGCATGGAGATATGGTGCAAGTAGGTCAACATAGTCTGTAGAATTCGCTGGTTAGCCCGTGTGGTCTCGGTGCCTTCCCTCCCAGCAGTGATCGTATAGCCTCATGTATATCCTCCATTTGCATGGGTTTGAACAGGTATTCTTCATGCCCCGCTGACAACCACGCCTGAGAGATATCATCCAGATATTCTGCGATCTCTGGAGCCTTGGATCCCCGTGGGATGCATATAATTCCCCATAATAGTCAGAGAACACCTGTAAAATGCTCAGAGTGTCATAGTAGTCAATTACTGTTCTTTATTTTTGTCACATACCGTGATTCCCCCGGTTGGCTTTAACTTAGCGGCTGGGCCGTACACCTTCTCCATGTGACAACGGGACATGTAGCACTGCTACTGCTCTGCCATGTTGTTGTAGTTGGTAATATGGTCTCTGATCCTCGCCAGAGTGGCGACCTGGGGAGCCTGTTCATATTCTTGTTCTAATTGCTGTAGGATGTACTCTGTTTTGTGTAACTGTGTTTGTATGTCTTTAAGTATCCCCGCATTCAAGCTGATACATGTACCCAGAGAACACCTATCCCAGACACCGAGTCCTTATTAATGTGAAAGTATTCACGTATAGCACACCTGACAGTCTCCTTGTAGACCAGGTCTAGCAATGCAGCGGCTTTAAACCTCCATATATATTGCGAAGGGGCGTGCATTGGGATAGCCAGGTTCCAATGTCCGGCTTATGGTCGGAGAGGGTTCTTACAAGGCATTGTATATTCAATACCCAGGTGCTCACCTCTCTGGTCGTCAGCTACTAATCTAGCCGGGATCAGGTTTGTGCACAGAAGAAATTAAGGTGCCCTTACGCACATCTGTATTGCGCAATCTCCACACATCGACCATATTGAACTCCTCCATGCCCTCCCTTAGAGCCCTGGCAGAGTGTCTAATGTACTTGGGTGCCCCGAACGATCTATACTGTCAAGTGTTGTGTTCAGATCTCCTCCCATATTATTGCGGACTGGGCAGAGGGCGCATCCTATTCCACAAGCTGGTGTAAAACGTTGGGTCATCTACATTTGGGCCATATGTATTTACTTTTGTGACCAGGCAGCCACTGAGAGCAGCCCATAGTATCACATACCGACCTTGATCATCTTTGATTGTATGGCTAACATGAAACGGTGTTCCTTTTTTAATCAGTATTACCACTCTTCTGGAATAATAAGAGTAGTATGCCCCTACTCTTATCCCAGCCCACCTCGTCCCTATAGCGTTTTCTGTTCACTTCATTCAAGTGGGTCTCCAGTAGGAGAGCGATTTGGTAAGTCAATACCTGCAGAGTTTTGCAGGGATTATTCAGACGTCTCATGTTCCAGGTCATAAGAGATATGGGGCCAGATGTAACAAAGTGTTTGCGCCTCGCAAACGGCGAAAATCGCCGTTTGCGAGGCACAAAAGCCACTTTGCTATTCAGAAATGCATTTTGCGAGTCGGCTCCGACTCGCAAAATGCATTTCCGACTCGCAAATAGGAAGGGGTGTTCCCTTCCTATTTGCGACTCGCAGTGGGATGCAATTCCATTTGCGACCGCGTACGCGGTCGCAAATGGACTCGCAGTTACCATCCACTTCAAGTGGATGGTAACCCACTCGCAAATTGGAAGGGGTCCCCATGGGACCCCTTCCACTTTGTGAATGGACCCAAAAAGATTTTTTCAGGGCAGGGAGTGGTCCAAGGGACCACTCCCTGCCCTGAAAAAATACCGAAACTAAAGGTTTCGGTTTTTTTTTAAGTGCAGCTCGTTTTCCTTTAAGGAAAACGGGCTACACTTAAAAAAAAAAAAACAGGTTTATTTAAAGCAGTCACGAACACGGAGGTCTGCTGACTACAGCAGGCCTCCATGTTTGCGAGTGCCTATACTCGCAATGGGGCCGCAATTTGCGACCCACCTCATGAATATTGATGAGGTGGGTCATTGCGACCCCATTGCGAGTCGCAGTCGGTGTCTGAGACACCGTACTGCATAGCAAATTGCGACTTGCAATTTGCGAGTCGGATGGACTCGCAAATTGCAAGTCGCAATTTTGCATTTTGCTACATCTGGCCCATGATTCCAGGCGGTTGTGGCTTATTCATCTATGCCATAAGGAGAAGTGTATGACTGGCAAGAAATAAATGTAGGTGTGTGTAGATCTGTAGTATTGTACAGCATGTAACATATTAGGCTGTGTCAGCAACATAGTGCAACAAACCACCCTCCCCCACTCACTTCAGCATCCCAATCATGCTAAAGAGTACCCAAAGCATCACAACATCTGCCAGCCATTTTGTGGACATATCTTGGTAGTTGGAAAATATCAACAACTTATTAACTACTAACATGTATGGGGTAGACCTGCATGGGGGGACGCTAGGGTCCCGATTCCACCCAGATAATGGGGGTGGTTGGGAGACTCATCTAGTGCTTGCATATTGAGCAAAACAAGTTGAGTGAAAAATATTGACAGCACCTGTGGTAAGGATTCATTACTATGATGACCAGTGTAGGTACAATCAAGCAGTTTTACACAGGGAACGGATCCATACCCTTTATAAAGGAGTGTTGTCCGCTAGGGTCTCACCTGTAGCCAGCCAGCCCCACTTTAAGTCTCACTTCCATCTCTTTTAAGGGAATGGCAGGCCAGCTCAATGGGGAGAGCTGTGGTATCATCAACCTGCTGTTGTACTGCTCACATCCTTCAGAGCAGTACAACCATAGCTAAATCTCCGTGTCATCCTCTTCTGATACTCAGCGGTCACATCTGCGTGGAGTGAGATTATTGATGTAATCCATAACAGCCTGGGGTGTGTGGAAAAGTTTCATTTTGCCTTGGTGGTCCAGTCGTAGCTTTGCTGGATAGAGCATGGCATAAGCAATCTCCGCTTTTTGTAACTTTTTCTTGACCTGTAGGTATTCTTTCCCCACAGCCTGCACATTTGCCATGAAGTCTGAAAAAAATGACACCACATTTCCTTGAAAGTGGACCTCCCTATTTTCACATGCCAGGTGTAACACTGTGTCGCAGTCTCTATAATTTAAGAGTTTGGCTATTATTAGCCATGAGGGACCTCCCAGGGCGGGCGTGGTGCAAGGGACCTGTGAACTTGTTCCACCACCAACAAGGGAGATAGGGTGGGAGCACCAAATATTGTGACCACCATGCCCTCAAAATACACTCCATCTTTCCAGTGTTCATTGACTCTGGAAGCTCCATGATCCGTACATTATTGCGCCGAGAGTGCGCTTCCAAATCTTCATTTTTGGCCTTAATAACAGTGAGAACTTTTTCCATGTTGAGGCATTTACTGGTCAAAAATTGCACATTGTCGTCCATGTTGGATATCCTTTGTTCAACTTCTGTTAACCTCGTTGCATGTTGGTCAAGTTTAGTAGTGATGTAGTTCATACACAAATATAGTTGGTCAATTTCACCGTCGATAGATTGCAGACTTTGCTTTTGAGAGACACAGCTTCCAAGTCTGAATCTGCTTTGTCTATATCCACCATATTCTCAGGTGGGCTCCTTAAGCTTTTCCTAGATTCAAATGGGAGCTTAGATTGGGGCCTTTCTGTTTTACCCATTCTGGTCCGTCTGCCCACAGCACCGAGAAGGCACTGCCTGCACTGTGCCGGTAGGCTTGAGGCGTTCAAGGGGACGGGAGACCTCGGACCAGGTATGCCCTGCTCTGCACACTGGGGTCCGTGACAACCTTCTTTCTTGCTTTGTTTTTCAGATCCCTCTACTTCGCGCCCCATTATGGCCTCTCAGGGTGATCTCACTTCACTGATTTGCCCCCTCAAGTTCTGCCCCCTGAAGTAATCACAAGCCTCCAATATGTGCACCATTTTAAGGGGTTGTGTTTTTTGAAAGCCTGCTCAGTCACTGATTGTGGCCTATTCATACGTGCTATAGTATTGGATCCAGGTCTTGGGATTTTGGCAGAGGCTCCCATCACAACAATCCCACCTTGTCGCTGAGATGGGGGCACTTCCGCAGCCTGAGTACCTGGTTCTCAGCAAATGTTCTCAGGGGCACCAGCAGCCCACCCTCGGCAGCCTGCTTCGTTCACCTCAGCACCAAAGGGGGTGAGAGCATGTAGTTTCACCTTCATATGCCAGCTGCCCAGAGAGCGGCTGCAAGCGGCCAGCCAAAAACCACCTCAGCCACCAGAGCCCCAGATTCAGTGTTCAACTGCCCCACCGCCCACAAGGAACACCGCACGGTGTTCTTCAAAGTTTGGATCAACCTTCGTGCAGCTTAAAAATTAAGCGCCCTCCTGGGGGATCGCACACCCTGCAGTCCCTCTCACTTACTTCTTATGGCTCGACGGGGGCGGTGCAACATACGTTCAAGTGTCGGGCCCCTCACAGCTCCTCCTCTCGACCGTGCACCTTCTTTTTTTTTGTATGCCAGACACCTCGCTATCTCCCACCAGGTGCCACCCGGTCACCTCCTCTCCCATGTCACGCGCCAGCCACTGTCCAGCACAGATCATCGCATGTCATCACAGGGCCCAAAAGAGATGCCCCCAGAGTCCCTGTCAGGTTGCGCTGCCATCTGTTCTCACCAGGGTCAGCTGAGTCTCTCCCCAATATGCTATCAGGGGCCGCGTAGTGAATTTTCTTCAGACACAGGTCCTGTTGCACCACCTAGCTGCAGGGCAACCCCACCGCAGCACCGATCCCCACCTCTTCTCGAAGCCTCGCTACTTGATAGGCAACAGGTATCACAGTTCGAGCTCAGCAGCCACCATCTTGTCTGATGTCACCCATTACTCGATCACACCGCATCAAAGGTTTCATAGTCTGGACACTGTCAGTCTCCACCAGTTTCACCTGTATGGGATGCCACTAGGTTTCATGCACCATTGTTCCTCGAGGTACTCTTCAAGTGCAGCCAGATTACAGTATACTGCCAGATTAATAGCTCACAGACAGCAGAGCTGCACTACAGTGCGGCCATCTTACTGTAGGTTCTCTAGCACCCCCCCTCCCCCCGGAATGACAGGGACTTAAAAGTGTGGTTTATTCAGTGAAAGAGGCAGATTCCCCTTGTCCTTAGCAGAGAGCGGACCTTATTGAGATTTATCCATATACTTAGATTTTCTGTGACTTCATGCCACTGCACCTCTTCTACTGAAGATTCTGTTTTCTGACTCTACTCAGAAACTTTATTATTAGAATAGTTAATCTGAGATTAAACGGTCAGGCAGGAGAAATTAATTTCAGGATTTAAGCATCAGTCTTTATTTCTGACTTGCTGCGTTATCATTATTGAGATACTTGTCTTTTACATACTTGTGAAATTTAATAAAGTGCAATGCTTTAACTCTCCTTTGGTGATTGTGTATATCTATACTATGGATCTGAGTCTCATTTATGTGCGTTTGACTTTGAGTCTGTAGTAAAGTCCTTTGAAGCTTTAAGATGGTCTCTGAGATGTAATGTGTGGCTCCCTGAGTTACATTGTATTTGCTCTGAACAAAGTTGACCCAGGTTCTCCTCTTCCCTCGAAACTGTGAAGAAAAGATTTTGTGGACTCCAGATGTATCAAGAGGGCCCAGTGCTCCATCAAATGGTAGCTGTAATGGATGGTTCTCATTCTGAAAAGAGCCAAACTAGAACCGTATTCTAGAACAGTCAGGCCCCAGAGCCCCAACCCTTAGTGTCCATGTCCAGAGTCAGATAATCAGTGAAGTTGCAGAGAGTTGGAAAAGAGTCACATTGGTAACAAGAACATGAGTATCAACAGGGCTGTTTATTGCCGTTTGCTTAGCTTGCAGTTATTGTGAAGTTGAGGGCCATATTTATACTTTTTGACGCAAAACTGCGCTAACGCAGTTTTGCGGCAAAAAAATTAGCGCCGGCTAACGCCATTCTGAAGCGCCATGCGGGCGCCGTATTTAATCAATGATGTTAGCCGGCGTTAGCCGCTGGCGCTGCCTGGTGTGCGTGGAAAAAAACGACGTACACCAGGCAGCGCCGGCGTAGGGGGATATGGAGCTTGGGCGCCAAAAAATGGGGCAAGTCAGGTTGAGGCAAATTTTTCGCCTCAACCCAATTTGCGCCATTTTTTTCGACTCCCAACCCCCATAGAAATGACTCCTGTCTTAGCAAAGACAGGAGTCATGCCCCCTTGCCCAATGGCCATGCCCAGGGGACTTCTGTCCCCTGGGCATGGTCATTGGGCATAGTGGCATGTAGGGGGGGCACAAATCAGGCCCCCCTATGCCACAAATAAATTTAAAAAAAATGACTTACCTGAACTTACCTTAATGTCCCTGGGATGGGTCCCTCCAGCCTTGGGTGTCCTCCTGGGGTGGGCAAGGGTGACAGGGGGTGTCCCTGGGGGCATGGGAGGGCACCTCTGGGCTTCTTCAGAGCCCACAGGTCCCTTAACGCCTGCCTGTTCCAGGCGCTAAAAAACGGCGCAAAAGCAGCCGTACGTCATTTTTTTTGACCCGCCCACTCCCGGGCGTGAATTTTGCCCGGGAGTGTAAATACGGCGCACATGCCTCGGAGTCAATTTTTTAGACGGGAACGCCTACCTTGCATATCATTAACGCAAAGTAGGTGTCCACGCTAAAAAATGACGCAAACTCCATGGACTTTGGCGCTAGACGCGTCTAACGCCAAAGTATAAATATGGAGTTAGTTTTGCGTCCGAATTGCGTAAAAAAAAACGACGCAATTCCGGCACAAACGGAGTATAAATATGCCCCTGAGTGTTTTTTGTGGGGTGCCATCAATGACACGGTTAAGATAGGGGTTTACTTTGTGTGAATGTGAGATAATTGGTATAGATCTTCATGTGCCGGGTGAAGCTATACTGATCAAAGTGATACCCCGTAGGTCGAGATTCATCAGAAGTGCTTGAAAACGTTCTTGTGTGTTTGAAACTGTTCATTCCTTAGTAGAGAAGACAAAAGGTTGCTGTATTTCATTTTGTGTGTCATATTGCGGAGTGAGTGTGCGTGCAGATGGTAAAGGAGAGGGACTGCTGCAAGAAGCAAGATCTATGTCACAGTGTGCCATGCTGGTATAGGTTGGTTGGTGTAATAATGTGTCGTTATTAGTTGATAATGTCAGCAGGAGCCACACTGCAATTGGTGGTTGTGTCAGAACAAAGGATTGTGGATAAGTGAAATTTCACTGTAAAATTCTCAACATTTGATTGCAAAAAATGAAATGCTTTAAAGTTGTATGAAATTTGTTTAGAGGTGATGCTTATATCCCTAGTAGGGAGGGTGTAGAGGCAACTCCTGAAGGTATTCCAGGTCATTATATGAGAATAAATGTAGGGTTTCACACATGTTTGGCTTGGTCAATGGCAAAAGATCACAGAAAAGGAAGGTCCACTGAGGTTCCCACAATATAGCACTATTAATTTGTGAAATTATTGAAAATTTGACGAGTATACTGTATGAAATGAAACAGCCTCCTAGACCTGCACAATACGTAGCACTTAATGCTTGGGAACGAGCTCATCATGCAAGGGATAAAAACTAAATATCAGGGTAGAGCAAAGAAAGCTATACGTACTTATGCAGATGTTAGATGGGATGCTGAGCAAAAAGGTGGAGAACAGACATGAGATAGGGGTTAAACTGTATCTGGCTTTAACCAAGACGGGGCAGAATGAGAAGGAAAGTGAAAAACAATTCGGAAAGAGAAGAAACAAAAAGAGCCCGATGACATGAGTGTGGACAGTGGCTATGCTGGAGATAGTCTTCTAGCTATGTTACTCTCTGAACATCCACCCCCATATGATAAAGCTAGAAGTGAGAGTGGGGACAATGGTGCTGGAAGAAGTAGTGTAATTTCTTTCCGACTGCACGGGCGAGAATGGCTTACAGTTCTGTGGGACCTATTCCCAACGGCGTGGGTTGTGAACCAAGGAGCAAGGGCTTGGGAAGATGTGTTCCAGTTCATCCACTGTGAGTACTGTTGATGCCCTTACCGTTCATGTAACTATTGGTCTGGTAGTTCCCATGTGTAAATTAGAAGGTTCTGTGAAAAATGCGTACAATTTGGCTGTACCCAGCAATGTTGGAGAACTGACTTGAGTCCCGAACAGTCCAGTTTCTAGGGGGTTTGCTCCTTTAATTCCAACACATACAAGTACTCCATGAGGAGCAAGTGCAGAAACAACATTAATTAGGAGATGTACTTCGATAGGAACTTATCAGAAGACACCTACATATACTACTCCTGTATGGCAACAACCTTTAAATTTGGGAAACAGTACTCAGGGAAATAATTTCACACATTGGGTTCCTTTGGTTACTCGACCTCCTAATGAAAAAGAAATAGATGGCTTGATGCAATTCCTCAATGAAAGTACTCCATCTCTAGAGAGAGTACAAGTACAGAAGTGAGTCAGGAAACAATTACATCAACACAAATGGAAAAGACTCTGGATGTAGCAAAACTGACAACAGAAGTAGGTGCAATGATTGTTGGAAATCTTGGACTGGAAAAGTTAGAGACTTACCAAGAAGATGAGAAGATGAGCTCGCATTTATGTGTAGGGATATCACTAAGCAAACGGGCCGAGTTCATGATAGGTTGGTTGAATTAGCTGAGAAATATGAGGATGAGCTAAACAAGACTGAAGTTCTGCAGAGGAGCTATCGATTTTATTTCAGTGCGAAGGACATTGCTGATATGAGAACTCAGATTAAGTAATTAATTCAGAATATTAGGAAATGGAATGAGTTAGATAAGTGGGAGCTTAAATGGGCGAAGAAGAAGGAAGTAAAGAAACCTCCAGGTGAACCACATCCAAGTGGAGAGGAGGGAGGTGTTACAAACGTCTCCCTGAGAGAAGTGCCTGGTGGAGTCTATTTATATGTGCCATAGAGTACATATCATTTATCAATGATTTTCTAAAATTATGAGAAAAGCCAGCAGAATGGTACAAACAGGTTGAATGGTTTTTTTAATCTCACAGGCGTTATGGGTTTATTTGAACACGTTGCTTGACAGTGTAGTGCCAAGTGACTTGTGGATGGAATGTAAGAAAGCTGTTTGGTGGCCTGAGGTTGAATGAACTAGAAATGTGATAACCAATGGTCCTTCACCACTGGTTATGAGGAAATGTCAGGAGGTCGTGACATTCCTGAAAGGAAAAGTGCCACCTAGGATGTTGATTGGGTGAAGATTGATCAAACGACTCAAGAACCGGAGGAGTTGATAGCATCATACCATGAGAGTCCATGGATTCCAATAATGATTCAGTGGGGGTCCCCGGGATCCAGTAATGATAAAGTGGGGGTCCACAGAAGTCAAAAGGTTGAGAACCGCTGCTGTGAACAATGCAGGTACAATGTAGGGTGCGTATCTGCAGCCACAGCATACAATGCAAGGCAGAGGTAGAGGAGCCCCAATAGATCCAGGTACAGGACTGGATGTAAATAGTCTGAAAATATTAATTCCTTGCCACCTGTGAAATAAGATCGGGCATTAGAAGTGGAAATGTCATTTAAATCCAGCTTGTCAGGCCTAAAATGCGGGATTTGTGCCTTCACAGAATAATAATCTTAACCAGATGCAGAGAGTGAAAAGACCCAGTAGTCAAAATTGTAAGGTACCTTAAGCACCAATAATGCAAGTACCTCAACCTCAGATGTCCCAGCAAAACGCTGATGTAATTCGGCAACATATGAATCAGGGGTTGAGAATGATTGGGAATCAGGCACAAGGTAATAATGAGCTTTGACAATATCCACTGTTTGATTCCATTGAGAGAAATGGCTCTAGTCAGTCAGCCTGACAGTGCCTGAGAGATGAGGAAGAGAGCGTGCTTGGGGCAGCATTAGAGGTAGACCAGAGCAGGTCGTGGATCATTTCAGTATCATTTGTGGTTGATACTGGTGCTACCCGTCCTACTTTGAGAACAGTAGAAGTCTCAAACCTACCCCTCTCGGGAAAAACAATCCAAGTTGTTGGTGTAGAGAATAAACAAATGTCATCCCAAGAAACTGAACCAGTGTCAGTGAAAATAGGATCTTTTGAGGATAAACACAAGTTCTTAGTTCGTGAGTGCAGTCCAGTGATTCTCTTGGGAAGAAATTTGCTCTCTAAAATTAACTGTGCTACCTTCTGCTGTGGAAAACTGGCACTTTGTTGTAGTACCCCCCACCACACTCTTTGCTTGGCTTCTGAATGCATCTTCGACTGGAGTACACAGTGATCCTGCTATCCAGGTGCCCAGTGCCAGTTTTCTATCCCTAAACATTATAAAGGTAATTGGAAACACCTTTAGCTACCACTATAAGTCCCTAGTAAAAGGTGCTTAGGTACCCAGGGCTTGGGGCACTAAGGGTAGGCCCCTGAGGACAGCAGCACTGATTGTGCCACCTTCTAGGGCCATGCATCCAGATGCACCCAGCACTGCCATGGCTGGCTGAGTGTCCTGGTGCAATCCTAAAATGAAAACTCAACATGGCACACTGACTGTGTGGCCTGTCCACAATACACTGCATACCATATAGGTAAGCCGCCCCTCTGGCAGGGCTTTCAGCCCGAAGGCAGGGCGCATTATGTTGTATGTGAGGGCAAAGATGCATGAGCAATATGCCCCCACTGTGCCCTTGCCAATCCTTGGACATAGTGAGTAAACAGAGCAGCCATTTTAAATGCCTGTTTTGGACACTGGTCAGTACAGGTTTCACAGCTACACGATGGCTACTCTGAACCCTGGGTGTTTTGGTATCAAACAACTCAGAATGATAAATCTAAATTGGTACTAGTACTGGATTTATTATAAAATATACCCAGGAGTCAACTTAGAGGGGCCCCCTACAAAAGCTAACTACCCTGGCATGGTTGCTGACTGGTTCTGTCCAGCCTGCCACCTCCAGACACCCAAACAACAAACCTTGGGGGAGAGCCCTGTCTCTCTGGCTTGTAAAACAATGTTCTTCTTGGGTGGCAGCGCTAACAACCCCTCCCTCAGGAATGTGTACTACCCTGCTAGTGAGCTTCAAAGGGCTTACCACCTTTGAAACTTGACCCCCAGACCTGCTGCTAGCAGCAGATGGCAAGCCCCTTTGTGAACCCCAACTTTTGGTGGGAGCAAAGGCAGGAAACCACACAAAGAGTAGGGGACTGGCCCCACCTGGCATGCACCACCCCTAGGGTGTTGCCTGCAAGGTGGCTACTCCATTTCATTTTCCTCCATCTTAGATGGAGGGAAAATAGCCAATCAGGTTTAGGGAAGTGACTCTTCCCACAGGAAGTGGTCACTATAGTGGGTGTAGCCACCCAAAGGTAAATGTCCCATTGGACACTACCAGGTACCCCCTAAAACGCCAACTAAACTCAGTATTTAGTGGGCATTCCTGGACCAGAAAATCAGATTTGAAGGGCACAAAGAAGATCAGGTGTTAAAAATGGGGTCTCTAGTTGGCAGAGGTATACACCCTTATCCAAATAGGGACCACAATCCTAGTCAGGGTAAGTCACACACAGTCCAAATTATCCTGTGCCCACCCTCTGGTAGCTTGGCACTGAGCAGTCAGACTTAACTTAGAAGGCAATGTGTAAAGTATTTGTGCAATTAATCATGCATTAACACAGTGAAGACACCACAAAAATACACCACACTGTTTTAGAAAAATATCAGATATTTATCTGAATAAATTAAGGTCAAAATAATCAAGATTTGATAATCACAAGTTGAAATATCACTTTGATAATAATAATAAGAGTCTTAAGTTATTGAAAGCAACAATTGTCTCTTGCAAGCACAAAGTACCTGGTATGCGTCAAAATTACACGCACCGAGACCGCAGAGGAGGAGATGCGTGGAAAACAAAGGATAAGCGTCAGATTTCCAGGTGCACACAGACAATGCGTTGATTTTTTCCTCGTGGAAAGGATTTTGCGTCGAATTCCGGCACGCAGGCTTGAATCCTCTTCGCGCTGCGGGGTCTTTTGACACCCAGGGATGATGCATAGAAATCCTGGGCATGAAGGACAAAGTCACAGGTGCTGTGTCGATCTGGTGGGTGGTGCGTCGGAGTTTCTGTCGCACAGCAGGCACTGCGTTGATTCCTCCTGCAGGAAGAAAGGCTGCATTGTTCTGGCTTGGCGATGCGTCGAAGTTCCAGTCGCAACGCTGGTGCTGCATCTATCTACACTCAGGGAGCCGGGCTGCATCATTCCGGTTCGGCGATGCAGTGATTCTTTCATGCTGAGAAGTCTGTGCATAGATTCCGGCAGGCTGTGCGTCAATTTCCGTCGCACAAGGAGTTCCTTTGCAGAGATGAAGTCTTTTAGGCCTTGAGACTTCAGGAAATAGGAGGCAAGCTCAATCCAAGGCCTTGGAGAGCACTTTTCAGCAGAGCCAGAGGCCAGCAGGGCAGCATGGCAACAGCAAGGCAGCAGTCCTTCACAGCAAAGCAGTCCAGATGAGTCCTTGGGGCAGCTAGGCATCTCCTCTTGGCATGTTGCAGGATCTGGTTCAGATATACCCAAAAGTGCCTTTGAAGGGGGGAGACTTCAAAGAGTGGTTTTGAAGTGCACAATTTCCCCTTTCAGTACAACCCTGTCTGCCAGGGTCCCAGTAGGGAGTTTGGCAGTCCATTGTGTGAGGGCAGGCCACTGTCCTTTGAAATGTGTCAGGCCCTCCACCCTTCCAGCCCAGAAAGACCCATTCAGTATGCAGATGTGTGCAGGTGTGACTGAGCATCATGTGTCTGTAGTTGTCTGGCCATACTAAATATGACCTGTCTACCCCTTTCTGATCAGAACCTACCACTCAAACAGTATATGAGGGTAGCCACAATGTTAGCCTATGAAAGGAGCAGGCCTCACAGTAGTGGAAAACGAATTTAGGAGTTTTCCACTACCAGGACATATAAAACACATAGGTATATGTCCTGCCTTTTACCTATACAGCACCCTGCCCTATTGGTTACCTAGGGCCTATCTTAGGGGTGACTTATATGTAGAAAAAGGGGAGTTCCAGGCTTGGCATGCACTTTTAAATGACAAGTCGAAGTGGTAGTGAAACTGCACACACAGGCCTTGCAATGGCAGGCCTGAGACATGGTTAAGAGACTACTTATGTGGGTGGTACAATCAGTGCTGCAGGCCCACTAGTAGTATTTAATTTACAGGCCCTGGGTACATGCAGTGCATTTTACTAGGGACTTACAAGTAAGTTAAATTTGCCACTTGGGTATGAATCAATCTCACCGTGTTTTAAGAGAGAGAGCATATGCACTTAGCACTGGTTAGCAGTGGTAAAGTGTGCAGAGTACTAAAACCAGCAAAAACAGTGTCAAAAAGTGGAGGGAGGCAAACAAATATGTTGGGGGTAACCACCCTAATGCTGTCAGGTCTAACACCAGCACAAAGAAGGACCAAGGCACGAGAACTGTGGACCTTCTGCACAAAGAAAACACACCAACCCTGCCTGATGCACCCAGGACCCATCAATGGCCACTGAGGAACTGCTGGACAACTGGACTTATCCCAAGAAACTCAGAGGACCTCCAGGCTTCACTAATTACCCAAGAACTCCCTCTAGAGTGGAGGTACCCTTCTGCAACAACCAACACCAGCAACCCAGTGAGGGTCACTTCAGTGACTGGCTGCTAACTCCTGAACCGGAAGTCACAGCCAGACCCGACGACACACTAACAACCACAAGGACAAACCCTACAAGTGTGCCAAGTTTAGTGGCACTGCATCCTCCACTGGCCATACCATACTAATACCCTGGGTACTGGTCAGTTGACAACGGGCACCAAGAAAACCAGCTCACCCAGGGCTGAAAAACGACCAGGAGGAAGCGTCAGTCTAGGGACACCACTTACTCATGCAGAAGGGGGTCTTGCATAAGCCACAACTGAGACTGAAAAAGAGAAAAATTAACTTTGTTCTGTGATGAATGAGTCAGAATCAGAACAAGACCCTGAAGAAGAGAATAGTGCTAGAAGGAAGCAAGTGGAATCTGGAGAGCATTGGTTCAGAAGACAGGAACGGAGAAAAGTGAGTGTGTCTAGAGAATAACTGCCACCAATGACTGCTGAAGAAATAGAAAGTTCAGACTTGAGCAAAAGTGAAGACAAAGGTGTGGCACTGAGAAAGTCAAGAAGGACAAGAGTGCCCAGTCACAAGTATTCTTCTCCTGAGTGGATCTACTTTGCAAATGGCATAGTCACAGATAAAAAGACTGTCATGGACTGAGCGTAGTGGTTGAACCGCACATCAAATGTTCCTTGTCATCGATAAGCGTGGTTTGTGTAGAAATTAAAGACACTTACCTTGATTGGGATAGGGAACTGATAAGATTACCTAGGCCAGAGTAGAAGAAAAATAAGAATTGTCATATAAAAGAGCACAGAGTATGGCTAGGAAAGACTCAGGAAGATTTATACATTGCTGCTAAACGAACTTTGAACTTTTGAACTTTGTTTTCTATTTACTTTGGTGAAACCAAAGAAGCAATCCTTGTTGTTGCTGTTGTATGTATTTGAAAAGAAAAGATCTGATTCAAAAGATGTACTGAAGCCAAATAAGAAAAACAAATGTTGATACATGTTAGATGCTTTATTACTTATTTTTGTAATAGTATTAATAGTGTTTCTAATAGGAGTGTTTCCCCCTACACGTCCTGTAGAGAAGTTATCCCCTAGTGTCACCCTGCAAACTATTAGTCCTTAAGGAAAGGGTAATTATATCTTAGATGAGAAAGCATTACACTTAGATGAGTCTAAATGAGATTATTCAGCAAATGTATATTTTAAATTGTTATATGAGTACGTTAATATGATGAACGCAAGCAACTGTTACATTTGTACACAGGTACCTGCTTCAGTTACAGAACGTATCACATATCATCATATCCCATTAACCTATGGTATTTCTTGCAGTCCGTTGTTAAGCATATTTTAGAATGAGGGAAGTTTTCACATTTATTCTTTAAATTATAATTTTGTGATGCCAGAAGTTCCTTTGTTGAAGCATCTGAATAAGAATCCATATTTTAAAGGAACAGAACTTGCAGGGAAATATTTCTTTCCATTGAAACCGTTAGACGCTGCATATGCACATAGACACAATTTAAACTGTTCAATGACTGACATTAAAAAGAAATTCTTGATTTGAATTTAGTTGAGGATTGAAGCTTTAACCTTAGATAGCAACACAAAGGGAAGCTGTGCATTCATATTGACAGTTCTATAGATCCATTGTTTGTAGGGGGAGAGGAATTGTGAGCATGTTTTTTATGTCAGAGGTAATGTGAATTATTTTTAGATGGAAAGGATCATGTGATCCATGGAGTGTATTTTATCTGCGGACAAAATGCATATTTTAAGTTGCCGAAAGGATGGCATGGTACGTTTTATCTAGCACTAGTATTTCAAAGATCTTGTGGAATATCTTGAAGATCCTGCGTGGGAGATGAAGCACAGAACTAAGCGAGGAGCTACTGCCTCTGGAATAATGGAAGATATGTTTGGAGCATTGATTCCATAAGGGGGAGTGATTCTGATTGACATAAAGTTTAGAAAGGTGACTACAATAGTGGATAAACTGGCTACTAGCACAGCAAATGTGTTGATAAACACAGAGATGGTAGCAATAAGGTAATTGGTTTTGCAAAATCATCCTGCACTAGATTTGTTGCTCACAAAAGAGAGTAGAGTCTGTCAGGTTTTGAAAGTTCAACAATGTTGCACCTATATTCCAGATATTAGTAAGGATTTGTAGAAGTATATCTGCCATATTCTACAAAGGATTTGAAAGAGTTGAAAGTGACAGCTGCATGGGAAGCTATTGGAGATAGATGTTATGCTGTAAGCAGATGGTTTGGTGACTTGAGGAGTGGAGTTGTAGGTTTTGTATTGAGGTCATTGTTGATCATTTCTATAGTGGTAGTAGTTTTGTGGATTGGGTACAAGTTTTTCCAGAGATGAAAGATTCAGAAAAGTCAGAAGAGGAAAAGAGCAAAGGTTGAGTTGGAAGATGGACAGTATCAATATTACGATGACATAAAACATTTGGAAGACTCAAGGCGAAAGTTTCATTCAAGAATAAAAAGGAATTTGTGATTACTCTAAAAGTCATGAGAGGGAGGGATGACAGAGCACAGCCAGCTGTGCCGCTATGACTCTTAAACATCAAAGTAAAAGAGTGGTCACATTTCTGGTGGTCACAATTTGGTGGTCCCATTTCTGTATAACTTGAGAGATGTTTTTATTTAAATGGTGCACTGCAATACACATGAACAAAGAGCACAGTTGATAATTACGTTTTAAATAAACTGCATGTAATCATAATTTGAAATTATGTTATGTTACAATGTTTTAGAAGTATTATTCTATTTCATCATTTCGTATTTCAACTAAAAGTAACAGAATTAATTTAAACTGCAGTGTATTCATGTTTTCTTTTGCTTGGTTGGAGTGAAGGCCACAATTATTTTTGATGCTTAACCTTCAATGTGAGGTTGTTTTCCATGTTTTTCTATGCTATGCAGATATCTAAGGTTGAACTAATGAAGAATCCATTGTACTTGAGAGATAAGATGATTTGCGAGAGGTACTGTATCATAAAGGCAATGCTTAATTTGTAAGAAAAATAAGTGCCAGGGCCCTAATCAGAGGCCACTCTAGCTTACACCACACGTGGATCACAGAAGTGCTGCCTATAATAATATGAACACAGCTACTAACAATCCCACTCCTACAAGTGTGACATTTCTGACCATTTGAGGCCCATAGCAATGAGAATGACTTGGGCGGACGGTAATAGTAATTTTTAATATATATTGCATTATTCAACAACTGTTATTGTCAGAATTTCTAAATTAGACAAGCCCTGGTGTTGGCAATAAAGTTCCAGTGTTGAGCATCGGAAACCATTGGCTCAAATTAAGAACTGTGTGAAGGGAGTCATTTGAAATAGTAGCCATAACTCTTCTGAAGTTCCTGGGAATGTGAGTGGGGTGCAAGGTTGGCATGGAGAGTTTCTAAAGTCAACATGCCAATTAAAAATAATTTGTTAATCTGTTTTTCATTTAAGATACTTTTGAAATTATGTAAGATTTGAAGGACGGGGACTTAAACGTGTGTTCTATTCAGTGAAAGAGGTAGATTTTTCTTGTCCTTAGCAGAGAGTGGACCTTATTGAGAGATATCTTTATACTCAGATTCTCTCTGGCTTCATGCAACTGCACCTCTCAGAAACTTCTACTGAAGATTCCGTTTGCTGACTCTTTACTCAGAAACCTTTAGTAATAGAATAGTTAAACTGCATTTATACAAATACTTTATTTAAGTGCAGACACAATCATGGTGGTCTGCTGACCCCAAGGGGCACTATCTCTCTGATGGTATCAAATCAAAGTGAAGAGCTACCTCATAAATAGTAGTAAGGTAGGTTGAACTACAACCCACTCAAAAATGTGATTTTGTGAGCTGACCTGACAACACATAAGTTGGTTGTCAATAATAGAATCGATTCACAAATGTCAGTGTGCAATTTGTCACTACTTTTTGCAACACTTCCTAATACATCTGGCCCCTAGCAACATACTTTAGTAGTTGTAGAATGGGTTTAGGATGAGTCCAACATTGGAGATAGAGGATAGATTGTAGGAAAGTACCACCTTTCTTGGCATCTTACACCCAAATTCTACCTGTTTGTCAGTAGGTTTTGTCTGTCTCACTGGGATCCTGCTGGTCAGGTGTTGTCAGTAGTCCTTAACTGTGTCACTGTAGTTCTGTTAAGCAGAACATTAGTGCTTATGCTCTCTCTGCTTCCAAATTAGTCACTATAGTTTAGTGACTCAATTTACCAATTCCAATTGGCACACTGGGCCCCCCTTATAAGTCCCTAGTACATGGTAACTAGGTACCCAGGGCACTGGGGTTCCAGGAGATCATTATGGGCTGCAGCATTTCTTTTGCCACTCATTAGGAGCTCAGACAAGCCCTTTCACAGGACTGCCACTGCAGCCTGCGTGAAATAGTGCACCTACTATTTCACAGCCATTTTCACTGCACTTGAGTAACTTATAAGTCACTTATATATCTAACCTTCATTTACTGAAGGCTAGGTGCAAAGTTACTAAGTGTGAGGACACCCTTGCACTAGCAAAGGTGCCCCCACACTGTCCAGGGCCAATTCCCCATACTTCGTGAGTGCGGGGATACCATTACACGTGTGCACTGCATATAGGTCAATACCTATATGTAGCTTCACAATGGTATCTCCGAATATGGCCATGTAAGGTGTCTAAGATCAAAGAATTGTCCCCCCATTCCAAATCTGGTATTGGGGGGTCAATCCCATGCATCGTGGGGGCTCCACCGTGGACCCCCAGTACTACCAAACCAGCTCTCTGAGGCTTGCACTGCAGATGCAGCTACTGCTACCTCACAGACAGGGTTCTGCCCTCCTGGGGTCTGAGCAGCTCAGTCCCAGGAAGGCAGAACAAAGCATTTCCTTTGGGAGGAGGGTGTTACATCCTCTCACTTTGGAAAAGGTGTTACAGGCTTGGGAGGGGTAGCCTCCCAGAGCCTCTGGAAATGCTTTGAAAGGCACAGATGGTGCCCTCCTTGCATAAGTCAGTCTACACCGGTTCAGGGACCCCCAGTCCCTGGTCTGGCACAAAACTGGACAAAGGAAAGGGGAGTAGCCACTCCCCTGTCCATCGCCACCCGAGGGGTGGTGCCCAGAGCTCCTCCAGTGTGTCCTGGCGTTAGCCATCTTGTTTTCCAAGGTGTGGGGACACTCTGGAGATCTTTGAGTGGCCAGTGCCTGCAGGTGACGTCAGATAGGTGCAGACCTGGTTAGGTAGCCAATCCCCCTCTCACAGCTATTTAGGGTCTCTCTCCTGTGGGTTCCTCTTCAGATTCAGCTTGCAGGTTTCCACCAGGAATCCTCTGCAACTCCGGCATCATCCTCTGACTGTTGGATCATCCGCAGACTGCTCCAGGAACTGCTGTAACTGCAACAAAGTATCCAAGAAGGCTACTGCGACTCTGCAACTTCAACTCCAGCCAGCAACTGCAACTGTTTCCAAGTTGTACATGCTCTGAGGACTCCCTGTCTTCACCCTGCATCAGAAGGACCGAAGAAATCTCCCATGGAGTGACAGAGTCACTTCCCTGCTCCAGCAGACACCTTTTAAGATGATGGCCGGTTCTCTGTGACTCCTCTCCTGGCGACGAGTGTGCTCCCTGGAACACAGGTGATGGACCCCTTCGACACAGACTGTCCTATGGTGCAGCTGTCCAAATTTGGAGGAGGTAAGAGCTTGCCTTCCCCGTTAGCAACAGTACCCCGGTGCACTGCATCATCTTCACCTCCTGAGGCCTCTGTACAATATTTGCAAGAATCCTTCGTGCACAGCCTAGCCCAGGTCCCCAGCACTCTATCCGGTGACGCTCAACTCGCTGAGTTGTTCTTGTAGTGCTGCAGCAACTCCAATTGTCACCTTCTTTGTCCCCGTGACCTGGGACCTCCGTGGGTGCTCCCTGGTCATCTGTGGGTTCCCTCCAGTGCTGGGAGCCCCCTCTGCCTCTCAGTCCGAGTAGAGGCCCTCAGGCCCCCCTGCGGTCCAGGCAGCACCATTTTGACGCAAACCGCGACATTGCCTGAACCAAGGCTTAATGGACAAATCCAGCGCTGCAACTCACCTACATCCAACATCTCAACGTGGGACATCCTTTGCATCATGCAGGAACCCGCAGCCATCTTCTTTGGTGCTCTTCTGCAGACTTCCACCCGGAGAATCCTCTTTTGAACCATCTTCTAGGGTGGCAGGGGTCCCGTCTTTCCTGGAATCTTCTGTGACTTCTGGACTTTGTCTCCTCTCTTTACAGGTCTTCAGGTCCAGGAATCCACCATTGGTTGATTGCAGTCTTGCTTGGTTCTTGCAATAACTCTTATCACGACTTGTAGTGTGTCCTCAGGAAACTTGCAGCACTTTACTCCTACTTTCCTGGGCTCTGGGGTGGGATATTTTACTCACCTTTGTGGTTTTCTTACACGCCCAGCGACCCTCTACACACTAAACTTGCCCAGGGGGGAATTTGTGATTTGCATTCCACTTTCTTAGTATATGGTTTGTGTTGCCCCTAGGCCTATTTCTTCCTATTGCATTCTATGGTATTTTCTATTGTTTGCACTATCCTCTGACTATTTACGTACCTGATTGTGGTCTCTAGTGTATATATTGTGTATAATACTTACCCCCAGAAGGAGTATTGCCTCTAAGATATTTTTATCCTTGTGTCAGTAAAATAAAGTACCTTTATTTTTGGTAGCATTGAGTATTGTCTTTTATTGTGTATAAGTACTGTCTAGTATAGTGGTATTGCAGGAGCTTTGCATGTCTCCAAGCTCAGCCTAAGATGCTCTGCTACAGCTACCTCTAACAGCCTAAGCTGCTAGAACACTACTACATTTCACTAATAAGGGATAACTGGGCCTGTCATAAGGTGTAAGTACCTTCTGTACCCACTACAAACCAGGCCAGCCTCCTACATAGATTGATAGAGGTATAAGGTGATGGTCAGACAGAGTAAAGCTTTCGAGAAAGTAAAATGTTTTTTTCTCTTAATCAGTAGGATTAGAGTAGTAAATATATAGATACATGAATATGTAATCAAGGGAATAAATGTGTAAGGAATATAATATATTGAGATTTAAAGCTGTAACGTACAAAGCACAGAATTTTAAGAGTTAGAGTATTTTAAGTTAATTTATTTGTGTACTTTTATAACAGTTTTTTAGCTTTCCTCAATATTTCAATAGTGAAAAGCTTGTAGATAGATAGTTAAGATAATATTGACCTATTGTGATAGATAAAATAAAACAGAGACTCATAAGCATCTAATCAAGCAATTTATATAGAATTTATGCAATGGCCTATGAACATGTGAAGTGTAGAATAATATACAAATATATATATATATATATATATATATATATATATATATATATATATATGTATATATATATACATATATATATATATATATATATATATATATATATATACATACATATACATATACATACATATATACATTTCATCGAAGTAAATATACACTCGTTTAACAGGCATAAAGAGCAGGTTTATGTTTTAAGATAAAATAGTTGTTTTATGTATTTGTATAAAGAAATACACATATCTAGATATATACACATAATTAATTTATAACATGTTTACGTACACTGGGTATTGCAGTCCATTGCTTTTTGAGTATGGTAGTTATGTAGGAAAGAGACAACTCTTGAGTAGTCTTCTGAAGATAAGATAGTTATCTGTGGATCTTATATTTGGGGATAATGAATTCCATAGTTTGGCCGCTTAGACAGAGAAAAACTTAACACCTATTGTCTTTTTCTTCTATAGTGGTGTTTTGAGGTGGGGGTGCCAATCTTGAGCGGAGGTTTCTTTGTTGAATGCATTTGGTGATTTTATTCCTGATGAAAAGCGGTCCTGTTCCATGTATTGCTTTGTGGGTGATACAGAGCAGCTTGAAGGGGGATCTTCTGGCAACCGGTAACCAGTGTAGGAGATGTGGGCTAGTGGTTTTACATGTAGGAGTAGTCTGGCTGCCGAGTTCTGAATGCATGTCGTTTTTTCATAGTAGTTAGAGATGATCTATGGTAGAGGCCACTGGCGTAATCCAGTTCAAATAGTACAAGAGAGTCAGTAGCCTGCACCTTCTGTGGAAATCCGAGGTGGGGGAAGATGTGTCGCAGAGTTTTCATAGTGATGAAGTTTGATCTTGATAATTTGTCCACTTGAGCATTTATTGTTAACTGGGAGTCCGTGGTAATTCCAAGGTGTCTTACTTCCTTAGATAGTTTAGGAGGTGGCCCCAGGTCGTCTGCCAGGTGCAGAGTGAGTCATATTTTTTCCAATTGCCACGTGAGTTTTTCTGTTTTGGAAGTATTCAGTTTGAGATGGCTCCATGTCATTCACTGATCAATGGCTCTGAGGCAACTGAAGATTTGTGAGTTTGCGATGTCTTTGGGGCATTCCAGTTTAAGAAGTATTTTTGTGTCATCTGCATAGTTGTAGCATGTGAGTTGAAATACATTGATAATTGTTGGTAATGACTTCATGTAGATGTTGATAAGCATGGGTGAGAAGATTGAGCCTTGAGGGACGTCTGCTTTTGTGGGGTAGGGTTTGGATGAGAAAGGGAGAATATGGATGACATTAGTTCTGTTTTGAAGGTAGGATGTGATCCAGTCGAGAGCAGTTCCCTCTATGCCGGCTTTTCAGAGTTTTTGTATTAGAGTATCATGGTCAACTGTCTCAAAGGCAGCTGAGAGGTCCAGGAGAAGTAGTGCTATTGTGTTTTTAAGATAACCCTAGATGGCGATGAGGGAAGATTTAGTGCCTCTTCCTGGGCAGAATCCAGTTTGGTAATCTGAAAGTATGGAGATGTCTTCAATGAATTGTGACATCTGAGCTAAAGCTGCTCTATCAGTTTGCCCAGGAAAGGACCATTTGTAATCGATCTGTAGTTGTTGGGGTCCCGAGGGTCCAGATTTGTTTTCTTTAAAAACTGGAGTGTGTATACCTTTTTAAGATCTTTAGTAAAGATTCCTGTAGTTAAAGAAGTATTGATGATTCTTCTTACTGTTTGGCAGCAGAGGTAGATAAAATAATATTCCTGAAGATGTGTGGTGGACAAGGGTCCGAAAGGCAGCCGGAAGGCCTGCTTGCTTTGACCAGATCCATAAATTCACTTTATGATATATGTTTGAAGGTGGGCAGAGGCTGGGTTGGCTTACTCTTGGAGAGAATTTTTGGAAATGGGTTGGTGTTGGTGGTTTTCCTTTGTTTTAAATAGGAGTCCAGTGTGTCTTCATTGGTTGTATAATGATTTGCCAGTTTGCCTGCAAAATCCTGAGTAATGGGATGAGTTATTTCCATGCATTAAGGTTTGCGAAATTCATTGAGAATTTTTCAAAATTCTTTATTTGCAAATATGAAATTCTGAATTCTGTCTGAGTAGTACCTTTTTTTTGCTTTTTTTATTGTTGATTTGTACGTTCTGTTAAGTTTGCATAGCTGAAGTTTGTCTTGAATGTGGTTTGATTTGAGCCAGGTTTGTTGCAGCCTTCTGATTTGTTGTTTTATATTTTTTAGTTCTGTATTTCTCCAAGGAGCTTGTTTTTTTTTGTCCTGTTCAGTTTTTCTAAGTGATATTAGGATATCGAAAGGTTCCTGTAGTCACTTGTAAAGTTTTGGAACAGAATTTATTGTTTCTAGATCTGTGTTGGCTGTTAGTTGTGATTCTAAGTGTTCAAAATTGAGTTTGTTCCATGGTCAATAGGTGGATTCATGTAAGGTGGTCTTGGGTGTATTGATGTGTGGTATTTTATGTTGACAAGTAATCAAGTGGTGGTCTGACAATGTGACTGGTGTGAAGTTTTGAACGATAATTAGTTCTGGGTTTGCAAAAACGACATCTAGGATGTGTCCAGCAATGAGTGGGGGATTGTGTACAATTTAATATAGGTTCAATGTAACTAGATCAGTGATGATAGCTTTTGGATGGGCATACTGGGTTTCTCAAACCAAATGTTTAGGTCCCCAAGAATGCATAGGTTGGAATATAGTGTTAGAGGGTTTGAAACTGTGTCTAGAATTGTGTCTGGGAATGTAGAATTTCTAGATTTTGGTCTGTAAAGGAGGAGAAAATTACAGGACGAAGTTGGTGTAGGGTTGTACCTGGTAAGAAAGGCCTCACAACCTTGTATGAAGATGTCTGTTTTGCTGGGATTTATTGCTTGTTTGAAGATAATAGCTAGTCCACCTCCTTTTTTGCCTATACAGTTCTGTGTGATGGTTTGATACCCTGGAGGAACAGCTTCATGCAACACTGGGGCTATGTCATCTCCGAACCATGATTCAGTTAAAAAGAGTAATGTCACAACCTACTCGTAATTTGTGTCTGTGACCCACAGGAAGTGTGGCAGGCTTCTTGTTCTTATAAGTTCTGCCTTGGCCCAAATAGGGGCGACCCTTTCTGGTAGCCATGGTGCTGCTGACGGAGGGAACGCCAAGGCAGTCCATGCCCTCCAGAAGGAGTCCCCGAGGGAAAAAACCCCAAAAGGGGAATAAACCTCAACAAGAGGGAACTCCAGAAACAAACAAGAGTAAAAGAAAATCAAAACAAAAGGAAAAAATGACCAAGAAAAAGCTGGAACAAAATCAGAGTTTCAATAGCAGATGCAGAGAAACAGGAGCGAAGATCACCACCAAACAGAAAGTGTTGCAGCACAAAGAGAACAAGAATCACACACCTTATATACCCCAGGAACAGGAAGTAACCGACAGGAAGTAAAAAGGTGCCATCTTGAATTGGGATCCAGTGTTAGAATGCTATAGAAAAAAACCCATAGTGAATAGGGAACCAGTGCATGCATCCTTCTGCCGCGCGCCGTGTCACGAGCCGAACCTTCGGCTTCCGGATCGGCACGCGGCGCAACAAGTAAGGCAGGTTGTGTGACAATGAGTAGGTCGTAGATGTGGTACTTATTTTAAGAGAGTGATAGAGCATTTATGAGTAGGCAGTTTAAAGACTGTGTATTGGTGGAGATGTGATTTTATGTTGTAGAGGAGTTATCTTTAAGTTTTTCACTTGTAGCAGGTGTGTCATTGGTGTTGATACTAACTGTATGAAGATCACAATAGTGTTGTTTTTCTATATCGTGTTCTTCGTCCAGCAGGCTTAGAAGGCATTTTGTTGGGTCTGCGTGTGTTTGGTGGTAGAGATGGTGGTTGTGGGTGAGATGGTGAGTTGTGTTGTTTTTGCAGAGCAGCCTTGTTATGTAACACAGATGGGAATGTGAAAATGTGAAGACTGGCATGTTGTATGTTTTGTTTGCGTCTGTTTAGGGTGGAAGGAGTATGAGTTACGGGTGGTGGTGGAGCATGTGGGTCATATTGTAAGGCTCTAAATTGTGCAATGGATGAGAGGCGGGTAAATTAATGTTGCTATGTTGAGGGGGTTTTGGTAGATGTTGGTGAAAAATGTGAATGTTAGAGTAAAGCTGTGTTTGGATTTGCATTATTTCTGTAGTCAGGAGGGTGATAGTGGGTGTGATAGAGAGTATTTTGAAAGTGTTTGTGATTTTGATGTGCTTGTGTGTGTGTTGTGTTGTTTTTGTGGAGTAGTGACAGGAGATATGGATGTAATGTTTTTTTGTGAAGGATTTGTATGTGAGTTACTTCTGGTGTGTGTTGTTTGAAAGTGTAAGGGGTGGTGATGTGTTTTGGAGAAGAGTATATGTTGTGAGTAAGAGGGGACAGACAAGAATTCTGATTGTGTTAGATTTGATCACTAGAAGAGGTAATATGTTTGGAATATTAGAGTGTAAGGAATCTATAGTTGTGCGTCATTGGTAAAAAAAGAGGAGGAGGGTGTTTGGGGTGGTGTGATGAAAGGCTGAGTACAGGTTTTGTCATTATAAAAAGGGGCCTGTTATGAGTATATAGGGGGAAGACCTGGTGTTTTTGATGAACACAGAGTATGTGTCTGGATGCATTATCGGTTTGTATATTGTGACATTGTGTTGTGTTTGTGTTTATGTTATAGGCATTGGACAGAGTTGTATTTTGTGTGAGAATGAAGGTGCCATAGTGTTGTACTTGGTGTAGAATCGAGTATAGGTGATGTGTGTTTTTGTAGTGGATGTTAAGACACTGAGAGCTGTATGAGGTTTGTTTGTGGTGTATGTGTAGAATGCATTTGCTGATACTGTGTATGGATGTTGGAAGATGTGGGTGGATTAAGGTCTATCTTGAAAAATGGAAATATGGGCAGCATCTCTGCCCCTAGGCCAGACCAGTCCCGCACATACCCAAACAGACAACTTCCCTTGTCCTCTTCACCCTTAACCTCAACACCTGGGCTGAGATGCCCTGAGACCTAGGCTTAAATAGCCATATTAAAAAATTGACCCATAGCCCTAACCCTAACCAATCAAAATCCTAAACCTAAACCCAAAAGCCAATGGCAGACCTAGTACTATTAACCAATCATAGCCCTAGCCCTAACACCCAATAAGAACAGTATCCCTAAACCCTTAGTCCTAGAGGAGCCCTAGTACCAATCAGAACCCTAGCCCTAACAGGCAATAAGAACAGTAACCCTTAGTCCAATAGCAACCCTAACCCTAGTACCAATCAGAACCCTAGCCCTGGCAAGGTAATCAGAACAGTAACCCTAAGCCCTTAGTCCAATAGGAACCCTAGTCCTAGTACCAATCAGAACCCTAGCCCTGACAGCCAATCAGAACAGTAACCCTAAACTCACAATCCAATAGGAATCCTAGCCCTAGTACCAATCAGAATGCAAACCCTAGACTATTACTCTAGTAGGAAACCCTAGCCCTAGAGCTAAAATTAGAACACAAACCTAAGCCCTTAAGCCATTAGAAATACTAACCCAAACAACCAATCACAACAACAAATGCAACAACCAATAGAAGCTTATATAAGGGCCAAGTTACCTTACGGCCAGGCCCCTGTGGAAGGGAGGAGGGAAGTGCTCCTCTATTCAGAATGTCCTTGGTACAGACAGGCACAATCCACACTTCTAAGCTAGCAGATTCTACTTTTTAACTAAGGGACAAATTTGAAGACACTGAAATACTGCTTGTTACGCACTCAAATATATCACTTTTTCAAAGCAAAAACAAGTGGTGCATACACTTTCCAAACACAGTCTAAATCACAGAGCAGAATAAACAGTCACCTAAATACACTCTGGTTAGCCACTGAGGTGTATGTAGCCTTTTGTTAAAAATAACAAGAATACACAGAAAGTTGTGTTCTTGCCAGCCTTCTAGGACTCTTGCTCACTGGACTGTATTAGGGCACAGAGAAGCTGGTCTCACAAAATGGAGGTGGCTGTCTTGGGGTTTCCTCCACAAACTTAAAGTCCCAGTGCAGGTGTGAGAGGAGGGCTCAGGTTGCCTGGGAGCCAGACAGCCAATCCCCAAGCCCAGGCCCCTGTGGAAGGGAGGAGGGAGGTGCTCCTCTATTCAGAATCTTCTTGGGTACAGACAGGTACAATCCATACTTCCAAGCTAACAGATTCTACTTTTCAGGTAAGGGACACATTTGAAACCACTGAAATACTGCTTGTCGCACATTCAACTATATGACTTTTTCAAGGCAAAAACAAGTGGTGCATACGCATTCCAAACACAGTTTAAACCACAGAGATGATTAAGCAGTCGCCTAAACACACTCTGCTTATCCACTGAGGTGTATGTAGCCTTTTGTTAAAAAAAAAGGGGGAGGATGTAGCCTAATGCAGATGTATATCAATGTTTGCTTTCGGCATGTAGGGGTTGTGCTGTGTTGGAATGGCAGTGGGTTATTGTGTGTATGTGGTGTATTGTGCAGTACAGGGTACACATATGGCAAGGGAACTGTGTGTGTGTGTGTGTGTGTCACTTATCTCTCTTCCATTGCCCCTGCCATTGTACGAAGTCCATTGGGATCAGTCGTCGCCTCCCTCAGTCAACAGTCCTTCACCATTCTGCTTGCAGAACTGTAACATCTAAACACGGCGGGTGGAACACAGTTGGCTTGATGGTCTTTTCAGGTCTGCTGTCGAGGCGGCTTTGTAGTAACACCACCAGCATCTAAATCAAGCCCTATATCTCTAAGCAGTGCGAAATGTGAGCCAGTGGGACCAACCGGCAGTCATTTTCCTCATCAAACTTCACCAAGAGCAAAAAAAAGTAAAACACAGAAACTGGAAATAAGTAGGAACAAAAATACGAGAACAATTTTGTGAAGGTAGAAAGCAAGAACATGCAAGATTGAGATAAAGGAATAGGGAACATCTGATAGTGAATGGAGGAACCATGAGGCTGATTCAAGACTCTGTACCCTTGGTACTAGTTGTGTTAACGTTTTAAAGCACCAACCACAGGTTTCTGAGCAGAGGTTTAGGCATTGGGTCTCATTCTTTTACAAATTAAGCACTGTCTCTAAGTATGGAGAGGTAAGGGGAAAAATAAAGAGATGATGTGGCAGCCTTTCTTGTATTGACTGGCAGCATGTAATGTCTTTGTGAGCCCTCAATTGCCTAGTACTTCTACACATGACTACATAGGAGTCCCATTCCAGACAATATGTATCACAGAGTGTAAATTGGTGTCAGAAACTGAGTCTGAACACAGTAGTGGCGGACATCCAGTCTAGCGGGTGATAAGTGAGGAAGCTTGATGAAGAATAATATTGTTTTACTAGATGCATTGGGACTGAGGACGGTATTTTGACTTGAGAGGAAAAAATTGTTACTCCACATAAGTTTACAATGAAGATTTCAAACGGTGTCATGAAGGCACATGGGCATGTCAGACATGATGAGACTGATTACGGAGGTGTGATGGTGGCCGGCAATGGATATGCTACTTGGGCGACGAACTGTATAATCTGTGTGAATGGCAGCAAGGCAACCGAGACACATAGGTTTGATTTTCAACACATGGAAGTGCCGACTGGTTTGTGGAGAAAATTGGGGTTGGACACTCTAAGGCTGTTTCAAGTTTTACAGCAGAAAGAGTGATTTGGTATTATGTTAGTGGATTACTTTAGGAAGTGGCCTGAGATCAGAATAATGGAAAGAGTGACAGCAGATAGGATTATCGAGTGTTTGGACGATATTATTGAAAGAGATGTTTTCATAAAAGTATTGTCTCTGGCAGTAGTTCATTTCTTTTCACATGAAAGGGTGTTTTGAATAATTGGGTATTATTCATAAGAGAATTGCTGTGTTCCATCCTGCCACTAATGGTCAGACATGGAGTGGTTTAATAAGGTTGTCAAAGATATGATTCAGTTGACAGATAGTAAGTAGTGAGGTGAATAGGAAGGGAGGTTTTTGTGCAATGTTGTTGTCTTATCTTACCACCAATCATTCTGTATCTGTGTGTTCTCCATTTTAATTACTGCAAGGTTGACTACCTGTTTCAAAGACATATAATTTAGTGGCAGTTTCTTCTCGAGAATGGAGGAGTTTCACCCTCCCTGCCCACTGCGAGCTGCTCAGGAAGAAATAGAATGGCAATGAAAGGATTTCATTGTCATTTTACTTTTTTACCCACAGCGCACCAGTCCAGAGACATCCTGGGCATGTCCTCTGCTGGTGGCAGCAGAGGAGTGCCTCTGCTTTCGGCAGTAGAGGACTGGAGCAGCGCCTGGACTGGACACTCCAAAGTGCGCATGTCACTTTGGCAGGCTGCTCTGCACCGGCCAAAGTGACATGCGCACTTTGAAGCTCTCCACTCAGCTTTCTAAGACAGCTGGGTGGAGAAAAGGCACAGGCCTCTAGGGCCTGAAGGAACATCCACCTGGGATACTCCATCCAATCAAGGTGCTTCTCTCATGTTGGTTAACAGCATGAGAGCAGCTTCTGGATTGGTTAGGGGAGCTCTTCCTCTATCCAAGAGTAGAAGCACACGGAGGAGGACGTGCAGCCTGTGGGTAAATGCCTTTTTTTTAAATGTGTAATGCACATGTGTGTAATGCATGTGTGTAATGTATGTAAGTGTGTAGTGCATGTAAGTGTAGTGTTTGTGTTATTGTTAGTGTTATTTGGGCTTTTGGAGAGGGTGGTTTACTTTGGGGTTTTGGAGGAAGAGGGTGTTTTTTGCAAAGGGATGGGGCACTTCACTCGTCCACCACTTTACCACTTTAAAAGGGTACAAGTTGCCGCTGGTATCCTTGGTGGCTAAGGAAAAGACATTGTGCAAGCACTGTGGTACAAGTTTATGGGAGGATAGTGGTGGGCATGGGTAGAATGCAGCTTCAGATGGATAGAAATAAAAGCAAATCATCCAAGGTGAATGTTCCTATGGGACAACTGGTCCATGTCAGGAGGACTTGTGACTAAGGTAAAGAGACGTCAAATTGGACGAATGCTGAACAATGTCAAACATTCACCCCCAGTACAGAGATCTGGGCCTAAATCCATAGTTTTTTTGCTGCCCATGCCATTCCAGTTTGGACCCAGCCATATGCAAATCAGTCTTGACCCTGTTCCCCATGGGAAAAGTCCAGCCAGAACTGCCAGGCCAGATCTTCCCTGGACTGAAAACAAGCATCATGGGACCGGTTTCGGGGTTTCACCCCTCATCAGCCAGGCTAGCTTGGATTCAGTGGCATGGGAAGCACGGGACCCACGTCTGGGCATACCCTTCCCACTTAGGGCGTCAAATGCAAAAAGAACAAGTGATGGACGGAATGCTGAACAATGTCAAACATTCACCCCCAGTACAGAGATCTGGGCCTAAATCCATTGTTATTTTGCTGCCCATGCCATTCCAGTTTGGACCACGCCATATGCAAATCAGTCTTGACCCTGTTCCCCATGGGAACAGTCCAGCCCGAACTGCCAGGCCAGGTCAAGCATCCTGGGATGGTTTCAGGGTTTTACCCCTCATCAGCCAGGCTAGCTTGAATTCAGTGGCATGGGAAGCACGGGACCCAGGTCTGGGCATACCCTTCCCACTTAAGTTAAAGAGACGCCCGTGTGGTCGAACCCTCAGGAAGTAGTGCAGGTTTTAAAGAAGAGTGTTGTCACAGACACAGAGAGTTCGTTATAAGTAGGAAGAGAGTAACATGTATTTGGAGGTTGCTGTTCCACTGAAGAGAGATGGTGGTACATGTAATAGGTATTTTGTACAAATGGATATTGTGGTGCTGTGTCTGTAGGAACTAGTTACAGTGGCAGTGTCAACGGGAGAATATTTGATGCTGATGTTCGGTGTTGTAGAACTCTGAAAACAAAGGTTTGAATATAACAGTCGTTTTGTGATGCGGTGACAGGTGCGGTTTCTATTATGAGTTTTATGTTATGAAATTGTGTAGTGATTTGTGTGAGTTTTTGTTGTGTGTGGTTGGTATGTGCTTAATCTAACATCATTGTACCCAGATTTATCTTCGTATTATAGGAAATGGGGGATATATGGTAAGTGGAATTTGGAATTTCCAGATGGAATGTGAAGGCTGGGTGAGTTCCACTTGAGGATTGGGTTATAACCTGCATGTCCGAAATAGGTCTGCCTGTTCAGTATCTCTTCTGTTAATAAAACATTCTTAGTTGTGGAGCAGATAGATAGATAGATGGATAGACAGACCTACCTCTTGGGTGCGGTGGCAGATTTCCCTTTTTCCATTTTAAATAAACCTTTCGTGTGCTTTTATGATTTCAAAAATCTAATTTCAAGCGGCGTTTCTTTGTTTCTTTGCACAGGTTTGATAATATAAATGTTTCAGCTATTGTGTTGAAAGCGGGAGACATTATTCGGTGTCAGACATATTTAAACTCATGTGTCCTCCTAATTTAAGCAGTCATCTCTTCTGCGTAGTCTCCATGGCAACCTCGTCTACTGGCAGCGGTACCTCTGGGTGCTGCTGGCCCTTTCCCAGCTTTTCTCGGATGCTCGAATCCTAACATAACAATTAATGGGTTACAACAAATGCAGAGACGGAGGAACCCCGTGTGACCTGTGACGAATCTGTTTTAAGTGGAATGACACTGCCTGTGCTTCATGAGTCTATTGATGTCTGCAACTTACTCGCTCAATTTCTCATATCGCAGGATTTCCGATGTTATGTTTCAAATTTCTCTACTGTACGTAAAAAACAACGAGCGTTGGCTTTAATGAAGAACAAGCGTTTGGGAGTCAACTTGGTTATTTACTCAGATGCCCCAATATGCTCTTACAGAGAAGCGTATTCTGCACCTAGTTCCATGGAGTCCGCCGGTTTCTGCTGAGTAAATATACAGTAGATTGAGCAAATTTCCATAGCCAGACAGCATGGAACTATAATAAGTATATTAAGGATCATCAGAGCTACGAATCCCGATTTATGTGATTGACCATTTTGAGATCAGAAAGTCCTGAAGAAGTCAAGGGGTATTCCTCAGACGAAACACGTGTTGACTGGGACTGGAACGGGAGCAATTTTGGATAAAATAATTTTCGAGAAGAATAAAGAAGATTATGATTACATTTTTGGAGACTGTTTTAACTATTGATCTTTGAACAATTAATGTAACATGGATTACTAATGCTTACTAGGTTTTGACGTGTGCCGTTCAGATTTGCATTTGCAAATCAGTTTTGACCCTGTTCCCCATGGAAACAGTCCAGCCCGAACCGCCAGGCCAGGTCCTCCCTGGACTGGAAGCAAGCATCCTGGGACCGGTTTCAGGGTATCACCCTTCATCAGCCAGGCTAGCTTGAATCCAGTGGCACAGTGAGCCGGGACCCATGTCTGGACATACCCGGCGCACTTATGGTGACAAAAGCAAACAAACACAAATGATGGATGGATAGCTTGGCAGTTCTGGCTGGACTGTTTCCATGGGGAGCAGGGTCAAGACTGATTTTAAGATGGCTGGGTCCAAACTGGAATGGCATGTGTAGTGCAAAAACGATGGATTTAGGCCCAGATCTCTTCACTGGGGTGAATATTTGACATTGTTCAACACTCTGTCCATCACTTGTTCTTTTTGCACTTGGTATAAATACAGCCACATTTCTCAGTCAATGGGTGGCTAACCTGGTTCAGCTAAAAAAGTTGGTGTCAGTTGAAATCTTGACATGTGGGAGAAATGTAAATTGAGTAAAGGGTTAAAAAAAACTTAAATGAAGTAGTCACTCCAGTCTGTGAAAAAAAGGCTTGCAATTAAATTATCATAAAAGTATAACAAATTAAAATAATTTAGTCAGAAATGTACAAAAGAAATTATAGAAGAGCAATAATGCAGGAACTAAGTGATAGTGTTGCGACTTGGTGTTTACATGGAAGTTATTTTAAACCTATTACAAGCATTCTTCAGCAAGTGTCAAAGTGTCGATATCACCCAAAGTTTAAAGTGTACCAGGTGCTTGAAAATTTGCACTACTCCACTGCAAATCTGACTGAAAACACACCTGTTATCGTCGCACATACGCTGCCACAGGTTTTGGACACATGTTCCGCCAGAGGCCCACTTAACTTACAGCATATGCAGAAATACCGTCCAGGATAATTCAGCAACATGGAAAGTGGACACTCGAGATGGCAGCCACACATGACCTTTCGCAAAAGGGTTCACACAGACATTGGACGTTAACAAAAATGTCTTGAGGAGACTTGTCAATTGGCTGACCCAGGGTGATGACACAACCTCCCTGACCCTGAGTGAAATCAGCAATCAGTCCTCACTCTTGATTTCCCTCAAGGACAATACCAATATTATTACAGCTCACAATAACATGCTTGGTGCGCTCCTAAGACACAGCCCATGTACCCGAGCTTAAGCCGCACCATGAATAAAGGTTTCCATAATGCTTTGTGCCACATGCTTCTCCCAGTCGTCGCCAATGTTGAGTCTGAAGTTCCACATAGATGAGAAATCCAAAGCTGCACACATGGTGTTCTCAGCAAATACGATCACTGTCGTACAAAGGCATAAACATGGGCAGCACCCACCAGGTAACAAGTAAGTCAATCTGTTGTTCCACAATTAAAATGTACATATATCCACACATTGAAGCATTCACTTGCATCCTGCATCCCACCATCGAGCCACGCATTGAAACACTCCATATTATTGTCAATTTTCGGATAAAATGTAATTGTTGACTTCTGAAAGCTACCTCACGCATATTGTGTCCAGTTCTGCTGTGACAGATATGTCAGTTAAATCTGGCCTATTATATCATATATGAACTACAATTACAGTGTGTCTCCAGTTCTGGAAACCATCTCTAACCTCCTGTGTTCAGTTTTAAGGCACAACAAGTGTAGGGATTTCAGGACTAAAAGCCTCACCTAATGTGTTATCTTCAATTAGAACATTGGAATGCTGGGGGCTCCATTGAAAACAATGGAGTGCTGCGGGCTTTTACTGGCCGGTAAAAGCCCGCAGCGCCAACATTCCAATGTTCGCTTTGTTCACAGCAGCAGCTGTGAACAAAGCCTCACGGAGCCCGAGGGGATTTTAATCCCCTCGGGCTCCGTGATTTTTTTTTTTTTAATAGAACATTCTGCCCTGAGTGGCAGAATGTTCTATTAGCCTTAGAACCCGCCATAGCGGGCTCTACCGGCTATTAAAGTCTCGCCTTCGGCTCGGGCATTTAACGCGGGGAGCGGGCCTTTAATAGCCGGTAGAGCCCGCTACGGCGGGTTCTAAGGCTATATTAGAACATTGGAATGTTGGGCTCTCCATTGCAGACAATGGTGTGCTCCGGGCTCTTACTGGCTGGTAAAAGCCCAGAGGCTCAACATTCCAATGCTCTCTTTGTTCACAGCAATGCTAGCCTCCTGTCTTGACATAAAATTAAAGGCCCGCTCTCTTGTTAAAGGCCCTCGCCTTTGGCTCGGTCCTTTAACGCTGGAGCAGGCCTTTAATAGCCAATAGAGCCCATTATGGTGGGCTCTACTGGCTATTAAAGGCCTCATCTGTTTACAGTTTAAAACTGTTTACAGTCTATAGGAAGCCTCCAGTCTATTGTGTTCTGCAGAGGGCCCCAACTTGAGATTTTTGTGTGCAAATTTAGGAGACACTTAGCATGCCTGCAACAAGTTCTAGAGATCATCCCTTGTGCATTGTGTGAAGTCCTGGCATATTGTGTCAAGTTCTTGTGACCACCTTTGGCATAGTGTGTCAAGTCCAGTCCTGGAGGACTCACTTAAGTTTCGTGCGCAGTTTTGGAAGTCTTATGTGGAGCAGCACGTCCAGTTCCAATGGGCAACTCTGTTCTATTGTGTCCAGCTCTAAAGGACACCTCTTGAGCATTATGTCCAGTTTTTGGAGGCCGCCTGAGACCTGTGCAGCCAGTTCTGGAGGAAATCGATGGAGTCTTTCAAAATCTGTAAAAGAAATTGGGACCAGAAAAGGGATTTCAATGAAACAGTCAATACATAATCAATCACTAAAACTCATGACCTGCACATATGTAATGTAACAGAACAAACCTGTTAAACATTGTGGCAGTCAAAATAAAGTACTATGACTGCCTAGAGTCTTATGTATGCACCCCAAAATAATGAATGGTCTTTTACACCCCAACTAGATTGTGAGTTTATGTGAATTTCTCACACTGGCATGAATAAACAGTGTTAAAAAGTGTTTAAAATCAGTTTAATAGGATCTGGGGCAAGTGGTGGGGATATCATGCTCTGGGTACTGCTTTTTGAACTATTTAGATATGGGCACAGTGGTGTTGTCTGTGACATGGCAGATATGGTTGTACTGTCATGTTTTATGATGAAAACAATAAAATGTGATTATAAAAAGAAACTAGTAATGTACTGCATGGTTAACAAATGAAAACACATAGAATAATAAATACGTCAACTACAAGGTAAAAAGGCAACTTATTAGCCACAGCCTCTCATGATTCACAAACTTGGAAGGGGAGGCCTTTCGTGGATGGGCAGGATAGCCACATTGAAAATGTCCTTGGTGCTCAAAATACTCTACAGGTTACTCTTCTCGCACAGCCGCATCCACTCCTCCTTCTTGGTAAACTGCAACACATGATAGACGTATATATATCGGAAGGGGAGAGAGCAAGAAGTCCAGGCTGGCTCTGAAACGGGCATACCTGTCGGTGGCAGAGGGAGGTCTAGGTATCCAGCACCTTATCTATTACTATTTAGTAGCCCAGCTATGGCACATGGTGGAATGAACCCGACCACTCACTGAGAATCATTGGTGCTTTATGGACCAGAGCATCACCAGTATATACATATGTGAGGTGCCCTGGCTCCTCAAGCGACACTACACGCCCCCAGCCCGGGGTGTACATTTCCCCTGTCATGTGGGCCACGGTAGCGGCCTGGGATAGAGTTATGGTATCTAAGGGCCTCTTCCCCTCTTATCCCCCTGCTGGGCAATCCCAAATTCACCCCAGGTAAGTTTGGTCCCATCACCTAAGCATGGCAAGTGGTACAATGCAAAAGGATAGGAGACTTCTTTGACCACCCGGAACTCATAGACATTTGCAAGTACAGTCCACCTACAAGCTTCCAGCTGAGGAGATTTGTCACTACACTGCTGTTAAGCAGTGGGTCACCCAAACTCAAGTCTGCGTTGCGTCTACAAGACCTCTCACAATGTTCGAAATGTGGTTCTTCACAGTGATGGGAGACAAAGGCTTGCTCTCTCATAGATAGAAGTTTTTAAACCAGATGAGGGATAGCACCAAATCACAGCTCAAAAGAGATGGGAGGAAGAACTGAAATTAACTTTTACTCCGCTAAGAGGGGTCTGATATTCTCCATAGAGCTAGGAACTCCTCACTCAGTGCAGCGGGCATTAAAGCACTGCTTAAAATAAAGCATTATTGGCCCTATACCCTTATGAGGATGGAGAGGTGAAGGCTTAGTAGTGGGGAAGCCTGCTGCTGTGTGGTCACAAGTGCACCCTGCACACCTCCTCTGGTGATACCCCAAAATTTAAACAATACTGGGACACAGTTTTGAGAGACGTCAACAATATGTTTGCTACAGAAGCCCCAGCTTTTCCGAGCTACACCCTAATGGGTTTACCAAATGTACTAACTTATCCTCTCCAATCTCATAAAGGCAAAGCTATCACTATGGCATTGCATGCAGTCAAGCAGCTTATCACCTTCAAGTGGGGCACTGACTCTCTACTCACCCATGCAAACTGGCTGCACTGCCTTTGGGACATTATCGGCATGGAAAAACTTACTGCGTCAATTGATAATAACCTCCCCCTTTTTTATCCCTGTCAAGTTATATAACTCAGTGGTCTACAGATGTAGGTGAGTGTATGTTGTGCTGTTAATAATGTGCAATGAAAATATTCAAACAATGAAAATAGCTTGAATCTGATGTCAGATTATTTATGGGATTATTGGTTTTACACAAATCTCTGAGTTGCACTGCACAATCACAACTACTGGACACCCTGACTGAACACTAATGTATGGAATGTAAGAAACTGTGTTTTTGTGTAGAGGGATGGAAGTCCCACTCGGGCAACAACCACAGTCTTTGTCAG
This sequence comes from Pleurodeles waltl, assembly GCF_031143425.1. Taxonomy (NCBI): domain Eukaryota; kingdom Metazoa; phylum Chordata; class Amphibia; order Caudata; family Salamandridae; genus Pleurodeles; species Pleurodeles waltl. Next base: position 395,633,899 of record NC_090437.1, read on the forward strand.
GGTGAACCACAAAAGTTAATAAATTAACCTGTGACTAACCCTCTGGGAGATGGACACAAAAATAGTCACACTTAACTCACTTACTGCGTCAATTGATAAAAAAGTGCCACAATTTGATGAGCAGTGGGGCTCATGCCTCCACTTTCTCTCATGAGCCATCCACAAACTTTCCTGCCCAACCTACTTCTAGGTTCTTGGGTTTATGCAACGGGAGCCTCCTTTTGGCCAATTAGATGGAAAAGGACTAGCTTCAATTTGACGATTAGCAAAGCCCATCTAAAAGACCCACTCTGCCTAGCAGCATGACCATCTAAACAGAGGAGACAACCCTTTTTTCCTAGTTTTCAACCCACTCCTGTTACCCTCTCTATCCCTCTCCTTAATTGTGGAGATCGCTGTCTTTCCCCTACCCTCAACACCCACCTTCCCTACCTCCCCCTTTTTCATCCCTGTCAAGTTATATACCTTACTGGCCTACAGATGTAGGTGAGTGTATGTTGTACTATTAACAATATGCAATGAAAATATTTAAACAATGAAAATAGGTTGAATCTGATGTCAGATTATTTATATGGGATTATTGGTTTTACACAGATCTCTGAGTGGCACTGCACAATCACAACTACTTGACACCATAACGGAACACTAATGTATGGAATGTAAGAAACTGTGTTTTTGTGCAGAGGGATGGAAGTCCCACTTGGGCAACAACCACAATCTTTGTCAGGGTGAACCACAAAAGTCAATAAATTAACCTGTGCCTAACCCTCTGGTAGCTCGGCACAAAAACAGTCACACTTAACTTAGAGGCAATGGGTAGAGTGTTTATGCAGCACATAAACAGTAACAAAGTGAAAACACAGCATAACAAAAATCACAGGTCAATTTAGAAGCATAAAGTACATTAAAAAAAATAAAATGATACCAGTGACAAAAATCTAATCACGTAGAACAGAGAGATTCAGTTTTAAAGTTGTTAGGTAGAATAGTGCCCAAAAACACAAAATGCCACTTGCAGTCATCTGGTCGCGCTAAATAGGGGAAAAGTCACAAGTTCAGGCCGACCATGATGGAGTGCTGATCAGATACAGGAGCTCGGTTAGTCCCGCTGAAAAGTTACCTTCAAAGTCCGACATGAACAGTTGCATTCACATTGGAGGCTTCCACGAGAAGGAGGCTGGAGAAAGGAGTTTTGGATGGCCATTGGTGTAGCATGAAGCCCAAGTGGTGTATCCCAGATGTGTTGCTGTAGTGTGAAGAGCAGGTCAGGTGTCACAAACGGTTGTTGCTGTAGCTTCACATTAATGGTCACTGCGGGCTGTTGTTTCCGTAGCACGAAGTTCAGGTCTTGCATTGCCAGTTGTCGTGGACTGTCGTCGATACAAAGAACAGGTCTCACAGGTACTTAGCAATGGCGGTCATCACAGGCAGCTGTGTCTTGGTGCAAACTGACCCATTCACGGTCTTGAGGACCACAAGCCTCAGGATTTTCACCTTTCCTTTAAGTGTTATACACTCTGATGCTTTCCAAGGGTCTAAGACCTCTTCTGGATCAGGGGCTCACTCCAGCAGAGGCCAGCAGGATCCAAGCAGGTTTAGTTGCAGCAGGTCAGTTGGGAAGTTGCAAGGAGGACTCTGAAGCTTTTTGTGTCCCTGTAGCTCACACCAGGGTTCAGCCAATTGACCCTTGGAGTTACTCTGGTCAGCTTGGGAGGAAGGCAAGCAGTGTTTTCCTTCTTAGACAACAAGGCAGATTCCAAGCAGCAGAGTGTTTTGAAGTGTTTTTCAGGGGGTCCAATATTTATACCTGATGTCAGCCTTTGTATGTTTATTGTGAGAAAATGCCTCTTTTTGACATGGTTAGCCCCCCACTTTTTGCCTGATGTGTGACATAGCCTAGAGATTGTAGTGCCCTGGGCCAGAGCTCTTTCCTTAAAACTGTTGTGATGCATTGGCACAATTGGATACACCTTTAGCTACCACTATAAGTCCATAGGAAAAGGTACTTAGGTACCCAGGGCCTGGGGTACTAATGGTAGGCCCCTGCGGGCAGCAGCACTGATTGTGCCACCCTCTAGGGTCATAAATCCAGATGCCTCCAGCACTGCCACTGCATGCTGGATGTCCTGGTGCAAGCCTAAAACACAAACTGGACATGGCACACTGCCTGTATGCCATGTCCACCATACACTGCATACACTATGGATAAGACACCCCCCTGGCAGGCCTCCCAGCCCTAAGTCAGGATGCACCGTATTATATGTGAGGGCATAGCTGCATGAGCCAAATGCCCCTACTGTGTCCTTGGCAAACCTGGGACATAGTGAGTGAACAGAGCAGCCATTTTAATACATGTGCTGGACACTGGTCAATATGAGTTTCCCAGTTACATGATGGCCACCCTGAACCCTAGATTGTTTGGTATCAAACAACTCATAATAATAAATCCACACTGGTCCCAGTATTGGATTTATCCTTAAATGTACTCAGGGGTCACCTTAGAGGTGCCCCCTGCAAAAGCTAACTACCCTGGCATGGTTGCTGACTGGTTCTGTTCAGCCTGTTAACTCTAGACACCCAATCTACAAACCTTGGGGGAGAGATCTGTCTCTCTGGTTTGTGGAATAAAGCCTTTTCTGGGGAGATGTGAAAACACCCCCTCCCACAGGAATATGCACTGCACTGCCCTGGCAGCGAGCGTTAAAGGGCTAACTGCCTTTGAAACTCAACCCCCAGACCTGCTGCTAGTAGCAGACGGTAACCTCAGTGCAAACCCCCACTTTTGGCGGGAGCAACTGTGGGAAACTCAAACAAAGAGTAGGAGGAGTGGCCCTACCTGGCATGCACCTCCCCTAAGGTGTTGTGTGCGAGGTGGGCATCCCATTTCATTTTCCTCCATCTTGGATGGAAAGCAATTAGTCAATCAGAGATAGGGAAGTGACCCTTTCCACAGGGCGTGATCACTGTTGTGGGTGTAGCCAGCCAAATGTAGGTGACCCATTGGTCACTACCAGGTTCCCACTAAAATGCCCACTAAATAAAGATTTAGGGCCATATGTACGAACACTTTTTCCCATAGACACAGAGGGGGTGATTCTAACCCTGGCGGTCGGTGTTAAAGCGGCGGCCAATCCGCCAACAGGCTGGCGGTAAAAAATATGGAATTCTGACCCTGGCGGGAACCGCCAACACAGCCAGCCACTTTCACACTCCGACCGCCACGGCGGTACAAACAAACAGCGCGGCGGTCACCGCCAACAGCCAGGCGGCAGACAATGTACCGTCCACACTATCACAACTCACCAATCCGCCACCTTTTCCGGGGCGGGAGCACCGCCGATAAAAACACGGCGGAAACAGACTACGGACGGGAAAACGCTCACCACTACGCACTCCAGGAGGAAGGAGGACAGCATGGAACCCGAATTAAACATCCTACCTGCTCTCGTCTACCTTCTCATCTACCACGAGTACGAAGTCCGGCGCAGACGACAACGGTGAGTACTGCACCTACGACACACGGGAGGGGGGAGGACGAAAGGTTACGGGCACACACATATGCGACCCCCCCCCTCAACTATGTACACACCAATGCAGAGCAACAAGTCACAGTGACACCACCCAAACACCCCAGAAAAATGCTAGGACATAATCAAATTTGGAATAAATATTTATGTACCAAAAAGCTCCTGAAAATTATCATACAACCATGAAAGATATTCACAAGAAAACAAATGACATACACATCAGTGTATAACTGAAGTAACAAGTCCTGCACATCCTACGAATTCATCATGTCCATGGGCCAAAGTTTTGAGAAACAAGGGCAAAGCCCACACAGGAGACCTGAGTCCTTTGGAGAGAACACTGCAGGGGCATCAGATGTAAAAACTACAGGCACCTCAGGGGGAAGGGAAGGGGGGGCACCACAGCCACATGAGTCCACGACGCCAGATCCACGAGGAGCCACCATGCCCACTGTACCATCCTGGGGAGTGCAAAGCCACAGTCTCTCAATGTCTCTACAGTGGGTGGGCTGCCCACTGTACCATCCTGGGGAGTGCAAAGCCACAGTCTCTCAATGTCTCTACAGTGGGTGGGCTGCCCACTGTACCATCCTGGGGAGTGCAAAGCCACAGTCTCTCAATGTCTCTACAGTGGGTGGGCTGCCCACTGTACCATCCTGGGGAGTGCAAAGCCACAGTCTCTCAATGTCACTACAGTGGGTGGGCTGCCCACTGTACCATCCTGGGGAGTGCAAAGCCACAGTCTCTCAATGTCTCTACAGTGGGTGGGCTGCCCACTGTACCATCCTGGGGAGTGCAAAGCCACAGTCCATCAGGTGGATGACAGTCTCCACTGGTCAAGGAGGAGGCATGGTGGGCACAGTGAACCATAAACAGTGATTGAGACGGCGGTGCCCAGCGGAGCGGTGCTTGAGAGGAAGGGCCCAGTTGAGCGGTGCTTGAGACGGCGGGGCCCAGCGGAGCGGTGCTTGAGAAGAAGGGCCCAGCGGAGCGGTGCTTGAGAGGAAGGGCCCAGCGGAGAGGTGGAGAGACAGCGGGGCCCAGCGGAGCGGTGCTTGAGATGAAGGGCCCAGCGGAGCGGTGCTTGAGAGGAAGGGCCCAGCGGAGCGGTGCTTGAGACGGCGGGGCCCAGCAGAGCGGTGCTTGAGAAGAAGGGCCCAGCGGAGCGGTGCTTGAGATGAAGGGCCCAGCGGAGCGGTGCTTGAGAAGAAGGGCCCAGCGGAGCGGTGCTTGAGACGGCGGGGCCCAGCGGAGCGGTGCTTGACAGGAAGGGCCCAGCGGAGCGGTGCTTGAGACGGCGGGGCCCAGCGGAGCGGTGCTTGACAGGAAGGGCCCAGCGGAGCGGTGCTTGAGACGGCGGGGCCCAGCGGAGCGGTGCTTGAGAGGAAGGGCCCAGCGGAGAGGTGGAGAGACAGCGGGGCCCAGCGGAGCGGTGCTTGAGATGAAGGGCCCAGCGGAGCGGTGCTTGAGAGGAAGGGCCCAGCGGAGCGGTGCTTGAGACGGCGGGGCCCAGCGGAGCGGTGCTTGAGAAGAAGGGCCCAGCGGAGCGGTGCTTGAGATGAAGGGCCCAGCGGAGCGGTGCTTGAGAAGAAGGGCCCAGCGGAGCGGTGCTTGAGATGAAGGGCCCAGCGGAGCGGTGCTTGAGAAGAAGGGCCCAGCGGAGCGGTGCTTGAGACGGCGGGGCCCAGCGGAGCGGTGCTTGAGAAGAAGGGCCCAGCGGAGCGGTGCTTGACAGGAAGGGCCCAGCGGAGCGGTGCTTGAGACGGCGGGGCCCAGCGGAGCGGTGCTTGAGAGGAAGGGCCCAGCGGAGCGGTGCTTGAGACGGCGGGGCCCAGCGGAGCGGTGCTTGACAGGAAGGGCCCAGCGGAGCGGTGCTTGAGACGGCTGGGCCCAGCGGAGCGGTGCTTGAGAGGAAGGGCCCAGCGGAGAGGTGGAGAGACAGCGGGGCCCAGCGGAGCGGTGCTTGAGACGGCGGGCCCAGCGGAGCGGTGCTTGAGAGGAAGGGCCCAGCGGAGAGGTGGAGAGACAGCGGGGCCCAGCGGAGCGGTGCTTGAGAAGAAGGGCCCAGCGGAGCGGTGCTTGACAGGAAGGGCCCAGCGGAGCGGTGCTTGAGATGAGGGGCCCAGCGGAGCGGTGCTTGAGAAGAAGGGCCCAGCGGAGCGGTGCTTGAGACGGCGGGGCCCAGCGGAGCGGTGCTTAACAGGAAGGGCCCAGCGGAGCGGTGCTTGAGAGGAAGGGCCCAGCGGAGCGGTGCTTGACAGGAAGGGCCCAGCGGAGAGGTGGAGAGACAGCGGGGCCCAGAGGAGCGGTGCTTGAGACGGCGGGGCCCTCTTCAGCGGTGCCTATCCTCACGGCGGGGCCCTGTTCAGCGGTGCTCTTCTGCACCGCGGGCCCTGTTCAGCGGTGCTCTTCTCCACGGCGGGGCCCTGTTCAGCGGTGCCTATCCTCACGGCGGGCCCTGTTCAGCGGTGCTCTTCTGCACTGCGGGCCCTGTTCAGCGGTGCTCTTCTCCACGGCGGGCCCTGTTCAGAGGCACTCTTCTCCACGGCGGGCCCTGTTCAGCGGTGCCTATCTTCACGGCGGGCCCTGTTCAGCTGTGCCTATCTTCACGGCGGGCCCTGTTCAGCGGTGCTCTTCTGCACCGCAGGCCCTGTTCAGCGGTGCTCTTCTCCACGGCGGGGCCCTGTTCAGTGGTGCCTTTCCTCACGGCGGGCCCTGTTCAGCGGTGCTCTTCTGCACCGCGGGCCCTGTTCAGCGGTGCTCTTCTCCACGGCGGGGCCCTGTTCAGCGGTGCCTTTCCTCACGGCGGGCCCTGTTAAGCGGTGCTCTTCTGCACCGCGGGCCCTGTTCAGCGGTGCTCTTCTCCACGGCGGGGCCCTGTTCAGCGGTGCCTTTCCTCACGGCGGGCCCTGTTCAGCGGTGCTCTTCTGCACCGGGGGCCCGGTTCAGCGGTGCCTATCTTCACGGCGGGCCCTGTTCAGCGGTGCTCTTCTCCACGGCGGGCCCTGTTCAGCGGTGCTCATCCAGCAGGTCAAGGGAGCCAGACCTGGCCTGGACTCCCTGCTCAGTCGCCCTCGGACCGTGACGTTTCTGGACCCTTCGGGGACGGACTCCTGGCCTCCTTAGTGTCCTCCTTCCCAGCTGGGATGTGACATGTGGGGTCCACCTTCTCCGCGCTCCTGCTGCCCTTCTGCTCCTTTGATGGGGCTCTCGGGCCCTTGCCTCCCCTAGATGGTGTGGCTGGTGAAGTGGCCGCACATTGCTCCTTGGGGGCAGCCCTGTCGGTCCTCGCACGGCGGCCCTTGTTTTTGCGGGTCCTCTTGCCGGGGGGGGGGGCTGGACGTGTCCTTGCTGCTGATCGATGTGTCACTGCTGGCAAAGGGTGGGCTCCAGAACCCATGCACAACAGTGACACCCGAAGCTGGGCTGGTGGTGGCTGCGGTGCTCTTGGGACTCTTTGAAGATGGACGGGGGAGCTCATCGGGGGGAAAGAGGTCAAGGTTAGCCATGAAAAGTTTTTTAGGGCCAAGGTAAAGGGTAGGAGAAGTGGAGATGGAAGTGGAGGTAGAGGAGGTGGTTGTAGGAGAGTCAGGTGTTCTGTCATTGGGTGAAGGTGCTGGTGCTGTAGGCTGTCGTGAGGTGGTTGGCTGTTGGGTGGGTGGCTGCCTGCGTTTGTGTGTCTTGGAAGAGGGGGTGACAGACACAGTGGGAGAGGACACAGGGGACGTGTAAATGGCAGTGGGGGTGGTGACTGCACGAGTGTGGACTGTACTGGAGGGTGAGGTGGTGATGGAAGCACTGGCTGATGTTGGGGTGCATGCAGGTGTGAGTGTAGACGTCACAGGGAGGGAGGAGGGAGACGAGGAGGAGGGGGACACAGGGGTGGCAGTGGCTGTTGGCATGTCTGCATCTGGGTGTTGCTTGGGTGAGTGTTTGTGGGATCTGTGGTGCTTGTGTTTGGATGAGCTGCTCTTGGGTATTGAGGTGTGTGCAGGCTGGTCTGATGGTGTGGATGGGATAGGCTTAGGAGCAGGAGACAGAGAAAGGCTGGAGGCAGTAAGAAGAGGGAGGCTGGAAACAGGGACAATGGCTGCCGTCAGTGCTGAGGCCAGAGCAGTGAACGCTTGTTGATGGGCAGCCTGACCCGAATGAATGCCCTCCAGGTACGCATTGCTCTGTTGCACCTCCCTTTGCACACCCTGGATGGCATTCAAAAGGGTCGTCTGCCCAACAATGAGCATCCTTACCAGGTCAATGAGCTCCGCACTGAGGGCAGCAGGGGCAACAGGGGCAGGGGCTGAGGTGCCTGGGGCGAAGGAGACGCGCGCCTTCCTGGGCGAACGGCACGGAGCGAAGACTGAGGGGCTGCTGGGAGGGCGGGGCTGGTGCGCTGGGTGGCGGCTGTACCTGTAGAGGCGGGGGGCACGGATGTTGACGCCACCGCTAGGGAGCTCCCATCTGAGGACGTGTCGCTGTCGCTGCTCTCACCAGCGGTCCCCGTCGTGGTGCTCCCCTCGCCCTCCGGATCACTGGTGCCCTCGGTGTCTGTTCCTGGGCCCACCGGGGCCTTGTGTCCTGCAGCTCCCTCGTGCTCCGATGCCAAATCTCCTCCGCCTGATGATGCTAATACACACATGCACAAGAAGATGAAGAGAAAGGGTGGGGGGAGAAAAAAGAAGACCAGGTTGAGTGCATGCAATGTCAACACCGTTGGCGGAGAGGACAGACACAGGAGCCTAATGCACTAAGCCGCGCATTCGGGGTACACTACTCAGTACTACTGACTAGGACAACAGGCCAAGAGACGTCAAACGCGCACATGGGAGATGCTGGACCTTCAATGGCTGTACTTGTCACCCTACAGAGGTGGGGGCCGGGGGCACAGGGCCATGCCTAAGGGAGAGGACTACACTACAGAAAGCGCCCTGGCCTAATGTCACCCACAGCCCTCCTCCCCCACCCAGACGCCTCCACTGCGCAGAAAGATAGGAGAATGTGCTGATACTCACCCCCTTGTGTCTGCTGTGATGTCTTAAAGCGCCCATCCAATTCTGGGTAGGCCACCGCCAGGATCCGGGACATCAGGGGGGTCATGGTGCGACTTGCACCCCTCCTAGGTTGGGAGGCCATCCCCAGCAGTGTTTCTGCGGTCTTCCTTGTTCCGCGGCGGATGTCCTCCCACCTCTTGCTGCAGTGGGTGCCCCGTCTGTTGTGGACCCCCAAGTTCCGGACTTCCTTGGCGGTGGCACGCCAAATCTCGATCTTCTGATGGGCGCTGACCTATTTGACATGTACAGGGTGGAAAGGAGGAAATCATCAATGACCTGCATGTTAGATGTGATTGGCCCCCCCACCAACTTTGCCATATGGCACATGCTCTCATCTGTCGGGCGTTGCACTCCTCATTCGCCCCCCACCCCACCAACTTACATCCACCCCAATCCACACAGGCATAGCCCATTCCATGTGCACCCGGTGTACTCACTTGTTGGTCTGGAGGACCGTAGAGTAGCGCATACTGGGGGAGGACCCCATCCACGAGCTTCTCCAACTCTTCAGACGTGAAGGCAGGGGCCCTTTCCCCAGTCGCAGCAGCCATTGTATCTTCCAGACCGAGGTCACAGCAGCACTTGCAGTATAGGTCCTCTCCTGTGGATGATCAGGTTTCGAGTGATTAAGCAGATAGAAAATGGCGGTCACACCCGCGGCGGTGCGTACCGCGACCGCCGGCGCACATCGTCATTGGCTCCTGAAACCCATAGGCTTCAATGTTAACCAATGCGGCTTTGCGCCGCGGTCTTCGACCGCCTACCGCCACAGTGTGCCCCGCCAGCGCATTGACCTCACATCCCATTGTCCCACTTCACAGGTCAGGCAGCCGCCATTTCAAGGGCCTACATGGCTTAATTTTGACTGCGACACACAGGCCTAGGTCTTGCATTGCCACACATACACGCCTTTCAACCCATTGCCATTCTTTAACTGTGCAAGCTGTCTGTACGTACCTGTGGTTTGGCTGACTCTGTGCTCCATGTTGTCCTTCCTAGGCACCGTCCGCTGGGACTTGCGATGAGAAGGAGGAATCCTCGCGTGTACCGACCGCTGGTGGACCTGTCGACAATGGAAGAACGCCATATAATACTTCGATACAGACTTGACCGTGCCACTATCCATGAACTGTGTGCCCAGCTGGAGCCAGCCCTGATGTCCCCCATCCGCCAACCCACAGGGATTCCCCCTCTGGTGCAGGTTTTGTCAGTCCTCCATTTTTTGGCAAGTGGGTCATTCCAGACCACAGTGGCCATGTCATCTGGAATGTCTCAGCCTATGTTTTCAAAGATTTTGAGCAGAGTGTTGTCTGCCCTGATGAAACTCATGCGGAGCTACATCATTTTCCCAGAGGAGGGTGACTTGCCTACAGTGAAGGGTGATTTCTATGCCCTTGGACATATCCCCAACATCATTGGTGCCATTGATGGGACCCATGTGGCTTTGGTACCCCCAAAAGACGATGAGCAGGTGTACCGAAACAGAAAAAGTTATCATTCGATGAATGTCCAGGTGGTCTGTTTGGCTGACCAGTACATCTCCCATGTAAATGCCAAGTTCCCAGGGTCAGTGCATGACGCGTATGTGATGCGAAATAGCAGCATCCCCTATGTGATGGAGCAGCTACAGAGACAACGTGTGTGGCTAATAGGTGACTCTGGTTACCCCAACCTGCCTTGGCTACTGACCCCAGTAAGGAATCCCCGGACCAGGGCAGAGGAACGGTACAATGAGGCCCATGGGCGAACTAGGAGGATCATCGAAAGGACCTTTGGCCTCCTGAAGGCCAGGTTTAGGTGCCTGCATATGACTGGGGGATCCCTGATGTACTCACCAAAGAAGGTGTGCCACATCATCGTGGCCTGCTGTATGCTTCACAATCTGGCATTGCGACGTCAGGTTCCTTTCCTGCAGGAGGATGGTGCAGATGGTGGTGTTGAAGCAGCTGTGGAGCCTGCGGAGAGTGAAGAGGAGGAAGACTCAGAGGACGACACAGACAACAGGGACAGAGTAATAGAACAGTATTTCCAGTAGCACACAGGTAATAATCACCCATGCCATTTTACATTTCCTGAAAGCCTCCTGCATCTCAACTTTGTCGGTTTCCCCCCAGACCTATGAACATGATGTTTGATTTTCCCTTCCCTTTTCTGTGCTGTATGAGCCACTGCGTGACCTCGGCTTGGTTGGCCCATGGACTAATGCTAAGTTACCGCGGTATGTGTAATTCACAATGTTAACAATACGTAATTGATATGTAATGTGTCATACATTTGTAAATAAGACAGGCTGAGTCCTGATTGATTTCAGTGCAATGTGTGATTTATTATTAGTGCATAGATATTGGTACATGATTGTGAAACAGTGATGGGTGGGGGTGGAGTAATGTCCATGGCGGAGTCCAGTTCTCAGTCTCACAGGTGCATTGTCCATATGCCTGTGGCAGGATGGAGCAGGGGCAGTTCAAGGTTTGACAGGGTGGCAATGTGGGACAGTGGGAGGACTTCAGGGGGTATGTGATGCTGGCGGGGGACTTGACATCCTACTCTGTCGTTTTTTTTTATCTCAGGCTCCTTTTGCGGGGCGGTTGTTGTTCAGCAGGAGGTGGGGTTCTGGTGGCCTGTCGTTGTGGTGGGGCCACCTGTCCACTAGCGCCGGCGGAGGTGGTAGGCTGTTCCTGTTCCTGGCTAGTGACAGGGGCCCTGTGTGATGCCACATGGTCCCGAAACGTGTCCTCTATGCGGTTCAGGGCCTGGACTATGCTCCCCATAGCGGTTGAGATGTTGCTGAGTTGGTCGCTGAACCCCATGTAGCGTTGCTCCTGCTGTGCCTGGATCTCCTGGAACCTGGCCAGTACCGTCGCCATCGTCTCTTGTGAGTGGTGGTAGGCAGCCATGATGGTGGTGAGGGCCTCTTGGAGAGTGGGTTCCCTGGGCCTCTCCTCCCCCCCCTGTCGCACAGCAGCCCTCCGAGTTGCCCTGTTTCCCTGGGCCTCTGTCCCCTGGACGGTGTGCCCATTCCCACTGCCCCCAGGTCCCTGTTGTTGTTGGGTTGGTGGGTTACCCTGGGGGCCCTGTAGTGGTAGACACACCGCTGCTTGACCTGTCCTAGAGACAGAGGCATGGGCCCGCTGGGTGGGAGCTGTGCTGTTGTTCCCAGAGGGGGTTGGGTCTGCAGTGGCCTGTGTCTGGGTGAGGGGAACCGACTGCCCAGAGGTCCCCGATGGTCCGGGCTGGTCGTCAGGTTCCAGGTCGACAGAGCTGCTGTCATCACTAGGGGCCTGTTCCGGGGGTGGGATGGACATTTCTGGTCCCTCCTGACCGGTGTGTTGTCGTTCGGGTCCTGCATGGGGTAAGAGGGTATGGTTATTGTTTCTGTGTGTGCATTAGCTTGCGTTTTATGGGTGCCCTTGTCCCCCAGTGCTGGCATTCCCTTGGGGGAGGTGTTGTGAGGGTGTTTTGTGGGGGGGGGGGGGTGATGGGTATGTGCAGTGGTCATGCTTAGGTGATGGGTGTCCATAGTTTGGGGGTGGCATGCAGGGGTTGGTGTTGGGTGGGTTGTGCTGGGGAAACATTCTCAGGGAGGATGTGTGCTGGGGGGTTGGGGGTGAGGGTGGGGGTTAGCATGCTGGGGGGGGGGGTAAAGTGGTTGGCCTTGTACTTACCAGAGTCCATTCCTCCGTGTACTCCAGCGAGGCCATCAGGATGCAGGATGTTGAGTACCTCTTGCTCCCATGTTGTGAATTCGGGTGGAGTGGGTGGGGGTCCCCCGCCAGTCTTCTGCACTGCGATGTTGTGTCGCGAGACCATCGAGCGCACTTTCCCCCGTAGGTCGTTCCATCGTTTGCGGATGTCCTCTCGATTTCTGGGATGCTGTCCCACCGCGTTGACCCTGTCCACGATCCGCTGCCAGAGCTCCGCCTTCCTTGCTATGGTGGTGTGCTGGACCTGTGAGCCGAAGAGCTGGGGTTCCACTCTTATGATCTCCTCCACCATGACCCGGAGTTCTTGGTCCGAAAAGCGTGGGTGCCTTTGTGGTGCCATGGGGTGGTGTGTATGAGGTGTGGGGTGGTGTATGTGATGATGTGTGTGTTGGTGTGTGGTGCTTTGTGCTTCTATGTAGTGTGTGTGATGTTGCGGTGTGCCTCTGTGTGTCTGGCTCTCTATTCTCTGATGTGTCTCTCTCTCTCCTTCGTCTCTGGTTTTTGTTGGTAGGGGTTTGTGGGTGATGTGGGTGTGTGTTTTATATGGTATTGGATGTGTGGGAGTGGTGTGTGTATGTGTTTCAGGTGTGTGCCTTTCAAATTGTCCAATGTGGTAGGGGTTTGTAAAGGTGTGTGTATTTTGACCGCGGCGGTGTGTACCGCCAATGGAATACCGCGGTTGATTGACCGCCGTGTCGATTTGCGGGTCATAATGGGATGGGCGTATTTCTGTTGGCGTGGCGGTGGAGGTTTGGTTTTCTCCAGTTTACCGCTGGCCGCTGATGTGGCGGACTGCAGTGGAGGGCGGATTTTCGGAGGTTTTGCAGTTGTGGGTCAGAATGTCCGTGGCGGCTGACCGCGGCGGTATTGTGGCGGCCTTCTGACCGGCGGTAAGCGGCTTTTACCGCCGAGGTCAGAATGACCCCCAGAATGGGTAAAAACATTTGCTACATCTGGCCCTTAGTGGGCACTCCTAGACCAGGAAATCAGATTCAATGGACAAAAGAAGACCAGCACCAAGAAGATCCAAGGCACGAGAACTGTGGACCTGCTGCAACAAAGAAACCCTGCCTGCTGCACCCAGGACCCGGCAGTCGCTACTGAGGAGCTGCTGGACAACGGAAAAAGCTACAAAAAAAGGTAGAGCACCTCCAGGATTCAAAAAATGCCCAAGAACTCCCTCTAGAGTGGGGTTACCACTCTACAACAGAAAGTAACCAGCAAGTCAGTGAGGGTCACTTCACTAATCAGCCAATAACTCCCAAACCAGAAATCACAGCTGGACCCAACAACACACTGACAATTGCAAGGACAAACCCTATAAGTATGCCAAATTTGGTGGCACTGCACCCTCCAGTGGTCAAACTGTACCAATACCCTGGGTATTTATCAGCAAACATCGGACACCAAGAGGACCAGCCCTCGCAGGTCTGAAAAAGGACCAGCAGGATGCCTCAGTTGAGGGACTTTCTGTAACACCCAGGACCTCCCGTCAGAGTGCCCCCATTGTCCTGCAAACGATCCTTGACCCAACTTACCTCCTGCACCAGAGGGCATCCTTGCGCACAGCTCCCTTCTCACAGATTCCCTCTGCACCCGGTAGCCTGTGCCCTGCAACAAAGAACCTGCTGTGCCCTAAGGGTCCCCCACCCCTTGCGACCTTAACATGCCAAGGGGACCCCAAAGAACCATCTTTAACCTTGCATGTGCAGTGCTTTTTAATGTGGTCCCTCCCAGTGGCCCTGCACCAGCTCCTGAGACCTTTCATCATTGCTCCAGCCGGAACCGGGAGCCACCCAAACTTCTCCAGCTGGCATAGTGTGCCCACCAACGACCTCAACCAACCTGCAATAGAAGAACTTGCTAAACCAAATGTACAATTTATATGTATTTTTAAAGGTGATCTTCCATTGATTCCTATAGTGCTGAATTAGACACAAAACATTATCTTTATTAAACTTCAAAAATTCATATCTCAAAAAGTACTTACTAATACTTACTAATAATTGATAATCCTGGTATTAAAAATAACATAGAAATCTGAAGTATTTTTATAAATTGGTCTCAAGTTATTCCTTTGAGTGTGTGAGTTGCTTGATTGATTCTGTGAGTAGAACAATTGCTTTCAACTTTTCCAAGATTGACCTAACTGCTCGACCACGCTACCTTAAAAATTAGAGCATTAGGCAATCTACTTTTTATCCCTGTAAACCAATGTGTGGTTGCCTGGACCCCCTGAACAGTGTGCCTAGCTGTGCACACTACATGGATGGCCACATTTGGTGGATTAGCGGTGGGATAAAGACTTTGCATTTTCTGATAGAAAGAATTTATGTCTGTTGACGATCAGACTCGGTTGAACATCAGACTGTTTTTCCAATTTTCTAATTGTCTGTTGATACTCATCCAATTCTTGCTCTTCCATCTGTTCCTTCATTTACAGGAGGTAAATGCTCATAAATGACTTGCCCTTTGAAACCTAAATTATGGCCCAACAAAAATATTTTCCTCTTTAGGCAATACCTGTTTCCCCCATGGCTCTTAACTACTTTGTAAATGCTCTGAATCACGTCTTCCACTTAATGGATGGTTCCCCTGGAATTTGTAAAAAATAAAAAAAAAAGATAGAGGTGCATTCACTGACTGCATACCAAAATATAAAAGCCAAAGAATATTGCTATAGATATTCAAGTGTGTGTATCACTGATAAAGAGGTTGAAAACAATGACACACAAATTAATCCTTTACTGAAGTGTGCGTGTCACTGACTACGACACATTTGGTGGTCATTCCTTCGGGTTCAACCAATGAAAATCAAAATGCAAGTGTGCGTTTCACTGGAAATGACTGCTTTGCTGCACTGCTTCAGTACTTCTCAACTGCAAATGGTGCTCATGTTGGACGTTCAACGTAGTGGAATGTTGCTGGGAAACAACATGCAGCATAAGACTGATGCACTCAGCAATAACGTCACTCAAGCGGAGACAATGCACTTGACAAGGATAGCGTGTGAAACGGAAAATGCTGAGCATACTTACAGGTGAGCATGTGGCTGAGGTTACCAAAACACCATGGACAGCACGCCTCGAGCAAATGGTTACTAATGCATCCTAAATTCCCCACTGACCTCAGGTACTCTAGAAAACTAGAACCTTCTCTCACCAATTTGTAGAAGTTGAAATCATAGACAAAGTAGTAGATATGAAGACACATTTTTTAATGTCTTACATATATCAGCACCAGGAGGCAACTGTCCACACCATTTGAACAACCACATTCTAAACTGAAGTTAGAATGTTGTTCTTCCATGCATTACGAACGGCGTGCAGCAGTGATGCATAAAAAGTACAACACAGATCACCACAGCTGGACATGACCATAACATGTGTGTAAGATCTGCATCTGGTATGTGACATTAGGTGCAGCCTACCTGTGTATTTTGATAATAGCGTTTCAGTAGGGTGGGGGAAAGATATGCTTGGTGCAATATGAAGAATTGGATATTTTTTAAACAGGACATTCCAGAGACCTGCTGGGGGTGTTCTAGCATCTGTGTCCACTCTTTATCATGCAGTGCCCTCCCAATGTTATCCTCACATTTGTGTCAGAGTGTAGTAAGTGGGATGTCCATGAGCTCGCAAATGACTTTATATAGCCATGTTATTTGGTGACGTCCTTCACCCATAATGAGTATTTCGTGCAGTACTGGGTGTGTGGGAGGTTCTGTGTCTGACTGCCCCGGAAGGTTCACAGTGAGTAAGAAATTGTCCCGGAAGGAGATAATGGTCTGTGGCCATCTACTGGTCCCCAACTGTGGCCAGCGCATAGTGAGACCAGTGCTTAAGAGCTCAAGTCATGTAATAACCCAGGAAGAGAGGGAGGCCAACCAGGGGATTGGTTGGTGTATATGCTTGAACTCCACTTGCAAGGTAGTATATGCAAAGCATGCAAGAACGAGCGAGCTACTGCTACTTGTAACCACTGGGGCGAGGAGGGCACAGCCTTAAGTAAGAGAAAGCCTCAAAGTGTAGCTAATGAGATGGGCCTATGTTCACCACTAGCTTCTTCCATGTGTCACCACGCTGTCCAACAGAAGCGCCACTGTAGCTGGGCAGCTAGAAAATATGCTTCGAAGGAGGTGGCACTCAGTCCTCCGCAACCTGCTGAAAGTTGGAGCTTCTTGAGAGTGACACACTGATGCCCGCTGCCCCAGATAAGCTTGCACAAGAGAGAGTTGAGTTAGGTAAAGAACACCTCCAGAGGTATCACAGGTAGTACTGCAAAGTAATTTAAGCTAGTACAGTTTTTCCAGTCTGGACCAAGAGTAGGAGTGGGCCAGGAATATACTGGTGACTGGATGCTGGCCGTGGCCCTACAAAGGTTTCTCTCATAGAGGTCAGGTGGAGAGTGATAGAGGCAGATCCCTAGGTAATAGGCCACCACATGATGCCAGAATAGTTGTGCATTGCCAAGGCATATGACTCGCTGGGGATGGTCAGATCAGAGTGCATACATTGCCGACTTCATCCGGTTTACCACAAGCCCTGCCGCTGCAACAAAAACAGTTAGGGTTTCATGGATGGGAAGAGATCAGCTTTGACATTCTGGAGGTATAGTAGGATATTGTGTGTGTGTAGATAAACTGCATGCATTCTGTCTGCCAGGGGTATCTCCCATTCTCAACCTCTCCTGCGTAGTCGTATAATGAGAGGTTCCATTGCCATTGCAAATAGCAGCAGAGAGAGCAGGCATCTGTGCCAGGTGCCACACCCTACCTAAAAGGGAGCTGAAATAAGTTGTTCTAGGCAAATCTGGGAGGATGGGTTAGTATAAAGCAGTTTAGTATAGGCAAGTAATCTTTGTCCTATGCCCATGTGAGCTAGCATCTGGAAAATAAATTCCCAAGACAGTGTGTCAAATGCCTTTTCCAGATCCAGTATGAGACAGGGGAACCCACGGATATTGGCCCTGGACACGATCTTGAATGTGGAAAAGGCACTGCATATTTTGGGAGGTGTTTTGACCCTGGATAGACCCATTCTGGTCTGAACGGATTAACTCTGGGAGGGCCTGCGCATTTTGCCCAGCAAGGACTTTCCCCAGGATTTTATAGTCTGCTCCGAGAATAGCGATAGAACGGTATGAACCCAGATGGTTTGGATCTCTTTCAAGTTTGAGATTTGTGACCAAGAGGGACTCTCAAAGTAATTGCAGAAGCTCACTGAGTTAAAGGGCTGCTTCGAACACCTCGGTAAGACGTGGCGCAAGGAGCATGGAGAAAGTTGCATAATATTTGTGGTGTGACCGGTCAAGCCCTGGGCTTTATTGTATGCTGGGTCTGTGATGGCTTGAGTGCCCTCGATGTCTGTATTGCTGTGTCAAGGGCAAGTATGGTGGAATCGGCAACTCTCGAGTGGGTGATGTCCTCTAAAAAATGCAGATGATACCTTTGGGACGGGGGGCATCGGTGCTTGGTAGAGAGAAGGGTAGGCTGCCTGGAACGCTTTGAGGATCTCACTGTGTGTGCGTATTGGGATCCCAGGTTCGACAATTATCTCTGTGATGGGACTTACGGGGTGTTCCTGCCTGATCAACCAGGCGAGGAAGTGACCTGACTTGTCACCTTCTCTGTGCACTTTGGCTGCACGGGCCACAAAGTTGATGCACCACAGGTGCTCTAGCAAAGCTATATATTCTGACTTTGCTGTTGTATATGCTGGGAGGGATGCAGGAGTCTGGTCCGCCTGTTTCCCTAGGCCGGCAAGGCAAAGCTTGGCTTTTAATCTCTCTTTGTCTAGTGTTCTTCAAACACCCTTTATTTTCTGCATGCATATACCTCTCGTTACCACCTTGAGGGCATCCCATTTAAGGGTTCTGATGGAGGCAGTGCCATGATGTCCCCCGAAGTACCTCCAAATGTGTGTTTGTTCCAGGCAGTCTTGTGGGAGTCTCGATGTAGGTGTAGGTGGGTGGGGTGGTTGCCAGCGTAGATCTATAATGTGGGCATTGTGGTCAGAGACTATGCATCCTAAACAGTGTCTGATAAGGGAGATTAAGGAAGTGGTACAAAGAAAGCGGTCTAGGTGTACATACAAGTGGAGTGGAGCCGAAAAAAAGGGGTAGAGTTTGGTCCTTGTGCGGAGGCATCTCCAAGCATCAGAGAGGGACCAGTGGCATGTCCATTCCCTCAACTGATCTGCTTGCATGTACGGGGCAGCGCGCGGCAGGGGAATGTGATCTGTTCAAGTCAAGGTTTAATAAGTGGAGAGTGTGTCCAAGAAAGAGTCCTATTCTATGCTGAGGATATAAATGCTACCTATGACTATGGATCTGCCGTCCAAATGGCCTTCGATAAGTGTATATCTGCCTTCCGTGTCAATGGACCAAAGCTACTCGAGCGTACGCAGAATATGTGGTAGTGTGGATAGTGCTCCTCCAGCACATTTACACAGGCGTGCCAATTCATCAGTGGTTGTGTGATATTTCTGAAGACGGACTATATGTGCCTGCTTTCGTTTAGCAAAGGATAAGACTGCATATCTTTTCTTGGCTGTGTGCATGGGCAAAAAGCAGATGTTGGATATGGATCCATGTATTATGTCAGAGGATATGATCATTATGTGTGTCAGGAGGACACGTGGGGAAAGTTCCATCCCGTAGAGCATCCATTCTAAGTATTGTGGGATCTAAAAGGCCTGTCTGTCAAAACCTATCATGCGCACATTGAGGTTCAGTGCCTCCCCATCTACATTGTGAGAGCTATATGAAAACTGTCTACCATTGAGTGCCATGAGAAAGGGAGGGTAGCGGTCAAACAAACTTGCATGTGAACTAGCAAAACAACAAGTGGGGCCTACCATAACCAGCAGAAACATGCAAACTGAGAATAGTCATGTGAACTCTAGAAGAATGTAGGGGTGTGATCGAGGATTGGAGTGGTGTGCCCTGTAATGCATTGGGTTGGTCATGTAAGACCTGAACTGGCCCACGTGGCCTCCCCATCCACAGATGCCTTGATTCACCCTGGAGTAAACAAGCACAAATAATGGATGAAATACGGAACCAATCAAACATTCACCCCCAGCCACAGATCTGGGTTTAATCCATCAATTTGTTTGCTCATCATGCCACATGGATTGATTAAACCCAGATCTGTGACTGGGGTTGAATGTTTGATTTGTTTTGCATTCCGTCCCTCTGAACATGTCGAACATGGTGCTGAGATAAGGTGCCGGACAGTCTGGGTAGAACTGTGTTGGAGCTGGACCTGTCCTAAGGACAGCCAGCAGTGACCTAACAGTTGGAAGTGGAGCCTTGACCAATTCCAGTTCTGAAAAGAAGTCAGAGAAGGTCTTTGGGACTTACCACACTTGTGTTCGATCCCTTGCCTTCTCTTCTTCTTGTGCTTTTGGCAAACGATGCCAGAGACCTCAAGCAGGCCATGGACCTGCTCACCTACCTCTGCAGTCCTTGGCCATAAAGAGTTTAGCCTGCCACTCTTTAGATGCATGCAATGGCCTGCAAGATTTCCAGTCGTGGCCAGAACCCAAGCTCCACAGACATGTTTTTGGGGTCAGTAATCAACTTTTTCCCAACCATATTCGCCACAAGGCTTACATTCTGACTTCCTGGGAGGAGACATGGATGTTGCAGAAGTAAAATTTGACAGTTGCAGCAGTAAGATTTGACAGAAACTTTGAAGAGAAGTGAGCTCTGTAGCTGCAAGACTCAGAAAAAGGGGAACTGATGCCTGTACGACAGTGGTGGCACTTTATGTGGTTGGCTCAATCACGGTGATGCACTTCCGGCATTGAACGGATCCAGGACTCTCTAGCTGAAGGGGGGAAGCTATGTAGACATGTTTTCCAGGCCAGTCTGGCACCTGGAGGAGTATTCAAGAGGGGAAGCAGCTGCAATTAGAAGTATCCAGCAGAATAAAACATTGTTTTTCAAAAAGACAGCAAGATGCTGAGTGTGCAGCGATCTAGGGCATTCTTAACCAAATTGTGAATTCCAGACGATCCTCCAGTGACAGACAAAAAGGAGAAGAGCAACCTATTCATTTTTTTCTGCCGGATCTGTATGCCACAAGACAGTGGATCAAGCTGATATATCACAATCTTTAGTAAGTCCTGATAATCACTATCACTCCACAGTAGAAACATGAGCTTTAACAAGACCATTGTAGCACAGGAAGTTGACATCATAATAAAACCCATTAGCCCACATAAAGCCCTTGTCCAAGACTGGCTTGCAGCTGCCTTTTAATAAGAAATTTGTGTGAGTCCTTCTTTCCCCACTGATCTCCTTCACTGGTCACACGCGTCACTCCCACAATTGAGAGTCTGGAAGAATGCAAATCCTACATACCTATACCCTTGTTAAATGATGATGCCCAAAATGTTTACTAAACTCCTTATGAACTGGTTGGACAAAGTCCTAGCCTCATTAGTTGAACTAGATTAAGTGGGCTTTGACCACAGCAGACAAGTCCCACATAACATTCAAAAAATGGTTTGTTTGGTGGCAAGGGATCTAAGCCAGCCTCATGGCTTTAGATGTTGAAAAGGTGTTTGGTAGGGTGAGATGGGAATTCTTGGAAGCTGTCCTAGTCAAATCTGTAATAGATCCGAAGATGAGGAGATTGATCTTATCTAAACTAATGTCTCCCTCAGGAAAGGATTAGAGTGAACGCATCTGCGTGTACGAGATGCGCCTATAGAGGAGAATTAGGCAAGAGTCCCCCATTTGTCTTGGCAATCGAGCTGCTAGCAGCTCACGTACGTGCTTCAGTCGAGAAAAGAGGTATTCCTTTTTGGGACACAGAACATAAAATAATTCTCTTTGCTGACAATGTTCTCCTCACCATCCTTGAACCTGTACCCTCCAGATGACGATCATGAAAAGCCCGAACAGTTTCAAGAGACTCTTGATCTTGAAAAATTAACCTCCTGCCACCGATCATGGAACCCCGGGAAAGATGCGAGGAACTATGGTTTAAAAATAAATTTAGACTAGTCAGGAAATGTGAATCTCTCTCTCCCGCAGGAGAAGGAAGAAGGTATGAAAGGTACATATCTGATAAAAATGGATCTAACCGTCGATCAAAGAATCGGGGGTTATGAATCAGGATGAATGCCAATAGCCTTGCCCTGAAAGCCCAGATAGGCGTGGACCTGGTCAAGTGGCATACGTTTTATCCCTTGGCTGGGCTATCAGTGTAGTTAAAAAGAGCATCCCGCCCACAACTGTTGTATATCCTTTGGGCATTCCCGTACCCAGTCCCAGTGGCAAAGATCAGGGCCATGCAAAGACTGAAGTTCAATTTTGTCTGGGTAGACATGCAAGAATCAATAAGAAGGTTCCAAAGGTCTCACAAGGAGAATGGGACGCCTTACACACCACGGAAATTCGGAAGTATTCCTATGATTCACACTTACGTATTATTTTAAATGGTGCGTAAGGGAAGAAAGACAGTGAATTGTTGGCTGGGGTGTCTCTAAGACACTATGTGGCTGTAGAAAGAAAATCACTCCCAAAACCTTTATGTGTTGCCATGAGATGTGGGATAGAGTTGTGGTTAGGGAGAGACTCTCCACATTCTCACCCCCCTACAATAGCATCCATTTTCAACCCACGTTTAATGCCAGCAATCAAGGAGGGGTGGGGGGATGTTGAGACTCGGAGGCAAGGCAACTGTGTCCACAGGACATGTTCATTAACGCTGAGCTCAACTGTTTTATTGAGTGTAGAAGGCTTTTCAAAATTATAAAGCAGGATAGGCTCTACCATGGCCAAATAAAATGACATACTGGGCCATGCAACCACATGGAACAGATAAGTGCTATCTGATCATCTCACCCTGTTAGAAAAGTACAAGAGATTAACAGGCTGATATCGAATTTGAGCAATGAATGAGTTAAGGATAGACAGAAAGCAGTGGTAGTATTACCTGGGAAGCTTGATTCTTGACAGAAAGTGGGAACGTAGTTGGAGAGATATACCTTATAGCTGATTTTCGAAGCTTACAGTATAGAGAATCAGAAAATACATTACTTATGTGGTGGTGTCATACTCCCCAAAAGATTGAAAAAGATGTACCCTACAGATCTATTTTAGAGATGTTGAGTGGGTTGGATCCATGACTCATATCTGGCAGGAGTGTGACCTTATACAAACTGTCTGGAAGAAAATGCTTAGCTGCATACATATGGTGTTGGGTGCATCGGTATAACTGTATCGTGGAGTAATTTTACTGCATGCAGCCAAGCTTGTGCCAAGGGGGAAAACCCCAAGGAAATTCTCCTCTTCCAAAAGCTGGCAAAAGCCATCCGACTCATCACTGTGCAATGGAAAAAGAAGGGAGCACTGACAGTGCTACAATGGATATACTCCATGTGGCAGACCTTGGCCTTCAAAAAATGTGAACACGATATTCAGCATACGAGCAAGGCTGTGGAGACAACTGACCAGGTACCTGACAACAGAAGCACCAATGGGGAGCAGGTCAGCTTTTTGCTAACACTGACACTAATGCAGTTTTAAGTCATATAAATGACAAAGGTACACAGCTTGTTGTGATCGCCTTGATCACGCAAGGCAAATGTCTCTAAGTTGATGTAGATATTGTTAACAATCAGTTCTCTTTTTATGTTATTTCCTTCTTCATTCAGTCGGTACAAGTACATGAGATTTGCCATCGTTTTTGTCTAACGCTGCATAGCCTTAGTGCGTTAAATTTAGCTTAAAATCAGCAGTGCTCATATTAGCCTCAGTTGCATTTACTTTCCAGCGGAAAGCCCTCATATGAGAAATGTTAGAGAAACTACGATTTTAACTATTGAAAGTTTAAAATCTGATACGGTAGCTTGTACCTTCTTGGCTAATGGTGTGAGCTGGGTCGTCCACCACAAAGCGGGGGTTTACATAAATCCAAGGTAATGGTATTCCCTAATCTGTTAAATAGTTGTCTCCACTATGTTCCATCCAAAGTTACATTTTTTACTACAAACGTTCAAATATTTTGTCGTGTATTCATTGCTAGATGGTTAGAAGTATTATATCTTGCTAGGCTTCTTCTGATCGACTGCTGAAGCACACGTAGAGCCTGAAAAATAAGAAATAGGTAATATGTGTACATTAAGAGAGATAGGTTGGAATCCACCCAAATTAGCAGGAGCACAACTTTCTGATCCAAGATATATCATAATATATGCCAATCTAAAACGGTGCAGTGTGCGCACATGTGAGCACACACTGTCCTTTGCTTTAATTTTTTCTGTTCGGTGTATGATTTCCTGAAATCGGCTATGACCAAGGAGGAGTCCTCATGAAATCTCTGAATTCGTTTTAAAAGCACAATGGCTTCCCGCTTACTTGATCGAACCATTAGAATAATCCACTAGACAATAGTAAAGATTATTGCATGAGTGGATACTCTGAATCAAGAGATGAAAGTGCCATGATGTTATTAGGTGTAAAACAGTGAGGTCTAAAACCCACTTGTTCGATCGTCTTCTATCCATTCCATCGAGCTTTTCAAAAGTATTTTAGCAAATATTGTACCTTTGCAGTTAATGAGTGCAATCAGTCTAAACATTTTAAGGTTTGGTCTGAAAACTTTCTTGTAAATGGGGATGAGATGACTCCCAGTCCAAAGAAGGTGCTATCTTTCCATGGTTTGGAATGAAAAAGTTACTTACCTTCACTAATGATCTTTCTGGTGGATACTTATCTACCTGCAGATTCCTCACCTTTGCTAGCGCAGGTGTTTTAATAAAAATTATTAAAGAGTGTTTATGTATTTTGAATAATAAGTTTATGTAAAAAATAAAATAACGTACAAAAATAATGCACGCAATTCAAAATGTGATCACGAAGAATGGCCACCAATGTTAACGAAATGTACTAATCAATGATTTAATATTATGAAATGTTGAATATATGTTAGACTAATGCAGTAATATGTCATATTAAGGGTTATGAATTAAACTTTACCTTTATTAATTGTAGGCCTTAACTTAGCGAGTGTCTTGGCCTACTTGCCAGGCCTCATGTAAAAGCTGTATTTCTTAACGTTTAATAAAATGGATGTTCTAGAAAGTTAAATGGTGAATTTCTATTGTATTGTTTAAATGTGCTCATAACGGAAGCTTCTCATGTGAACCGACTGCTAGGAGATGATGTTCCTGCTAATGCAACATTTTATGTATAATGTGTGTGAGACTCACTTTCCCAGGACAAAAACAATGAAGGCACTGACTAGAGTAGAAGCTGCAACAATATTGTTACCTGACAAACCGGATGATGAGGACATTGAAAGACAAACCAATCAACGACATGTGAACAGAGTAATATTAAAATTCATAGATTTTGAATTTTAGTTTTATTGGACAGAGTGTGAACATACGATTAACTGACCAATAGGGATTTTGGGGGTAGTTTTAACAGTTTTGACTTAACAAGAGTACATGGCGAGAAGACAGTCATTCTGACCATTCCCATTTTTGTCGTTAGACATTCTGAGACATTCTGCCCTTACTATTGCCCATATTGCATCTTGTCAAGAGACCTGCTTAACTTTAATGCTTAAAGACTTTGCCTTTCCGGAACTCTGATGCTGAATCATGATGCCTTGCAGATCAACTGATGTTCTGAGGACGAAGACTGATTCTGCTTTGCTGATCCACACTGTGGATAGGTATAACGAAACTGTGATCATTATGCATATTTGCTTTTTCTTTCTAGGTACCAACTGCGCTGTTTTGATAGAGCCATAGTTAGATGTTTTTCCAAATTTGTGTACTAAATTGTTTTGCATGAAGCTCAACATGCTGACGTTAATCCGATGTTAGTCAAGGATTCTCACTATTTGGATTACGATTACAGGGACTAATGCTTGTTGAATTTCTCTGCTAAACTCCATGTACATAGTTACATTGACGCAGTTGACTTTACTACTGATTTGCACCATAACCTTAGAAGGTGTTGTTAAAGCTTTAATTAGATTACGTTTCTTCTGCCGTTTTGGACAGCCAGTGTTGGTTCTGTAAGTGTTTCATTTGATTTTGAGATTAATCTACATGACCTTAGCATTGTTAATATAGGGAAATAAATATTCTAAACTTTTTCTAAAAGGTGTAGTTACTCATGACTGAAAGGTCATAGTGCGTGCCAATTACTGACTCCATTGATTATTGATGTTGTTGATTACTAATGATTATTGTGTATTGATTATGTACTGAAGCTATGGTAAGGACATCTTAATTGCGAGTCAAAAGGTTCATCAACCTATTCACGTCCCCTTGTAAGTTTACTTATTAGGGTCACACGCGCTAACACCT
This sequence comes from Pleurodeles waltl, assembly GCF_031143425.1. Taxonomy (NCBI): domain Eukaryota; kingdom Metazoa; phylum Chordata; class Amphibia; order Caudata; family Salamandridae; genus Pleurodeles; species Pleurodeles waltl. The sequence goes on from NC_090437.1 coordinate 395,659,521, forward strand.
TTTGAATTCCCCAACTGTCACACGGAATCTGGAAACTGTCCATTACCTCTCTGCTCTGGTAGGGGGTGCTGGCTCTACTTCAATGCCAGAAGCAACACCACTGTGACGTCACTGGAGCCAAAAAAAACACTGCCACCAGCGCCCTGATGTCAGTTTTCTATATATTTTTTGCACATCTTTGAGTTACACATGATTATAAAATCAGCCTGACATGGTGCAGTACAATATCTATAGAGGAACCTTATTATCGTACTGAAGGGCCTGTTGTACGAAAGGGGTTTTCCCTTTCCGTGGCTAAGCGAAAATGTGTTACTGCATATGGGCCAAAGTTCGTAAACAAGCTGTGAGGCAAGGAGTAGAGTGGGGTCAATGAGAAATCTGCAAGTAGATAGCGTATCTACCAGAAAGTCTGTTACCAAAGTTAAGTAACTTTTTCTTTTGATGGATACTTCTACCTGCAGATTCCTCAACTTTTGAATAGACTTCCCAAGCAATACCCAAACAGCAGGTTAAACTAAAAAATCCTGAAGGCCAGACCATGAGAAGAGACCTCCCTTGCACCTCCGAATTTAAACAGTAAGACTTTGCGCAGGTGTTACCGGAAGCCTGTTACCACTTTGTATATGTATGCAATAGGGACTTCCCTTAACATAACCACAGTCAAAGATTTCATTTTTCTGGAGTGGGCTCTGATGCTCCCTGGAGGTTCCTTATTCTCTTCTGGAGGTGGTCCACAATTGATGTGGTGAGCCCACCTTCAATAGTCAGTCGTCAAGGTAGGGGAAAATTGGTATCCCCAACCTCGAAATGTGTGCTTTGACCACTGCAGTCACTTTATTTTTGAACATCTGAGGGGTACTGGTGAGGCTGGTGGGGAGCATGGAAAAATGTAAATGCACATGGCAGACACTGAACCACAGTTAGTGTCTGTTGGACTGAAGGCCAGGCATGTTAAAATATGCATACTGCAGGGTCAAAGCATCCAACCAGTCATCTGCATCTAGGGAAGATAGAACTTGAGCTGAAGTGAGGATTTTTAATTTGTCCTTCCAGAGGAAGGCACTCAAAGGATAAATATGTAAAAAAGGGTGATAGCCTCTCTCATTCCTCAGCATGAGCAAGTAGAGGGAGTAGCAAACTGTCCTTATTGCCAAAGCCAACACCCTCTCATTGGCCCTTTTGGCCAATAGGGCCTGCACTTCTTACAGCAAAATAGAAATGTGTTCCTCAGAGAGCCACTCTGATGTGCGAGGCAGTTGAGGTGGGTCAGAAAGAAATAGAAGAGCTTAGGCTTGTTGTTGATCTGGAGGACCAATATGTCTGATGTGATGGTCCATCACCCTGGAACAAAATGTATGATTCTACCTCTCACAGGGTGGCTGTGTGCTGCTAAGGACAAGCTAAAGAGGGTTTGGTGGTTGATGCTATAGTTACAAGGGATGTGTAGATTAGTGTCCTCTGTGACCTTCTTGATGTTTGCCTGATCTCCGTCCTTTGAACTGAAAGGACTGTGGGACTGCTGTGGTAGTGGCTTGCTGGTGGTATTTGTCAGGCCCTAGGAGTAGTCTTAAAAGAGTCAGAACTGGTGAGCACAGAAGTAGAGAGCCCAAAAAAATGGGTTCTGGCTCTGCTTTCTTTAAAGTGCTCTACGGCAGAATTGGCCTTTTCGCCAAAAAGATGGGACTCATCAAAAGGCATATTCATTAGTGAGAGCTGCACATCCACAGAAACACCAGAGGAACGGATCCACACATGGTGATGGAGTACCACACTAATGCACACTGCACACCCCAAGCAGTCAGTGGTATCAGGCCAGCCCTGATGACATACTTTGCTGCATCCTGACCTTTCTGAATGGTTTGAGCCTGGGAGGATAGAAACACTTCTGGGACTGCCAGATTGCTAGCTGTGTCACTAATGGCATGCATTTAACAGTCTAATGGGCAGCCTGCTTTGATTGCGACTGCATTGACTGATTGCAATGCAAAGATGGTGAAGGAGAACATCTGTTTACCATCTGCCTCAATCCTTTTATCTATCCAGAGGGGTCATAGCAAATGCATTCCCTACTAGTGGAATCTTAAATCACTAAACTGTCAGGAGTCAGTACATTAGTTTTCACTTCCACTGAAGGTAGCTGTAGGTCCATGGCCTCAGCTGCACATCTAACCACTGCAGTACAACATACACTCTCTTCTGTAGGGGGCTCACTGTGCAACACCATTCCTGTGTCCGGGGAGGTATCCAGGCCACTTACCTCTTGTAAGCTCATGTAAATATCATCATCAGAGTGCGGGGGTCAATCGTCCCTGTCATCATTGTAGGGCTGATCAGAATCTAACCCAAACAAGCAGATAAAACCCCTGAGGAAGGGCTTGCATATGAGGAAGACTTTTCTCTGATTTGAGGTGTGCTCGAATGAACGGATGTGTTGAACTGGAGTCTAAACTTAGTGTTGGTTGGGTCAAAGCAGATTCAGCTCAAGGTCAGACACCGGAGTTGGCAAGGGCTTGACCTCTGGTGACTCCAGGACTGATGTGGGTGGAGAGACAATTGACTCGAATCTTGCAGCTAAGTGGTAGTCGGCACTGGAATCAGTGTAGACCCTGAGGTGGGTTCAAGGGGCTCAGATGGCACCGAGGGAGAAACCTACAGCAGTAACACAACTGAATGCCCCTGCAGATCCTTGAGGCCCAAAGGCACATCAGAGGGAGACAGAAGAGTGCCAAACATATACAGCATGGCCTCCTTGAAGGCCTTGACCTACTGCTGATGGCCGGTTAAGTCAGGACACATTAGGATCAGTCTTGGAATCGGCTTTGCAACTGGAGATTGGGAGAGAGATTGATGCCCTCCAGTCTTTTCTTTAAACAGAGTGGCGGGATGTAGTTGAGTCCTGCTTTGACTTGCGTTTTTGTTTTTGGACTTGACTTACCAGACGACCTTGACTGCAAAGAAGACCTTTTGCAGAAGCAGCCTTGAGAGAGAAAACAAGGCTGCTCCCTCAGTTTGGAGACTGAGCAGATCTTATGGGAGGTCCAAGACTTTGTTCTGTGACGTACAGCTCCGATTTACAGTCCTTGGTCGCCTTTGCGTGCAAAGGATATCACATTCTTTGCACGTCTTGGAGTCGTACCTCAAATCCAAACACCACAAATGGATTTCGTGCTCATTGTTTCTGGCATTCACAACATAATTTGAACCCGGTGGTCTTGGATGAGAACATCGCTCTCTTGCATACTTGGAGCAATTGAGAAAGAAATCAACAATCTACAAAAGGGAGCAGAGCTCTGAATCCACATATGAAGGTACAGAAAGTAAGGAACTCTGTCACATTCGGGCAGAATGAAGTGGAGTCCGTAAATAGAAATAGAAACATTTTCCTAACACCACCCTACACTCTCTTTGTTGCTCAGGAATCCATTCAGAGGGAAGTTGTACTCCCTCCACAGAAGCATCCTTTTAATCACTGTGCAATAGTTTAGGGAGTGAGTCACTGTTTTCCTCAAATCCCTCTGACATCAAAAAATCTTAACCTGCTCTAGAGGTAAAGTAAAAAGGCTTTGAAGGCAAGGCGGATGGTGTCAGCTCCAGAAGACTGATGTGACTGCTCTGCTCCGTAGGAAACCAGAAACTTTCCGTCTATATGTTGATCAGGTGACAACCCAAACCCACAGTGGATGCAACAGTCACTAAGACCTCTGGAAAGGAAGTAAAAATGGCCTGCCACACATCAGAATGGCATCTGACATTGACCACTGATGGTCATTAGCAGCCTCATTTTAAATTTGAATCCTGTCTGTGAGGATCCTCAATGTTGGGCCCACTACTGCTGGCGGTTCCATTGAAGGTCACACAAATGCCAACAACCCTGAGACAGTAACTCTCACATAAAATACTGTGAACAAAATCAAAGTAGAAACACAAGCAAGAAGAATACAGGAACCTTCAACTAAAAGAAAATAATTTATGATCAATTTGCCTGATTGAAAGACTATGTAGTATTTAGTTTCCAAATGCAGACTGTTCTCTGTTATATGCAAAAGCATACCAGTCATTGTGAGTGCTGTAAACACACAGATTTTCCCTTTATCCACTATCTCTCCTTCTTTACAAATGTTGTTTGAAAGAAGTGTAAGACAAACTCACCTGCAACAGCTAGTTGTCGAAGTACTGGAACACATGGATCCCAGACCTGCGAAGATTCACTGCTGGCACCAACAATGACCTCTGTAAAGACCTGGCAGGCCAATGTCGGGTCAGAGAGTAGGAGAGAGAATTGGAAGGGTTCCATCCAATAAAAAGCAGAGATACTTCCTGTGGTCCTGAAGAATCAGCATGTGAAAGTACACGTCCTGCAAGTCTAAGGATACTACTGAGTCTTTTGGAACCAAGGCCAGCAGAATTTGATTAAGTGTCATCATTTTGATATTTTCCTTCTTGAGTAACTATGTCCAGAATTGATCTCAGATGCCTGTTCATCTTGGGGGCCAGGAAGTAACTGAAATAGCAACCCAAGTCCTTCTTTGCCTTATGTACGTTCTCATTCACTCCCTTAGCAAGTATCATCACCACCTCTATAGAAGGGGCATGATCTGCTGCCTTTGAGCAAAAACTGATGAAACATTAGAGGAGGAGTACAGAAATGTATTAGCATAACCTTGTCGATCAATTTGAAAAGCCCATTGGTCTGATGTAATAGAGAGCCAGGAGGTAGACAGAACTGGATTTGGTCCCCTACTGGTTCCAGTTGGATAAAGGAGGACGACTGTGTTAGTGACCTCTTATCCTAACACCACCAGAGACCAGGAGACATGAGCACTCTGAATGAATAGGTTGTGATGGCTGCCTTTGACATGTTGACAATAGGCAAGACCCCTCTGATATCATTAAAGAACAAACTACTTACCTTTGGTAACGCCTTATCTGGTAGAAACTCTATCTATCTGCAGATTCTTTAGAATTATCCCCAGGCGTCAGCCTAGATCCTGAAAATTTTCCTGACCAGTACCCAGTATGCCTGTAGGTGGCATCATTCGGCTCCATGTGGCGAAGTTGTCTGTTCCAGAAGCGACGTTTGGGATGAATATCTAGGCGTCTCCCAGGTGGGCTGATGTCAGTTTCTCGTCATAATTTTCCACACCAGGAGCACAGAGCCATGAAGAACACTGACCAGTGGTGTGGAAAACTAGGGCCCTGAAAGGGTAACAGCCCTGTCCCTAGAAATTTGTTCACAAGAGGGGAGGAATCTGCAGCTAAATAGAGCCTCTACCAGATAAGGCGTTACTGAAGGTAAGTAACTTGGTCATCTGACAGAGACTTCTAGCTGCAGATTCTTTACCTAAAAATAGATACCCAAGCAATCAAGCAATACCGTCCCCAAAGGTGGGTCTGCAGACTAATTTCAGACAAGGAAGCCCTGGAGGACTGAACAGGCAAAGCCCCATCCATACAGAACTGACTGTACATGCAGTAGTGCTTTGTGAATGTAATGAGGCTCACATTGCTGCCTGGCAGATGTCCAGGACCGGAACTCGCCTGCTAACGCAGTGGTCGCAGCCTTAGCTCTGGTGAGATGAGCTTGCAATCCCTCAGAGGGGTGCTTCTTAGCCAATGCATAGCATATCTTGATACAGAGCATGGTCTATCACAAGATGGTCCGCTTCTGCATGGCCTGTCCTTTCTTCACTCCAACCTACCCCACGAAGAGTTGGTCATCCACCCAGAACTCTCGTGTGCGGCCAAGGTGGAACAACAACGCTCTTTTTGGGTCCCGGTGGTGGAGTCACTCCTCTTCCTCAGAGGGATATGGAAGAGCATAAAAAGTGGGCAGGGTGATGGATTGGCCTACATGAAATGGAGTGGCCAGTTTTGGGAGAAAGGAGGCTCTTGTGCGAAGCATCAGTTTTTCAGGATAATGAGGTAAGAAGGCTTGTATGACAAAGCCTGAAGCTCACTGTTATTGCCACAAGGAAGGCAGTTTTCATGGTAAGCAGCCTGAGAGTACAATTATGAAGTGGCTCAGGGAGCCCACAAGAGAAATCTCAAGATAAGATTCAGGTCCCCCTGGGGCATGATAAAGGGTGAAGGAGAGAACATATGTTGAAGACCTTACAAAAGCATATTTGCAACAGGGGATTGGAAGCTGGATGGCTAATCAGGAAACTGTAAAAAGAAATCTGAGATAGCAGAGAGAGCTCTTACAAATGCCCAGAGCAGAGTCCTGCTCAGTGAGATAAAGAACTTGAGAAAGCAGGGCGGAAAGGGAATCAATTTGCTTTTCTGAACACAATGTCACATAGTTTTGTCAACTGAAGGCATATACCGTCCTAATAGAGGGATTGCTGGCTGCCAAGATAACGTCACAGACTTCTGGAGGAAGGTCAAAAGCTGTAAACTGCCCCCACTCAATCACCACTCAGGAAGGCAAAGAGTTGACAGGTTTGGGTGGATAACCCTCCCCTGCTGCTGTAACAGAAGATCCTTCCAAAGGGGCAGCCATATAGGAAGAACAGTGGCCATGCTGAATAGCTCGGAATACCAAACTTTCCACGCCAAGTCCTAGACTACAAGAAAGGCTTGACCTGGTCGTTGATGATCTTCTTGAGAACACTGTGCAGGAGTGGTAATGGCAAAAAGGTACACCAGAGGCCTGAGCTCCACTCAACACAAAAAAAGTCTCTGAGCGAGAGCTGCGTTGGAAACTCTAGTGCACAGAACTGCTGAAATTGCATGTTCTTAGCCGTGGTGACAGATCTAACCAAGGCTTTCCTCACTGCTGAAAGAGATTCTGCACTACCTCCAGATGTAGACACCATTAATGATCCTCTATGCATCTTCAGCTGAGTTCATCCACCCTAGCATTCAGAGAGCCCATCAGGTGTTGAAGCACCGGAGAAATGCCCTGACATTCGAGATGCATAGCCTTTAAGACCTCACCCCACTCAGTTTGTTGCAGTACGGTTGTCCGTGAACACCTACACTAGCATTCTCTTGATGGAGGGTAGAAAGTCCCTCAAAGCCAATCAGAGAACATGGAGCTCCAATAGAGTCTGCATACTGCTGAAGACCAGAGTCTATATGTCACCACTGTGAGATCTGGTTAGGGAAGGGAGATGGGTCTGCTGCTGCACCAATCACGGCTCATTAGCCACCATTGCAGATATTTCAATGTTCCCTCCAAAATCTGGACAATGTCAGAGAGATTCCCCTGCAACTTCAGGTCCCACTGCAGAGACCGCCTATGCCAGCGGGCATGCACCACCAGCAGAATGCCCATGCAAGATACCATGAGTCCAAGCAGCCTCAGAGTCAATCTCACCAAACTCCAGGATAGAGGCTGAAACATCAGTATCATAGCCTGAATAAACTGGATTCACCATTCAGGAGGATAAGGCTGAGACTGCACCATGTCCAGAACAATTTCGATGAAAGACAGTGTCTGAGAGGGAGTCAGGTGTGACATCAGCACGATGATAGTGAACCCCAGCAAGTGCAAGAGGTCTGCCGTAGTCTGGAGATGGGAGAAAACAGCATGGGATGAGCCCTCCTTGAACAGCCAGTTGTTGAGATAGGGGAAAAGTGGTACCACGGAGCTCCACAGATGAGCTGAAACTACCACCATCACCTTGGTGAACACCTGAGGGGTGCAGGTAAGGCCAAAGGGAAGCAGGGTGAACTGAAAATGCTTGTGGCCTACTGCGAACCACAGGTAATGCCTGTGACCAGGCCCAACTTCTCCTTCTTGAGGAAGAAATTGAGAGAGCATGGGTCTAGGATAGAACGAAGGCCTTCGTCTTTTTCAGCACCAAGAAGTAACAGGTTTAGCACCCACAACCCACTTCTGGTGTCGCCACCCTCTGTATGGCTCCTTTGGCCAAGAGAGCCACAACTTTCTGGCAAAGAAGAAATAGGTGAACCTCTGTGATCCAGTAAAAAGTGGGTGGCATAGGTGGAGTGGAAATCGTGAAGGAGAAGGAGTAGCCTTTTCAGACGATTTGCAAAACACACCTCTCCGATGTTATGGACTGCCAGTGTATGATGTGATGGAGAATACTGCCACTAACTGGGTGCCCATAATGGTAAGAGGGTAAATTAAGAGGGCTTGGAGGATACTGCTGCTATGTGGGTGGTGAAATGACCCAACTACTGGCTGCCCAACCCATGGTCTGTGGGGACCATGCCCTTGGCACACAGAGGCTGGGGAGCATGCGCAGTGCGGTGGCTGGGAGGGTAAAGGCATAGTTGTAAGTTCCATCTGTGGTCATGAAAGGAGCAGAAGGTTGCTTGTGGGTGACGAGGGGTGATGGAAAGGCCCATGGACCGGGGCGTAGTCCTACCATCCTTAAAGAGCTTGAGCACCGAATCTGCCTTATCTCCGAAGAGACGGGAGCCATCAAAGGGCATGTCCATCAGAGATCATTGGACATCACCAGAAAAGCCATTCATCCTGAACCAGGCATTGCGCTGTAAGGCCACTGTTGAAGAAACCGCTCTGCCCAGTGAATTGGTGGTGTTCAGTCCACATCTTATTGTGAACTTCACTGTGCCTCTCCCATCAACAGCAGCCTGGAAAAGTATGGCCTGGGCTTGTTCCAGGACTGATGGCAGCACCTGTGCAACCGTATCCCACAGGGTGGCCAAAAAAGCATGCAGTGTTCACAGACCGCAGTGCCAGGCTGGTGAAAGAAAAAGTCTTCCCTAGTGAGTCCAGCCTCTTGGATTCCCTATCCAGGGATGCAGTAGGAAGTGCACTAGGATTTACGTGAGACATAGTGGAATGGACTACCAAGCGTTATGTGATAGATTGGGTCCTACGAGCGGGGTGGTGGAGGCGGGCAAACCTCCTATTCACAGAAGCCCCTGTGTTGGGCTTCGACCAGGACCCAAGTCGGACACCTGTAAGGGCCTCATTGAATGGGAGTAGTGGTTATGAGGGGATAGTCCCAGTTCCAGAACCTCTGTCAAAGCATTTGTCTTGACTGCCATGAGGGCAAATGAAGATCAAGGACCTCAGCCTCCCTCCTCACCACCATGGTGAAAGACACTCCCTCCTCTATATTCACAGTAGGTCGAAAAAGCATGGCAGTATCTCTAGACGTGACCAGTCCAGTGACCTCATCCAGATCTTCACACCAGTCCATGATGGCGTCCTTGAGTGTCCAGTGACCCCTCCCAAATCTCCCAGGGACCTAGCCCAAAAGAATAGGGCTCAGCCTCTGGGCTGGAAGGTATGGCTCCAGCCGGCATTGTGGGTGGCATTGGTCAACACCCTTCTGGTTCCGTCTTCGGAGTCGGGTTGAGGATTGGGGCAGTGCTGCAGGTAGGTGCTGTGAGCGTGGACATTGGGCACAGCACCAGGGAAGGGGGACATGACATGACTGGTGTCAGTTTGGATTCAAAATTGGATCCTGGGGTCCTAACTGGCACGGAGGCCAGACCAGTCAGCACAGAATCAGAAGGGGCCTCTTCCAAACACTACCGGTCCAAAGGTATGCTGGAGGCAACTGTCCGCCTAAATACGAGGTGCATGGCCTCATAGAATTCTTTAAGTTAGGGGGTAGTCGCTCCAGCTCCTGGAAATCAGGGAGGCGTGGCAGGCCTCAAATAGCGACGCGCCCTCCTCCTGTTGGCTGACGGATGAGGTGAAGTTGAAAACCTCTTTAACAACTTCTTTTTGTGGAGGGGGTTCGTACTCGAGTGACCCGACAAGTTTGAATGCAACAAATATCTAGGGCTCTACGACCGCTCATGGAGCCTTCATCTCAACTGAGATCGGGATAATTGTGGTGTCACATGCAGGCCACCATGAGCTTGAGGGATTGCTCCTTCAAGGCCTTTGAGTTCATGCTGTGTAGATCGGCGCACGCCTTAGTGTCATGATTGCCCTTGAGGCCCAAGAGGCATATAAGGTGCAGGTCTGTCACCTAACAGGTGACAGACAACGTAGGGCTAGAAGCTGGCCTTTCCTGATAACAGGCTCACCATGGATGCACCTGTGGAGTGGTACTGTGATCTGTGAAGACTTGGGCAGCATACCAGCAACCCCAGATGACTTTTCTCTGCTCTTTCCTGATGAAGGGCTAAACTCAAAAACATGTATCTAGAGAAAACAGCACTACCTGCACCAACTTTGGTGAAAGACTACAGCAACTTTGAAGTAAGCGTACTGCATTTACCAGAATGCAATGGGGTGAACTGTGCTGGGATGAGAGGCAGTGTGCTCACCCCCCCCCACTTGTGTACCTTGATGACTTCCCTGCCACACCAGGAGGAAAAGCCTAAAAAAAAAAGTAAACAAAAATTGGGAAAAAGTTAGTAAAAAATGATTAAGCGTTGTTCTTCTGCTGATCTGCACTGCCTGATGCGTAAAGTAAAGAACTGATGTCAGTGCACTTGGGTGGCGCCCTTATAAGCACCACGAAGGTCAATTCCGGCACAGAAGATGCCAAAAACGCCATGCAGAGCTGAATGATACCGCCTGCCCGTGTGCAGGGATACTACTCTCAAAAACATTTCCAGATCCAGTCTGACACATGGGGATAATTTTAATGTAAGGAATCTGCAGTTAGAAGTCTCTATCAGATATTGTTGGTGGAATTGGGCAGGGGAAACCAACCCCATTGAAAGAGCCACTGCCTTCGGGCATAGCTTTGTTTTTTTTTTGGGATGTGACTCTCCCCCAAATTTATTCATTGTTGGATTTATAGTTGGATGAAACACAGGCAAGTCTAGTCTACTATGCCTGTGTCTGTATTTTTTCATTATGCACCAAGAATAAAAAAAAAACACCGGTGACATTTGACATAAAAGAGAAGAGAGAGGCAGAGATATACTTCTAGTGGCTGAATTTCAAATTGTGAAACCAGACCTGAAATCAATACTGCTTCCCTGCCTGCCCAAATTGTGTGATCCTAGGCAAACACTTTATTTCACAGAGCCTCCTTTTTCTTTATTATCATGTTAGACAGCACTTTTAAATACTTGAATCCAGAATGTGTGCTGCACAAGCACTACTTATGTTTAAATTAATAATGCTGTTCCATCTATAATAAGAATCTAGGCTACGTTTTGGGTTTACATAACAACTGACTTGCCTCTTAATTTACTGATGGCATTGTCGTTGGGGGACAAGCCATTAATGTTTCTAAGTTCATGCTTAAAAACTGTCACTTTTAATAAATGTCTGTCAATGTAGTGATATAATCCAATGCACTAAGGTGAAATGCTTCTGCATGTTTGCTATGAGATGCTTTCCCTAGCAGAGCTGAGAAAGATTGTAAGCAGGGAAGATACACTTAAATTAAGGGATACTGGGGCAGGAACTCCAGGCTATTGCATCGAACATGACCACAGTCATGAGTTCCCACAGAAAACTCAAAGTCCCAGGTAGGACAAGCGGGGTCACAGTTTCAGGGGGGTGTTTGGGGTGTGACACCACCCAAATGCACTCTTGCTTCTTGATTGGGTCTGGTCCTGAGATGGATTTTCTCTGTCTGTGTCAATTTTTCTTGGTGTTCTCATTCAATAAGAGCTTTTAACTTTTACATTTTTTGGGGTGAAATCTTAAATGTATGTAGTGACTTGTTTAGCAAAACAATATTAATTCTGCACAGACAGAAGTACTCCTAAAATAGGTGCAAATTTACTACTTTTTAGAATTCACAAACATTGGAAGTAGTAGGCTTGGAAATCTGCACTAGTCTCAGGTTTTCAGACATACTACTGGCAGTCAAACACCTAAATGTTGATTGGATGAATGCTAGCAAATAGTCTTACCAATGGCATTTGCTTAGGGTAGCATTCCAACTAATAGTTTTGTGCCTACTGTGCCACTCTAGACAGAGGACCGCCGAATGTCAGCACTGACTCTGTTCCGCATGTTAACATTCCACCCTGAACCTTGGTAATTTCACCGCTACACCCCTGCCACTGTTCTGACGTCCTTAAAACATTCAAGGTCAGATTCTCCCTTTTCCCCAAACAATTGAGCCCCATCAAAGGGAGACCCTGAAAAACCCAGTGGCACTCATTCAAGCATGGTGTCTTATGAGAGCACTGGTGGCCATGTCCTGGGCATTACAATCCGTGGTATCCAGGTCCGACCTCAAATATACTTTGCTGTGCCTTGGCCATCATACACTGATTGGGCAAAGGAGCTTCAGAAGACTTCAGACAAAGTGGGCGAACCCCACTTGCCTGAGGCCATGAGTGTAGTGACCCTAGAGCAAACAGAATTCAAGGCTAGAAGATGAAAATATTCCCTTGCCAATAGTGTCTAATTTCTTAGATTCTCTGTCCAGTGGAGCAGTGAACAAAGATTTTGGATTGACTTTGCTCATAGAGGTGTGAATCATAATGCTCTCCGGAGTTCGATACTGCATTAGGAAAGTTAAATCGTCTGATGTAGGTCTGTGTCGTGCTGCAAGAGTGACTCACTGGCAGGGTTGAACATTGTCTTTGATAACGCGTCCCTTTATGCCCAATTTTTACACTCTGGGACTCGTTTTAGGCCAATGAATCTTTCGACCCTGATTGAAGACACCTTAGGACGAGATAGCTAATCAACATGTCAATCAATATGTCAATAAAGTCATCAATATTTATTATAACAAGACAATTCACTTTAGTCAAAGACATTTAATAACATTTAATAAGACTCAGGACACCACCATGATCTTTCAGTCATGAATAACCACACCAGTTTAGTACGTTTTGTGATATTTATTCCCTATTGATTACAATTCTACTAGCAAGTTTATTAATCTCAAGACCATGAAGCACAATAGCATTGTCACAATATGGCAACTCTGATAAGGCTTCATCAAAGCAAGAATCACGAATATTAGAACGTAACACAGTGTCAGCATAGATCAATCTAAGCAGAGTAACTTTAGCGCATTGTTCAACAAAGTATAGATTCAGATATTTGTCTATTTGCGTCTGTTTAGTGAACCACTTAACTAACCTCAAATTAGCATTAGCATGTTGGACTTCATGCAAAACAATTTAGTAACATCAATTTGGGGAAAACCTCTAACTATGGTCTCTGTCAAAAGTAGCAGTTGGTACCTAGAAAGGAAAAGCAGACAGACAATCATAACATCATTGTCATATAGTTACCCTCCGTATTGGGTCAGCACTCAGATTCTGTATTCGTCCTCAGGACATCAGTTGATTCGCCATCAGTCAGGAACTCAGCTTGGGCAGGAAGGGCAAAAGGGTTCTTCCCTCATAAGGAGGTAAAGTATAAATGGGCAATATAAGGGCAAGGATGGTTCTAAGTAAAATTAGCAAGTCACAAAGCAAAGTGACAAAGTGTCTGGGTCATAGTAAATCGTATCAGCATCTCCCTAACTAATCTCTCCTAGTCTCCTATTCTATCCTGTTCTCCTATTCTCTCCTGTTCTCCACTACTTCCTTGTGTCAAGGGGTTTTATCCCTTTTTCGTGGTGCATTCCCCTAAAAGTTCATTGGTTAATGGGTTGCACCCCACTATATTCCCTCCAATAGAGTTTCGATTACTTCATCAAATGTGTCAACCCCATAACAGTTGTCACATAGTTTATTGGTCCTTATGATTGACGTCTTCAGGGGGTAGAATGTCCGGTATGATTTCATCCTCTCGTGGTCTTTTGCACATCTTCAGTCAGTGGCTCCATTGTCTGTACCAGTTTAGGCAACCTTGTACCAGGTATAAGTCTACACTGTTGTATTCGGCTAAAATGTTTCTACAAGCAAGTCGAATTTCATGAGAACGGATCTACTACAGTTACATTCAGCTTCTAGCTTTGGAAAAACAAGAGTTCATGTCTTTCAGCAAGTCAGCACATTAGAAAAACACATTTAATATGAGAGCCAGGCAGCTAGGCCTCGACTCATGCTAACTAAAGCCTAATGATTTTTTAGCAGAACTTTAACATCATAACCTATAATAATTAGTGTAAACTGTGTCTTAACATAATAATTCATCATTATTAGTCATTTTCATTAGTCCCTGTATATATTGATGGCCACTCCCCGTGGGCACATTTCAAGCATGCATTTTGCAAAGTACATTAGTACATTTTCTATCCGGCATTATTATACATTAGTTCGTAAACATTTCATGTTAATATTGATTATATAAGCTACGCTCTCTCATCTTCAACAAGCCACCATGAAGTCTCATGGAGGACCTCATTAAATGGTAATAAGGGCTGCACTAAAGTGTGCTTAGGCTCTATAATTTCAGTGAGAAGATTGACCAGTTTTCAATATAGGGAACCATAAATCTAGTATCTCTGAGGCTGTGTGTACTACCACTGCAAAAGAAGCACTCCTTCCAGAACAAATTCAGTTTTATCTCTAGTGAAATATTCAAGCTCAGTGGCAAAGTACAAGCTAGCATCAGTGTAATGGCAGTGGAACAAGTGATATGTCTCTTCAATGTGGGGAATATGCTTAAGGCCTTGAGGACCACCAGAGTTAGGGCCAGTGAGTGACTTCATTTCTCCTAACATACTGCTATTGAGGCTAGGGTACGGTGGTTGGGCATTGTTTACTGCATAGCATGATATGGGGCGCATCCTGACCAAAACTGATTCTGGATCTGCAATCAGAACTGGATGCAGTACTGGTAGCTCTGGAATCTGTGGATGGGACTGACAAAGAAATAACCATCAGAGCCTGCATCAAGGGAGTCAAGGGTGAGGCATGATTGGTGCCAGAGGGAGCGTGGGCTGAGTTTGCACAGGTTAAGTTGCCTTTGTGGGGAGGGCTGCCATTTAAAACCTTAATGGAGGCCCTAACAGATCCATGAGGCCCAGAGGCATGCCAGAGAGACCCATAATCATCCTCAGAGCTGCAGTATTGTCTCTTGAAGGCTGCATTATATTTTACTGTGGTGAATTTGGGGTGCCTCAGAACCAGAATTGGGTCACAGTTGGATGTTGAAGCCTGAGTGTGGCTTTTGAGGGACACTGAGACCTCTCCCTGGAGAGGGAGCATCAAGGGGGCAAAGAGCCTCACTTGGACTTTCTGTGCTGTCCTTTAGATTTCTGTCTCAGCTCAGTTTTGAAGTTACCCAATGATGGAGAATGGGGAATGTTAACACCCACATGACTTGGAGCAGGACTGATCCTCTTGTGCTCGGTGATGAATGGCTTGGCTTCTTGTTTCTTGATGGTGTAGTAAAGTAGCATCTTTCTAGCATAGTTACCCCCACTTTATGCCTGGTGTCAGTGTGATTAGACTGTAGTACACTGGTATCCTGCTAATCAGGACCCCAGTGTCAGTGCTCTCTCCTCTAAATCTGGTTACATGGTAACTTTTACTCCCCACAATTGGCATACTGGTGCACCCATGTAAGTCCCTAGTATATGGTACTAATGTATTCAGGGCATTGGTACACCAGGAGTCTCCTGGGGGCTGCAGCATGCAATATCTGGCCCATGAAAACCCATGCAAACTGTGTCTGCAGGTCTGCCATTGCAGCCTGCGTGAAATGGTGCATGCACGTTTCATTTTTGATAGTAGGCTTGCCTTATATCGTGGTCACTGCACTTGGACACTGTAAGTCACCCCTATAGGAGGCACTTTAGCCCAAGGTCTGAGTGCATGGTCCTGAGTGTGAGGGCACCCATGCATAAGCAGAGGTGCCCCTACAAACCCCAGGCTCCATTCCCTGGGCTTTGTAAGTGCGGGGAAGCCATTTTAAGGCATGTATTGGACACTGATCAACATGAGTGGTCCAACTCCATAATGGCTTCACCGAACCTAGGCATGTTTGGTATCAAACATGTTGGCATCATGCAACTACACCAATTCCAGTGTTAGTTGCATGATATCATGTACTCTGGGGGTTCCTTAGAGGATCCACCGTTGGACTGTTCCCATGGGGAACAGGGTCAAGACTGATTTGCGTATGGCTGGGCCAACCTGGGGTGGCGTGTTGAGCAAAAGAATTGATGGATTAAATCAAGATTTGTGACTGAATGTTGTATTGGTTTCGCATTGCATGCATCATTTGTGTTTGTTTGCTGGGGATGTGATGGGCATCAGTCTTAGTGACTTCATTGAGGCCCCCGAAGTCTAGACAAAAGCTCTTTTTGACTAGGGAATGAGGCTTTGGCACAAGTACTAATGGACTAGCCCAAGGGCTGTCTGAGGGCTCAATAATCCCTATCCCCAGCATCTTTTGGACTTCTCCCCTGATGCAATCTCTGACATGGTCAGGCAGCTTGTAGATTTTACTTGTGACAGGGCAGAGTAAAATCTATAATCTGTGCTCGTATCATGTGCACACCAGGTTGTCTGACTGGGTGTGGAAAAAAAGAGTTCAGAGAACTGATTGAAGACTGGCCTGCAATCCGCTTGTTGTTCTTCAGAGAGGTAATCTTTAAAGACTACCACATCCACTGAACCATCAACAGGGTTGTGGGAGAGAAGGTCAGGGAGAGGGTCACTCTCTGCTTCCTGCCCTTGCAATCTCATGTCAACCCTATATAATATAGTAAGGTTTAAGGAGGTTCACATGCAGCACCCTACGGGGGCTTCTTCGAGTGCCCGGGTCAACCAAATAGGTGACCTCACCTTTCTTCTCTACTATTGTGAGGGGGCCACACCACTTGTCCTGGAGTGCTCTTGGGGCCACAGTCTCTAAGACCCACACACTCTGTCCTGGCTGGTAAACAGTCAGCACATCCTTGTGGTCATGTCACTGCTTTTTAAGCTCTTGGCTGGCCTCAAGGTTTTTGGAAACCTTCTTCATGCACTCTGCTATGCGAAAACGCAGGCCTAGTACAGTCAACTATACCTTGCTTAGGAAGTTTAAGAGGTTGCTCCCAACCTGGTCTCACAAGACTAAGAGAATGCCTAACTGGATGTCCAAAAAGAAGTTCAAATGAACTATAACCCACTCCATACTGTGGAAACTCTCTGTAGGCAAAAAGAAGGCAATGTAATAGGACATCTCATCTTCTCAGTTTGTCTGAGAGTTTCATAATCATACCTTTTAGGGTTATGTTGAATCTCTCAACTAACCCAATTCCTTGTGGATGATAAGGCGTGGTGAATTTGTAAATTACACCGCATTCTTTCCATATTGCTTTGAGGTCACAAGACATGAAGGGGCATATTTATACTCTGTTTGCGCCGGAATTGCGTTGTTTTTTTTACGCAATTCCGACGCAAAACTAACTCCATATTTATACTTTGGCATTAGACGCGTCTAGCGCCAAAGTCCATGGAGTTTGCGTAATTTTTTTGCGTGGACACCTACTTTGCGTTAATGAGATGCAAGGTAGGCGTTCCCGTCTAAAAAATTGACTCCGAGGCATGTGCGCCGTATTTACACTCCCGGGCGGGTCAAAAAAAAATGACGTACGGCCGCTTTTGCGCCGTTTTTTAGCGCCTGGACAAGGCAGGCGTTAAGGGACCTGTGGGCTCGGAAGGAGCCCAGAGGTGCCCTCCCATGCCCCCAGGGACACCCCCTGTCACCCTTGCCCACCCCAGGAGGACACCCAAGGATGGAGGGACCCATCCCAGGGACATTAAGGTAAGTTCCGGTAAGTACATTTTTTTTATTTTTTTGGTGGCATAGCGGGGCCTGATTTGTGCCCCCCTACATGCCACTATGCCCAATGACCATGCCCAGGGGACAGAAGTCCCCTGGGCATGGCCATTGGGCAAGGGGGCATGACTCCTGTCTTTGCTAAGACAGGAGTCATTTCTATGGGGGTTGGGAGTCGAAAAAAATGGAGCAAATCGGGTTGAGGCGAAAAATTTGCCTCAGCCTGACGCCCCATTTTTTGGCGCCCAAGCTCCATATCCCCCTACGCCGGCGCAGCCTGGTGTACGTCGTTTTTTTTCACGCACACCAGGCAGCGCCGGCGGCTAACGCCGGCTAAGGTCATTGATTAAATACGGCGCCCGCATGGCGCTTCAGAATGGCGTTAGCCGGCGCAAATTTTTTTGACGCAAAACTGCGTTAGCGCAGTTTTGCGACAAAAAGTATAAATATGGCCCGAAGTTTGCACCTTTGTTGGAAACAACCTCCTTAGGGAAGCCCACACTAGAAAAGATTCCCAGGGGGGCCTTGGCCACTGCAGAAGCTATAGTGGTCCTAAGGGGAATGGCCTCTGGGTACCTGGTAGCATGGTCCACCACCATCAGAATAAATCTATTCCCAAATGCTGTAGGAGGGTTGAGGGGATTAACAATGACAATCCTTACCTTCCCAAAGGGAACCCAACCACTGGAATTAAGTAAGATTTTGTAGTGCCACTTGACTTGCCACTGGCTTGGCAGGTGACTCGGGAGCGACAAAACGCCTTGGTGTCTTCAGACATGTGGGGTCAGTTAAAGTGTGGAACAAGTCTGTTCCAGGTCTTACTTTGCCCAAGATGTCCTGCAAGGGGAATGTCATGAGCTAAGGTCCATAGGAACTCCAAAAACCTCTGAGGTATAACTCAACCTCCTGGTGGCACAGACTCAGAGTATAGAAGCCCATTTTCCTAATAGACCCTGTGGGGTCCACTGACACCCCCTGCCTCTTCTGCAGCAGTTTGCTGCCTGAGGCCTTCAAGAGAGGGGTAGGATTTCTGCTTCAAACTCAATTCCTCCCTGGATGGTCCTCCTGCACCAAAGAGCTCTGCCGTGTCAGGCCCGAGCTCCCCTAGTATAGGTTCCTCACAAGGGGCAAGATCATCTCCCTGAGGAGGCTGATCCTCACATGAATTTTGGGCAGAGGGTAATTTCTTACCCTTCCTACCTCGCTTCCTGGAAGCTGGCTGGTCTATCATTTCAGGCTCCACTGCTCCTGATTCTCCTGATTCTTGGCCTGTGCTCTTGTAGTCACAAGACATTTGTAGGGAGGCTCAGCATTGTGCATGGGCCTGTAACTTCACTTCAGCCCAGGCTGTGGACTCTAAATCATTGCCCACTAGACATTCTAAAGGAAACAAAGAGGACACTACAGCATTTTAAGGCCAATAACACCCCCTGCCAGCTAAAGTTAACAACTGCCATGGGGTGACACTTAGTAATGTTATCAGCACTGGTGACTTGGTAATTGTAACCAAGTAAGATTTGCTCAGGAGACCCCAGTTTTTCAGTCACCTTGGTGACACTGGCACCTTTGTCACTGTAAGCTTTCGCCTCAATGCCGTAAATGAGGGGGTAGTGCCTGTATCTCCTCATTTTAGGAGGCCAGGCAGACAGAGTGGTAAAGTCAATGCCACCCTCTGATGTTAGAACAGCCTCAGTGGTTTCTCTGACTAGTCCAGAGACCTCTGTAGTACCCAATGTAAGCCCAGCTACACCCTTGGTTGAAGTACTATTACCAGAGCTATTGGTGACTTGGTAATTGTAACCAAGTAAGATTTGCTCAAGAGACACCAGTTTTTCAGTCACTTTGGTGACACTGGTACCTTTGTCCCTGTAAGCTTTCGCCTCAGTACTGTATATGAGGGGGTAGTGCCTGTATCTCCTCATATTAGGAGCCTCAGTGGTTTCTCTGACTAGTCCAGCGACCTTTGTAGTACCCAAGGTGAGCCCAGATACACCCTTGGTTGAAGTACTATTACCAGTGCTATTGTTAGGGACAGTGGGGGGATTAGTAGAAGTATTTTTCTTGGTGCTTTACTTAGGACAGTTGCTATCACCTGTACATAAAAAGCACCACTGTTTCTTGTGGGAAGAGGAGGAGGACTTGGACCTACCCCCATAAGAACTTTGTGGACATGTAGAAGACTCCTTCTTCTTATCTTTAGATTTGTTCCCATCCTTTTCCTGAGATTTGGAAGCATTCTTCTGCTTTTGGTCACCCCCATCGTGGGATTACTTACCCCTCCCCAGTGTGAATCCATTTGTCTGCCTTCTTTCCCATTTCTTGGGGAGATGTCAGACCAGAATCCACCAGGTATTGGTGCAGTTTGTCAGACACACAGTTACTAAGGATCTGCTCTCTGATGATAAGATTGTACAGCCCTTCATAGTCTTGCACATTACTACCATGTAACCAGACTTCCAGAGCCTTAACTGCACAGTCAACAAAATCTACCCAGTCTTGAGAGAACTCCTACTGAGTTTCCCCAAACTTAATCCTATACTCCTCAGATGTGAGCCCAAATCCATCAATCAGAGCCTCCTTCAAGACGTTGTAGTTGTCTGTATCCTCTTCCCTCACTGCTAAGAGTTTTTCTCTTCCTTTGTCTGCACAGGAGAGCCACAGGATAGCTGTCCACTGCCTCTGAGGGGCCTTCCTGACTTTACAGGCCCTTTGCAAAGCAGTAATCCACTTATCGATATCATCCCCCGACTTGAAAGGAGGGACTATGCTGAGATTCCTAGAATCAAAAGTGTCTTCCCTGGCCCTGGACTCTCTGTTGCTGCCAACATGGGGTTCTAAACCCAGATTCCTCCTTTCCATATCTAGGGCTTTTATCTCAAGAGCTAACTGCTGCTGTTTTAACTTGAGTTTGGCCTTCTCAAGTTTCAGCAAGATGAACCCCCTAACTAAGAATCCCCCTTCTGAGCTAGAGTTGATGGACCCAGCAGAAGATGCTGACGCAAGGGAAGCTGAGGATGAGGAGGATCTACTCCTCCTAGAAACCTTTTTGACCACCCCAGGGGGAGAGAACATGGGCCTACTGCTACGACCCCCTCTAGTACTACCAGTACTGCCCCCAACTGGCTCAAAGATTTCTCCTGTCTCCTCAAGCTCTTGACCAGTGTGGCCATAGGACATACCTGATACCTTCTTTTCTAACACTGGTGGCTCACCCTCCTCATCTAATTCTCTTTCCCTACAAGGGCTCTGAATGACATCTTCAATGACTAAGTCTTAGAGAATAGATTTGGTAGGGTTACTACATGTCTTAAGTTTCCTAGCTGTGCATAAGGTCCTAAGCTCCTGGAACTTAAGCGCCCCATACCTAGACTCCTGAGTCAGGTCAGCTACCTCAATTACAGAAATGTTGTTAGAGTAGTGTATGCAGTGTACGTACCAACTCTAAAGTTGTAAATTTCAAAAAGTTTGGAGAAAGGGCTATGCTAAACCCCGGACTACCCAAGTAAACAAATTAGAAGTATCTGAGTTTCCAGTACAGTATGTACCCAACAGTTAGAAGTGATCTTTCTTATGGAAAGTCACTGATGACCAAGTGGTAAAGCAATTAAGTGTTTTATCCCACCGCTGCACCACCAACTTAGGAGGCTGGTTCAGTTTATGGTATACACCTATGGTGTGGCACCCTATACTGAGTCCAAGCAACCATTAGTGATCATGTATAGTTGTCCAGATAGTAAGATCTCTCCTGGGGTAGCAGTGGTGAGCAGCTAAAGCTTATCTATGATGAGTGTAAAGTACTTACAATACTCCAATAGTCAATTAGTACATGTACAGAAGAAATAACCACACCAGGTGTTGCAAAAATAAATGTTTCTTTATTACAACACTAAAGAATATAGTAACGTTGGTATATCTCCACTTGAATGCATCTACTCACAAAATGTACTCTTAGAATCATCAGAAAAATAGCATAGAAATGCATGAGGCCCTGTTGGGGACCAAACCATATACTAAGAGCGTTGTATAAGAATGGAGGTGCCCAACCAAGGTAAGTATGTTAGGATCACAGTGGCTGGAGGAGTAAGAAAATATCAGAGGAAAGTAACTGTAACCCCACAGAGGCACAGGTGCAGAGTTGTTATTGAGCTGAGTACCCCATAGGCTAACAAAGGACCGTCACGGTTGGATTTCTATGGATTCAGGACCCTTCCCAGTGGACCCTGAGGAAACCAGTTGGCACAAAGAAGGTTGGAGAGTGCCTCCACCCGTGGACACCCAGAAGACCGGAGTACCTACACCAGGGAGCCCAGGTGCATATAGGTGAAATGACGTCTGAAACCCTTGCTAGAGTCAATGGAAGCCTTGGCTGTCCCACTGCTGTCGCAACATGTGGACCAGGTCAGTGAACCCCAAAGGTGGACTCCAGATGGGAGAAACCTGAAAAAGAAGGGGACAGTGTCCAGACCACTTGGAAATGTCCAGGCGGTGCAGGTAGGCAATGCCCACCCCCTTGGAGGTGAAGTTCCTGCAGGACAGTAAAGGAAGAAGTCCAGCTGCAGAGTCCAGGAGGATACAGGAAATCCTTGGAGTCACCCACGAGCTGTCCCACATCGGTCACCGGAACCTTGGCAACTGCAAATAGTAGTTGCAAGGTAAGTTGCAGATTTTTGAGGACCAGCAAGGTCCTCCTGACTTGACCCTAGGAAGAGAGTCAGGGCACGCCTTCAACAGTAAGAAAAAGCCAGCGAGAGTCAATGGAGCCCCCACGAGTGACCCACTGGCAGCAAGCACAGGGAGTCCTCAACAGCACAACGCAACAGGAGTCCCACATCACTGGAACTGCAGAGTGGAAGATGATCTTGGAGTTGCAGATTGCTGGAGCCTGGGGTGTCTTGGAGACTGAAGATCTCCTTAGAGGAAGAGCAACAAGCCTTGGCAAGAACAGTTGCGGTGCAGAGGGGTTCCGTTCCAGTGGCTGCAGGGGGGGCCCACAGTCTCCCAAGTGAATCAGAAGACAGGGGGGACCTGAAGAGTACCACAAAACCACCACCTGGGTTGCAGAGCCTTTTGATGTCTGTGGGACAAGAGGATCCACCATTCAGTCGTCGTCGTCTTGAGATCCCTGCAGATCAGGAAAGTGACTACTTCCCTCCAAGGGAGATTCCTCCTTGCTTCTTAAATGTAAACAGAGTCCTTGTGACGTTGGAGGATGCACAGCATCAATGTTGCAGTGGGAGCCCTCCCAACTAGATAATCTTTTTTCAGTTCCAAAGCAGACCAGCAGCGGTTCCGGAGGTCAGGAGCAGAAGAGTCCTGCAGAGAGTTCCTGGTGTGGAGTCTTGCTCCATGAATCTGGGGATCCACCCTCAGGGGGAGCCCTTAAGTTACCCAAAAAGGGGTTGGTCACTCTCTGTAGTGACCCCCCTATCAGAGGGGGTCATGGACGTCATCTACTTGGTCTAACCAGCCAGGTGTTCCCAGGAGCCTTGTTTCCAAGATGGCAGAATCAACTGGTCACCTGACAGAGCTCAGTGCACCTCCCTATGGGAGGTGATGGATAGGGGGTGGTCACTCCCCTGTCTTTTGTGTGGTTTTGCACCAGAGCAGGAACTGGGGGTTCCTGAACTGGTCCAAACCAGATTATGCAAGGAGGACACCAAATGTGCCCTTCAAAACAGTCTGGTGGCCCTCAGAGGTCCATATACACCTATTTCAGAGGGAGAGGTGGTCTCACCTCACCCTTGCAGGAAATCCTTTGTTCTGCCTTCCCCTGCATGAGCTAGGCTCACCAGCGGGAGGGCAGAACAGTGTCTGGGGTCAGCAGTATCATGTGCTGACCCTGTAAGGCTAAACAGCCAGAACTGGGGGATCCCCTAAGGAACTATCAGGGTACAAGGGATCATGCAACTAGCACTGGAATAGGTGTAGTTGCATGATTCCAACATGTTTGATACCAAACATGCCTAGGTTTGGAGAAGCTGTTATCTAGTTAGACCACTTGTGTTGACCAATGTCCACTACATACCTTAAGATGGCTTCCCCACACTTACAAGGCCAGCGAATGGAGTCTGGGTTTTGTAGGGGAACACTGCTCATGCAGAGGTACGCTCACACTTCGGGACATGCAACCTGCCCTTGGGCTGAAGTGCCTACCAGAGGTGTGACTTACAGTGTCCAAGTGCAGTGACAGCAATATATGGCAAGCCTTATGTGTAAAGTGAAAGGTGCATGAACCATTTCACGCAGATTGCAATGGCAGGCCTGCAGGCACAGTTTACATATGCTCCCATGGGTGGCATGATGCATGGTGCAGCCCATAGGAGTCCTCTGGTGCACCAATGCCCTGCATACCTAAGTACCATATGCTAGGGACTTACATGTGTGCACCAGTATGCCAATCGTGTGAGCAAAAGTTCACCAACAACCAAATTTAGAGGAGACAGCACAGGCATTGGGGTCCTTATTAGCAGGATCCCAGTGTACCACAGTCAAAACATACGGACACCAGGCAAAAAGTGGGGTAACTATGTCAAAAAGATGCTACTTTACTACAGATGTCAACAGTGAACTGACAACCAATGTCTGATCATTTCTTATGGCCTGGCATTCAAAGACTGTGACAGATGGTTGGCTACCGGAAAGATATTCTGCTGGTCCAGCCACTTCCACAGGCAAAGGGACTCCTGTCACAGGGCCCAGAACCTCACCCCACCCTGATTTTTGCAATACTTGAGTACTTGCACCAACCGCCCCTTCATGGATTGTCGGAAGGCTTCTAGTGACAGACAGATTACCCAAAGATACAGAAGACTTGTTTATTTGCCAGAGACCAGAGGCATCTGATCTCTAACTTCCCCAAATGACCCCTCTAACTCAACAGAGATGCATATGTGACAGCCATGAAGAGTGGCTTGCCGCAGTTCAGGCTGGCGATTGTCTGTCACCACAGAAGGCCCGAAGGCATCTGCTGTGAGATCTGGATGGAGTCAGAGATGCAGCCCTGATGCTGGGCCCACCAAAACCTGAGGTGCTACTGCAGGGTCCACATATGCCATTTGGTGTTCTGGACACAGAGAATTCACAAGGCTAGGAGTCTAAGAAACCTCGCAGCTGGCTTCCCCAAGACCTCAGATTGAGCCTGCAAAATTGGGTTTATATCATGAATGTCTCAGACTCACTGCAGTAGTGGTAAGACCTTAAATACCATAGTGCTCAGGATAGCCCCAGTGAATGGAATCCTCTGCTTGAGACACAGGTGGGAGTTTGGCTGTTGAAGGAAAACACTGAGGATGTCAGGAGTTCAGCTATTGATCAGAGGTGGTCAGACTGAGGCAAGTCTACCTTGAGAAGCTAGTTATTGTGGAACGGGAACAAATTTATTCCTGGTATCCAAAGGTGGGCAGTGACCACTGTCACCACGATTGTGAACTGTCAAGGGGCTGATGTTAGGCTAAAAGGGAGCACACAAAATTGGAAGTGTTCCAATCTCAAGTGAACTGCAGATAACACATGTGCGACTGCTGGATGGGTTTATGAAAATATATGTCCTGTAGGTCCAGGGACACCATCCAGTCTCTAGGGTCCAGAACAGAAAGAATGTGAGATAGAGTGGGCAGTTTGAATCTCTCTTTCCTTAAAGAACAAGTTACTTACCTTCGGTAATGCCTTATCTGGTAGAGGCATAGACTAGCTGCAGATTCCTTACCTAAGAATTTTCCCCAGACAGCAGACTGGATCTGGAAAGTTTTTTTCTTCAGCAGTACCTCTACGCATCGGTAGAGGGCATTGTGCTACTCCTCATCGACGTCATCCTCCTGATAGGACGGCGACAAAGTCCATATAGTCCCTCCCCCAATTCGCTGATGTCAGTTTCTTCTGTGACTAGAATCCGCACAAAGCAGAGCCACTACAGAAACTGGCAATGGAACATTGTATGACAAGAGAGGTAGATGTAAATTTCAATCTATAACTACCAAATTGAAAAGCAAAGCAAAAGATGCCCAGAAAGCGAGACTGAAGTAAGATAAAACAGCTTGCAGAGCAGGGAGGATGGGGGGGGTCAGTAAGTCATCTGCGGCTAGTCTACTGAAGGTAAGTAACTTGTTCATCTGATAGAGACAACTATCCGCTGATTCCTTACCTTAGAATTATATACTAAAACACTTACAACCTAAGAGGAGGGTCTGCAAACATCCTACCCAAGTCTCGTGGTAAACAACTGGTCAAGCTAAGAAGTAGTAGACCAGACAAGAGCGAGAAAAGGTGGGAAGAAGAATTCATCTCAACCAGAGAGAGTGGCGGACTCACAGAATCATGTAAGAAATAATGAAATGCAATGGGGCAGGGGGCAGTCAGAGAGTATGGCAATTAAAATGAATCTGTTGGTAGAGAACAACAGGGAAATAGCATGAAGCACTCCAAAATACAAGCTGAAGGAGTAAGATGTAAAAGCATCCATAACGGTCACTGAGACAATAGGAATTGTACACACTTCAAGTGGGTCTCAATATCTGGTGGCAAATAATCAAGGAAGAGTAAGGATTTGCTCCTACTTGAAACACTCAAATGCAGAACATCTCTAGCCCTGAAACAATTCTTTCACAAGCGCAGCAAACTACGTTTGGATCTTATTACCCAAACATCTAAGAACCCAACCATCTCTACTACATTTCATAAACAGATTAATAACCTAGTTATTCCTTCTATACTGGAACGAAACTCAATTCTTCTATTTCACTTGTGCTCCACTCCCTCTTTCCTCTTGGAATCTGAATTTAGTGTTCCCTTGACACCTCGTTCGCCTATATAATGAACTTTCGCCTTCCCACTTGTTGATTACTAAATGTGTCCCTACATATGCTAGAAAGCACGCCTCTAAAACTTGGTGTAGCAGTGCTATATGGCTGATGAAAAATAAAATAAAAGATGGGTGGGGCGATGTAGCAGGTTTTTTGTGAAGTACTTAAATAGAAGGTAATATGGTTTGCTGTGGCTGTGTTTCGTGAAAAGTATGGGTAGTCAGAAATAAGAATGTTATGCCACAGAAATTGCTGCTACACTATTTCTGTGAATAGCATGGGAAAGCACTTTGTTAATGAGTAATCGGATGTTTCTGCTGCTACTGATAAATGCAAAGTGCTGGCTAAAGCAGGAGTTCCTGGATTCGGAGGCAAATCTCTCGGAGTTTGGGAAGACGCATGGCCTTTGTAAATGGATATCTGATAGAGACTTCTAGTTGCAGATTCCTTACCTTAGAATTCCCTGGCATCAGCTTCGAATCAGGAATTTTTCTGCTGAGTAGTACCCTGCGCGCGCGCCGTCGGGTGGGGTTGTTTGGATCCACTTGCGTCGTCCGGCTCTGCGTGCATCGTCAGCTTAGTTGGAGCCGTCCATGACATCACCGTTGTCTATATAGACGCCGCCTCGGCGCGCATATGTCAGTTTGTTTCCTTCCGCGACGATTAAACGCAGATCCGGACTAGAGCTACCCTTTCTTTGACGTTCATCGAGGTCTTTTTTGACTATTTGAAGTCATGTCTTCGAGAAAGACTGGGTTCAAGCCACGTGGTGCATGTCATCGCACCATGTCGGTGACGGACACGCATCGTGTTTGCATTTGGTGCCTCGAGAAGGATCACAATTCCACCTCATGCTCTGACTGTCGGGCCATGGCTCCGAAGGCCTTGAGGGAGAGATCCCTTAAGCTTCTTGCGGCCTGACAGCCGTCTTCGGTCGGCGCAACTCCAAGGAGGTCACGGTCCCACAGTAGAAGGAGGTCGCGGCACCGCTCCCGGAGCCCTAAGTCCTCTTCCTCGCATTCAAGGTCATCTGATCATTCAGGTAAGAGGCTCAAGAAGTCCAAGCGGACTTTGACTTTGCCACACCCATCGGCGGACGAGGCATCTAGGAAACATCGACGTTCCGAATGCGTTTCCGCGGAGCCATCACCAGGGCCGACTCCGCATCTTCCCCCTTTTCCTGGGTCCGGAGCCACCCCCGCTCAAATAAAGGAATTTTACAAGGCCATGTGTCTTGTTTTTAACCGGGTGGCACCCTCGGTGGGTCTTTGGGCCCGCGGGGTAAGCAGGGGCACTGTCGGGTTCGACGTCAGCGGCTTCGGCGCCATTGGGGACCCCAGGATCTGATACCGGATCCGGACCTGCACCGGTCCCTCACAGTCGACCTCCTCTGGCGCTGGGTCCGACGTCGACGCTTCCTCCACCGACGGCCCTCACCGGTTGTAGCCCCATCCTCATGCCAATTTGATCCGGAGACAAAGCGGCGTCGTACAACGCCAACTCTGCCGCCGCCGATTCGCCCTAGATCATTGTCGGAGCATTATTTAGAACAGCCAGACACAAGAGAGGAATGGGAGGGGTCTGAGGACCCTTTGGAATATGACCTCAAACAGGAATGGTATGAGGATCTAGGGGAGGCCAGTGGACTGGACACCTCTCCAGATACTGGCATGCTCCCTCCTCCTAATGTGGCTGTGGAGGAGGGAGCTTCTTATGCTATGGTGGTGCATAGGACAGCTGAGGTCTTGGACCTAGACTTGCCTACGGTGTCAGTCAGGAAGAATCTCCTGACTGAGGTGCTTCAACCAGGGGTGACTACAACGGGGCCGATGTTGCCTTTCAATGAGGTGCTTCTGGGTACATGGTCCAAACCCAGCACAGGTGCTCCGGTGAATAGGACAGTCGGTCGCCACCATAGACCCGCTCCGAGCGACCCTAGGTTCCTGACACAACACCCCACCCCTGAGAGCTTTGTAGTCCAAGCCTCTACCTCCTGTGATGCCTTCCCTTCCGCTCCTCTGTATAGGGAATCCACGAGGCTGGACCAGCTTCGAAAGAAAATGTTTTCTTCCACCAGCCTGGCATTGAGGTTTGTAAACACCTCTTGCCTTTTGGGCCGTTTTTCCCATACTTTATGGGATACGGTGGCACAGGTGCTGCCCCAGGTCCCGGAGGGCGCACAGGACACTCTCACCCAGGCTGTCAAGGATGGGAGGAATGCAGCCAAGTTTACGATCAGGTGTGGATTGGACACGACCGACTCGCTGGGCAAAGCGATTTCATCGTCAGTGGCCCTACGTCGCCACGCCTGGCTATGTTCAACTGGCTTTTCGGGGGATGTCCAGTCAAGTTTGAGGGACATGCCTTTTGATGGTTCTCGCCTTTTTGGTGAGAAGGCAGACTCTGCACTTGAGAGGTTCAAGGATTCTCAAGCTACGTCCAGATCCTTGGGCCTTTCAGCGCCGGTACGACAGCAGTCTGTCTTTCGCCCCTCTCGAAGCTTCGGAAGGGGTGTGGTACCACATCAGCCACAGTTTAGCCACCGTCCTCAGGCTTCACAACATTCCGGAAGAGGGCGTGGTCGTGGTATCATCAGGCCCGGAGGTCAGCCACCACACAGCCCACCTCCACTGCGCCCACGCCCTCCTAGTAAGGTTCTGCAGGTCCACGTCCATCCAGTTGGAGGGAGGATTCAATCTCATCTCTCCCACAGACTTTCCATCACAACGGACAAATGGGTTCTGAAGATAATACGGTAGGGCTACTCCCTCCCCTTCCAGTCTTTCCCTCCCTCTATTCCTCCGACAAAGGAACGGCTGATGGAGGACCATCTGGTTTTGCTCCGCAAGGAAGTTATGGCTCTCTTGGCCAAGGGAGCCATAGAGAGGGTCCCTATGTCAGAAGTAGGCAGTGGTTGTTATTCCCGCTACTTTCTGATTCCCAAAAAGAATAAGGGCCTTCATCCTATCCTGGATTTAAGGGACATCAATCTCTTCCTCAAGAAGGAAAAATTCAAGATGTTCACTCTTGCTCAGGTCTTGTCTGCCCTAGATCAAGGAGACTGGATGGTAGCGTTGGACTTTCAGGACGCGTATTTTCATATCCCCATCCTGCCAGCCCACAGGCGTTACCCGCGGTTCGAGTGGGCCACGAGCACTTTCAGTTTACTGTGCTCCCTTTCGGTCTCACAAGTGCCCTTCGGGTGTTCACAAAGGTGATGGCGGAGGTAGCAGCTCATCTGCGCAGGTCAGGAATTTCAGACTTCCCCTACCTCGACGATTGGCTGTTGAAGGCTTCCACGCCCTAGGCTCTCGTCACCCATCTCCAGACAATGGTGGACCTCCTGCACCCGCTGGGGTTCACTATCAATGTGCCGAAGTCACACCTGACTCCCTCTCTGAAGCTCACTTTTATCAGAGCTGTTCTGGACACAGTGCAGTATCGGGCCTATCCTCCCAAGCAGCGAGT
Source organism: Pleurodeles waltl (assembly GCF_031143425.1). Classification (NCBI taxonomy): domain Eukaryota; kingdom Metazoa; phylum Chordata; class Amphibia; order Caudata; family Salamandridae; genus Pleurodeles; species Pleurodeles waltl. The sequence continues at coordinate 395,689,338 of NC_090437.1, forward strand.
TCAGGATATTCAGGTTATGATACTGATGTTTAGGCCTCTATCCTGGATTTCGGTGAGACAGACTGAGGCTGCTGGGACTCAAGGCTTCCTGCATCCTGTTGGTCAAGCATGCCAGATGGCATATGAGGGCTCTGCAGTGGGACCTAAAGTTCCAATGGGCACAGCATCAGGGAAATCTTACCGACGTGGTTCAGATTTCGGAGAGGACTGCAAATGATCTGCAGTGGTGGTTAGTTAACTGTGATTGGGTCAAAGGCAGACTCCTCTCCCTTGCCCAACCAGATCTCACAGTAGTGACAGAAGCGTCACATCTGTGATTGGGTGGCCATCTGGGAGTGGTGGAGATCAGAGGTTACTGGTCTCTGGCTGAATCTGGGCTCCATATCAACTTACTGGAGCTTTGGGCGATCCAATCAGCATTAAAAGCATTTATTCCTATTGTGAAAGGGAAGGTAGTGCAGGTGTTCACGGACAACACTACCGCAATGTGGTACTGCAACAAGCAGGGTGGTGTGGGGTCGTGGACCCTTTGTCAAGAGGCTCTGCATCTCTGGACATGGCTGGAACACCAGGGCATAACCCTGGTGGTTCAACACCTGGCAGGTTGTCTGAACGCCAGGGCGGACGAGCTCAGCCGAAAATGCTTAGCGGATCACGAATGGTATCTCCATCCGGAGGTGGCGCAAGGACTCTTTCAGCAGTGGGGAGAGCCTTTGTTAGATCTGTTCGCCTCCCCAGAGAACACGCAATGTCAGCAGTTTTGCACATTCAAGTTTCCAAGGGGCCTATCGCTAGGCAACGCTATTCGTCGCGAGTGGAGTTCAGGCCTCCTGTACACCTTTCCGGCCATCCCACTTCTGCCCAGAGTACTCAAGAAAATCAAGGAATACCGTGCCCAAGTAATCCTAGTGGTTCCGGATTGGGCATGGAGAGTCTGGTATCCAGAGGTTCTCAAAATGAGCATCAGTCCTCCAATCAGGCTGCCTCTTCGGGAGGATTTTCTGTCGCAGAAGCAGGGGAAGGTTCTCCACTCGGACCTGTCGTTCTCCACCCGAACTTGTCATCTTTGCAGCTTCATGTGTGGAGGTTGAGTGGTGACAGTTGATGGTTTATGACCTTCCTTCCGAAGTCTGTGATGTCATTCTGGCGGCCAGGTGTGCCTCTACTAAGATGATTTACGCCTGCCGATGGAAACGTTTTGTTTCCTATTGTTCAGAGAGGTCTGTTGATCGTCTTTCTTCCTCTCTTTCTAATATCCTTTTGTTTATTCTATCTCTCGCCCAACAGGGTTCCTCCTTTGGGACCCTTAAGGGCTATTTTGCTGCCTTATCAGCTTTCTTATGCTTGCCCAATCAACCATCTTTGTTTAGGTCTCCTATAGTACAAAGATTTTTTAAAGGGCTTGTGCATTTGTTCCCACTGATGCTTTTCATCATGCCCCAGTGGGATCTTAGTCTTGTTCTTACCTACCTAATTTGTGCTCCTTTTGAGCCCTTGCATAACTGTCCTCTCCGGCTGCTCACTATTAAAACAGCCTTTTCGGTGGCAATTACATTTGCCAGGAGAGTGAGTGAGCTGCAGGCTTTATCATCAAAACCGCCGTATCTTACGATATATCCTGGCAAGGTAGTGTTAAGAACTGGTGTCTCTTTCCTCCCCAAGGTGGTGACCCCTTTCCATCTGGGTCAAAATATCACCCTGCCCTCCTCCTTTGCACCACCGCATCCCTATAAGGAAGAGGAGCGTCTCCATCGGCTGGACCCAAAAAGAGGGTTGCTTTTCTACCTTAACCGCACAAAAGAGTTCCGGGTGCACGACCAACTCTTTGTGGGCTACGATGGTGCAAAGAAGGGTCGGGCAGTACAGAAACTGTCCATTTCGCGCTGGGTCATTCTCTGTATAAAGATCTGCTACAGTTTGGCCAAGAAGGAGCCTCCAGAGGGCTTGCGAGCTCACTCTACCAGAGGGAAAGCTGCTACCACTGCGTAAGCTCGTGGTGTACCTGCGTTGGACATTTGTCAGGCCGCAAAGTGGGCTTCCTTGCACATGTTTGCAAGACACTACTGCCTAGATAGCCAGGTGAGAAGAGAGGGGCATTTTGGACCCAAAAAGTCCTGCAGGACTTTCTAGTATAAAAATATATCCTTCAGACCCACCACCATGGGTTATAGCTTGGGTATCTATTCTAAGGTAAGGAATCTGCAGCTAGAAGTCTCTATTAGATGAAAAACGTCACTTACCTTCGGTAACTAATTATCTGGTAGAGACTATCTAGCTGCAGATTCCTTACACCCACCCAAGCCTCCCCGCTCTGCGGATATATTTATATACATATATATAATTATGTATATATGTTTTTTGGCATTTTTGCCTTTCTTCAAGGCATGTAAGAATTGTTACTTCAAACAGTCAAGTGAAAAATATAAAATCCATAACTGTTAGTTCTTCCATGACTCTGCGCTTCTGGCATGGAAAAAAGTGGGAAAAGAACTGACTTACGCGTGCCGAGGTGGCGCCTATATAGACAACTGTGATGTCATAGACAGCTCCAATGAAGCTGACGGCGCATGCGGATCCGAACAACGCCACCCAACGGCACGCACAGGGTACTGCTCAGCAGAAATATTCCGGATTCGAAGCAGACCGCAGGGAATGATAAGGTAAGGAATCTGCAGCTAGATAGAGTCTCTACCATATAATTTGTTAGCAAAGGTAAGTAACTTGTTCTTTACATCTGGAAAACTCCCTTTCTAAAGACACAATGCATAGTTACGTAGTGGGCTGAACTGTCACTATAGTTAAGACCTCGGTAAATACCCTTGAGGTGCAAGTGAGGAAAAAAAATTACATTGGGTAATCTGGAAGCAAACCTCTCAAACCAAAAACATGAGCAATCATGGGAGTTTCTTGCGCACCTACATGTTGAAATGCGCATCCTTGAGGATTGATGGAGAGCACCAGGGTCTCTTTTCAGAGAGGATGCAGGGTTTCAGATGTAGTGACTGTAGGAAGTTGGCTTTGTATACACTATCTCAAAGTGTGAGATAGTGTGCACAGAGTCCAAGGGTTCCCCTTAGAGGTTGATAGTGGCAACATTAGATAATACTAATTGTAAGGAAATGCCTCCTTGGCATGGTTACCCCCTAACTTGTTGCCTTTGCTGATGCTAAGTTTTGATTGAAAGTGTGCTGGGACCCTGCTAACCAGGCCCCAGCACCAGGGTTCTTTCCCTACACTGTACCTTTGCTTCCACAATTGGCACAGCCCTGGCACTCAGCTAAGTCCCTTGTAACTGGTAGCCCTGGTACCAAGGGCCCTGATGCTAGGGAAGGTCTCTAAGGACTGCAGCATGTCTTATGCCACCCTGGGGACCCCTCACTCAGCACATGCACACTGCCTTACAGCTTGTGTGTGCTGGTGGGGAGAAAAAGACTAAGTCGACATGGCAATCCTCTCAGAGTGCCATGCCAACCTCACACTGCCTGTGGCATAGGTAAGTCACCCCTCCGGCAGGCCTTACAGCCCTAAGGCAGGGTGCACTATACCACAGGTGAGGGCATATGTGCATATGACATGTTGCTGGCCACATAGGGAGAGTGCCTTTGTCACTCTGTGGCCAGGAACAAAGCCTGTACTGGGTGGAGGTACTTCTCACCTCCCCCTGCAGGAAGTGTAACACCTGGCGGTGAGCCTCAAAGGCTCACCCCTTTTGTTACAGCGCCCCAGGGCATCCCAGCTAGTGGAGATGCCCGCCCCTCCGGCCACTCCCCCCAATTATGGCAGCAAGGCTGGAGGAGATAATGAGAAAAACAAGGAGGAGTCACCCACCAGTCAGGACAGCCCCTAAGGTGTCCTGAGCTGAGGCGACCCCTGCCTTTAGAAATCCTCCTTCAGTTTGGAGGATTCCCCCAATAGGATTAGGGATGTGCCCCCCTCCCCACAGGGAGGAGGCACAGAGAGGGTGTAGCCACCCTCAAGGACAGTAGCCATTGGCTACTGCCCTCCCAGACCTAAACACACCCCATAAATTTAGTATTCAGAGGCGCCCCAGATCCCAGGAAATCAGATTCCTGCAACCTGAAGAAACAAGAAGGACTGTTGACCTACAAGCCTGCAGAGAAGACGGACGACGACAACTGCTTTGGCCCCAGCCCTACGGGCTTGTCTCAAACTTCGAAAACTTGCAACCAGCGACTTATCCGACAGGGACCAGCAACCTCTGAAGCCTCAGAGGATTGCCCTGGACTAAAGGACCAAGAAACTCCCGTGAGCAGCGGCCCTGCTCAAAACCAGCTACTTCTTTGCAACAAAGAAGCAACTTCCAAAGACTGCACGTTTCCCGCCGGAAGCGTGAGACTTCTCACTCTGCACCCGATGCCCCGAGCTTGAGATTCAGAGAACCAACACCTCAGGGAGGACTCCCCGATGACGGTGAGCCCGTGAGTAATCAGAGAGGACCCCCCCCTGAGCTCCCAAAGCACCGCCTGCAGAGAACATCCAGTGGCTCCCCCTGACTGCGACTGAATGTAACAAGGGACCCGACGCCTGGAACCAGCACTGCACGTGCAGCCCCCAGGACCTGAAGGAACCGAACCTCAGTGCAGGAGTGACCCCCCCCAGGCGACCCTCTGCCTAGCCCAGGTGGTGGCTGTCCTAAGAAGCCCCCACTGTGCCTCCCTGCACCGCTAGAGTGACTCCTGGGTCCCTCCATTGTTTTCTACCTGAAACCCAATGCCTGCTTTGCACACTGCACCCAGCCGCCCCTGTGCCGCTGAGGGTGTGTTTTGTGTACCTACTTGTGTCCCCCCCAGTGGTCTACAAAACCCCCCTGGTCTGTCCCCCGAGGACGCAGGTACTTACCTGCTGGCAAACTGGAACCGGAGCACCCCTGTTCTCCATACACGCCTATGTGTTTTGGGCCATTCTTTGACCTCTGCACCTGACCGGACCTGGACTGCTGGTGTGGAAACTTTGGGGTTGCCTTGAACCCCCAACTGTGGGCTGCCTATGCCCCAGAACTGAGACTTGTGTTTTAATTGGCTCCTAATCTAACCTTTACTTACCTCCCCCAGGAACTGTGGATTTTGCACTGTGTCCACTTTGAAAATAGCTTATTGCCATTTTTTACAAAGACTGTATATGATATTGCTTTTACTCAAAGTTCCTAAAGTATCTAAGTGAAGTACCTTGCATTTAAAGTGTTTACTGCAAATCTTGAACTTGTGGTTCTTAAAATAAAGTACCTTGCATTTAAAGTGTTTACTGCAAATCTTGAACCTGTGGTTCTTAAAATAAACTAAGAAAATATATTTTTCTATATAAAAACCTATTGCCCTGGAGTAAGTCTTTGAGTGTGTGTTCCTCGTTTATTGCCTGTGTGTGTACAACAAATGCTTAACACTACCCTCTGATAAGCCTACTGCTCGACCACACTACCACAAAATAGAGCATTAGAATGATCTAATTTTGCCACTACCTTACCTCTAAGGGGAACCATTGTACTCTGTGCACACTATTTCTTACTTTGAAATAGTATATACAGAGCCAACTTCCTACATTGGTGGATCTGCGGTAGGGTCTAAGACTTTGCATTTGCTGGACTACTCAGCCAATACCTGATCACACGACTAAATTCCAAAAATAGACATTAGAAGCTGATTTTTGCAATTTGAGCTATTTTTCCTACATTTTTAAAAGTCCTGCTAGGGCCTTGTGTAAGTCCCTGTTAGCATTCCTTTTAGAGTTTAAAAGTTTGTAAATGTTTGGATTAAGTTCTAGAAATAGTTTTAGATTCTTAAAAGGTATCCCAACTTTTAGAAAAGTAATGTCCAGCACAGTGGTGGAACTCAACCTCACCCATTACCTGCATCTAGGGATGTCAGAGTTAAGGACTCTTTGTAAACTAAAAAATATAAAGACTGGGTCAAACCCTACCAAAGTGGAGCTCCAGGAGCTTTTGGCAGAGTTTGCAAAAGTCCACTACTCTGAGGATAACCCTACAGGGGAGGAAACTAGTGACCAGGAGGATAGTTCCCTCCCTCCTGTCCTAGTTAGGGAGGCCAGGGTCCCTCAAACCCTGACTCCACAAATGATAGTCAGAGATACTAGTTCTTCCACAGGGGAGGCCAGTAACTCTGGGAGCATTGCGGACAGCCTCAGTGAAGATTACCTCCTGTTAGCCAAGATCGCCAAAAGATTGGCTTTGGAGAGACAGCTCCTAGCTATAGAGAGGGAAAGACAAGAGATGGGTTTAGCTCCCATCAAAGGGGGCAGCAACATAAATAGGGTCAGAGAAAATACTGACATGCTAAAAATACCCAAAGGATTGTACAAAATATGAAGATGGCGATGACATCACCAAATGGTTCACAGCTTTTGAGAGGGCTTGTGCAACCAGAAAAGTAAACAGATCTCACTGAGGTGCTCTCCTTTGGGAAATGTTCACTGGAAAGTGTAGGGATAGACTCCTTACACTCACTGGTGAAGATGTAGAATCCTATGACCTCACGAAGGCTACCCTGATTGAGGGCTTTGGATTCTCAACTGAGGAGTACAGGATTAGGGTCATGGGGGCTAAAAAATCCTCGAGCCAGACCTGGGTTGATTTTGTTGACTTCTCAGTCAAAACACTGGATGGTTTGATTAATGGCAGTGATGTAAATGATTATGATGGGCTGTATAACTTGCGTATGAAAGAACATCTTTTAAGTAATTGTTTCAATGATAAACTGCATCACCATCTGGTAGACCTAGGTCCAATTTCTCCCCAAGAATTGGGAAACAAGGCAGACCACTGGATCAAGACAAGGGTGACCAAGACTTCCACAGGGGGTGACCAAAAGAAAGGGGTCACAAAGCCTCCCCAGGGGAAGAGTGTTGAGACATCCAAGGGAAAAAGTAAAGAGTCTTCTATAGGGCCCCAAACACCTTCAGAGGAGGGTGGGTCCAACACCTCTTCACAATCTTCATTTGGGTAAAAGGGTAAAAACTTTGATCCCAAAAAGGCCTGGTATCGCAGCTGTAGCCAGCATGGACACCAAACTGGAGACAAGGCCTGTCCCAAGAAAGGTTCCACTTCAACTACTACTCCAGTTAGCACTGGAATAGCCAGTCTCCAGGTGGGATCAACAGTGTGCCCAGAGCAAATCATGGTTCACACTGAAGCTACATTAGTCTCAGAGGGTGTGGTGGACCTAGCCACACTTGCTGCGTGGCCACCTAACATGCAAAAATACAGGCAGCAGCTCTTAATTAATGGGACTAGAGTAGAAGCCCTGAGGGATACAGGTGCCAGTGTCACTATGGTGACAGACAAACTGGTTTCCCCTGGTCAATACCTGGCTGGACAAACGTATCCAGTCACCAATGCTGACAATCAGACTAAAGGACATGCCATGGCTATGGTAACTTTAGAGTGGCACAGCCCTGGCACTCAGATAAGTCCCTTGTAACTGGTACTCCTTGTACGAAGGTCCCTGATGCCAGGAAAGCTCTCTAAGGGCTGCAGCATGTCTTATGCCACCCCTCACTCTGTGCTGGTGGGGAGAAAAAGACTAAGTCGAAATGGCACTCGCCTCAGCCTGTGGCATAGGTAAGTCACCCCTCTAGCAGGCCTTACAGTCCTAAGGCAGGGTGCACTGTAACACAGGAGAGGACATATGTGGGTTTTGTAGAGCACTGGAGGGACACAAGTAGGCACACAAAACACACCCTCAGCGGCACAAGGGCGGCCGGGTGCAGTGTGCAAAGCAGGTGTCGCGTTTCAGGTAGAAAACAATGGCTACTATCCTGGAGGGTGGCTAGACCCCCTTTGTGCCTCCTCTCCCTGAGGGGAGGGGGCACATCCCTATTCCTATTGGGGGAAATCCTCCAAAACAATATGGAGGATTTCCTAAGGCAGGGGTCAGCTCAGGACACCTTAGGGGCTGCCCTGGCTGGAGGGTGACTCCTCCTTGTTTTTCTCATTATCTCCTCCGGATTTGCTGCCAAAAGTGGGGGCTGTGTCCGGGGGGCAGGCTTCTCCATTAGCTGGAGTTCCCTGGAGCATTGTAGCACGAAGCCTGAGCCTTTGATGCTCACTGATAGGTGTTACAGTTCCTGCAGGGGGGAGGTGTGAAGCACCTCCACCCAGTGCAGGATTTGTTTCTGGCCTCAGAGAGCACAAACGCTCTCACCCCAGGGGGTCAGAAACTCGTCTCAGTGGCAGGCTGGCACAGACCAGTCAGTCCTGCACTGAAGGATTGGGTAAAATACAGGGGGCATCTCTAAGATGACCTCTGTGTGCATTTTTCAATTAATCCAGCACTGGCATCAGTGTGGGTTTATTATTCTGAGAAATTTGATACCACACTTGCCAGTGTTCAGTGTAGCCATTATGGAATTGTGGAGTTAATTTTGACAAACTCCCAACCAAATAAATATGGCCACACTATACTTAGAATGTTTAAGAATAGACTTAGACACTGTAGTAGCATATTGCTCATGCGGCTATGCCCTCACCTGTGGTATAGTGCACCCTGCCTTAGGACTTTAAGGCCTGCTAGAGTGGTGATTTACCTATGCCACAGGCAGTATTTTGTCTGCAAAGCATCCTGAGGGGGATGCCATGTCGACTTTGCCTATTTCTCCCCACCAACACACACAGGGGATTATTACAACTTTGGAGGAGGTGTTACTCCGTCCCAAAAGTGACGGTAAAGTGACGGATATACCACCAGCCGTATTACGAGTTCCATAGGATATAATGGACTCGTAATACGGCTGGTGGTATATCCGTCACTTTACCGTCACTTTTGGGACGGATTAACACCTCCTCCAAAGTTGTAATAACCCCCACAATCTTGAATGGCAGGGTGCATGTGTTAGGCGAGGGGTCCCTTAGGGTGGCAGAACACATGCTGCAGCCCTTAGGGACCTTCCCTGGTCACAGGACCCTTGGTACCACTGGTACCTTTTACAAGAGACTTATCTGTGTGCCAGGGGTGTGCCAATTGAGGAAACACTGGTACATTTTTAGAGGAAGTACACTGGTGCTGGGGCCTGGTTAGCAGGGTCCCAGCACACTTCTTAGTCAAGTCAGCATCAATATCAGGCAAAAAGTGGGGGGTAACTGCAACAGTAAGCCATTGTCCTACAGTGACAATTTTGAATTTCTATTTCCAGCAAAATCTGATGAGTAACCAGAAGTCCAGGATAGATCCCTTCCCTTTTCTGGAGATCATAAGTCTGTGAAGCTGCAGAACGTAGCTAAAAGTGCTATTGGGCAACTGGGAGAGAGGGCTTCAAGGAGTCAGAAGAAACAGGAGAAAGTACCTCAGATATAATTTGAGGGACCCAAGGGCCCAGGTAATCTAGCCCTATAGAGTCAGGAAAGTTTTGGACCCTAGAGAAACCACTAGCTTTGGTGCTGATTGCCAGGAATAGGAGGACAAGGAACCATTAACCCCGACTCCCCGAAGAGTGGCTTCTGAAGCATGTCTTTCCAAGCTTGAAGGCATAAAGTCCTTGCTCCCATAGGTGTTAGATGGTCCCCGACTACTGGTTGAAGGCAGGACGTTTATTTTGTTTCTATTCAAGAAATAGTCGCTGGGAAATGTTTTCTGTTTACTGTGCAGACTGCTAGAACTTCGGTTTCTGTGGGTTGAACAGTCACATAATTTAGGCAGGGACATAGTCTTGTTATTCATGAAAGAAGAGGCATCCACTCCCTGCCAGTGAACTGTGGCCATAGCCCACAGTTTCATGGACCATCCGACGGAGGAATCGGCGAAATCATTTTCCCCAAAAGGGGAACACTACAATCCTTTTTTCCCCAATCAGATATAGAAGAACGTTGCCAAAGTTGCCTAACATGCTTATTTGTCTCGCTGGAGTATTAACATGAGTGAGTACTGACCTCAATAGGGAACACACTGCGCTTTCCCTCGTTGAGTTTAGATTGAAATTCATGCCGCCTCTGTGGGGAAACATTATTGGTGAAGCCTGACAGTCATTTCTATGCTATCTATATGTCGCCTCATAAAAGCATTTGCACGAGCTCTGCAATTCTCTAATACTTTTTGTTGTATGTTCTCACCAAAGCAATCTAAGCACTTAACGTCTTTGTCTAAAGGAGTAGTGGAAGGATCTGTGTTCTTACCTCTACCTAGGACCACAGACACAACAAACTACAACTGTGGCATAACAGATGCACATATAGTGCGTTTCAAGAAGAGACTGGTGTTTCAGGCATTGTCACTTTAGGCAAACTAATTACTTACCTTTGGTAACATTTCTGGTGGATCCTCTAACAACATTATTTACCTTTAGAATATAACCAAGCCACAGACTGGATCGACAAGATTTTCACGCTACTCGTGGGCACCAGTTGCTGCCATTGTACGTCTCCATGACGACTGTACTCTGCCCCACAATTGGCACATGTGAGCACCACCTTTATGTGCTGATGTCAGTTTCTTTCTTGACTCCATCTATGCCCCTAGAAGCGGAACAAAACAATAATCAGTTGTTACCAGTGTGCAGATGACTAGATTGGGGCCTTTTTATGGGCGAGCGCTAAGCGCTCCGTCCCATTCTGTAATCTCTCTTTGGGCTTCCAACCACACCCTTGTCACATCTGTCACTTACATTGGTTCCTGGGCTTGCCTTTTAAAATCCATTTGCTTTCATTTGTGAAAGGCATGGATAAGTCATGCCTTTTCCAGTGTTTAGCCCACCTACACAGCACCGGTAAACTATAAAAAAAATACGAGGCTTGTTTTCAGCATGGTGTCTGGACTACTTTACCTGTTTATTTTCCATTTAGCGTTATTGTGCTGCATTTTACATAGTGCGATCACACTGCGTTTTTTTTTCTTTGCAATGCTAAGAGCTCTAACTCGAGCAAATGCGAGACCCGTTGCATTGAAAATGCTTGTTAAATTGGAAAGCAGATCAGTCCACAGAGAGGGAAGGAGAGAGGGAGGTGATAAACCAGCGGTTAGATACCTACCAAGGATAAGTAACTTATTCTTCTGATGGATACTTCCAACCCCAAATTCCACACTTTAGAATAGATACCAAAGCAGTACTGCCAAAAGTGGTGAGTCTGTGGAATGTCTGCAGACCCAAACAAGCTAAATGCCCTTACCTACAGACATGACTGTTAAGGCAGCAGCGCTTTATGAACATGGGTACTGACACCCACATCACAGCCTAACAGATGTCAAGTACAAGCACTCCACATGCCAGAGCAGTCTTGGCCCAGTTGGAATGGCCCTCAACCTCTCAGAGGGCTGCTCCTTAACCACTGCTTAGCAGATCTTGATGCAGAGGAATATCCACGTTGACAGAGTCCTGATCTGCACTGCTATCAACCACCCTGATGGTCTTTGGTCTGATCGCTATAGAAACTCAAAGCTCTTTTAGGATCCAGCAAATAGGGTCCCTCCCATCCCTCTCATTTTGAGTGGTGAGGTGGAGTAAAGAACACTAGAAGAGTGATAGTTTCCAGTGCGAAAAGCCATAACATCTTTAGGGCATTTGAGGGACGGCAGGAAGGCCTTCAGTGTCATGCGAATGGCACAAACTCCAACCAATTGATATGGAGATGGGTCTCCACCAGAGACTAGAACCCTCTGATCTCCACATCTCCAGATGACTTCCCCATCCCAGCAGTGATGCACCTGTCACCACCAACAGGTCTGGCACTGGTCCAACTGGGGTAGAGCCACCAATACAGGTCTTTTGGAGCCTCCTCTGAAACTTTGATGGAATCCAATAGGTTACCCTGGTACTGGGCCAACTGAGGCTTCATCTGCCACAGCAGAGCCCATATATGCCATCTAGCATTTTTGATTGCAGGATACAGGGCACAGAAGCCTCAGAACCAGTCTCATCTAGACCCCGAACATCTGGGGGGCACTGATAAGGCCAAAGGGGAGCATAGCAAATTGAAGATACTCCTGGCCCACCTTTAATCACAAGTATCCTCTGTGGGACTGCAGGGCGGGAACATGAATTTAAGTGTCCTGCAGGCTCAAAGCCACTATCTAGCCACCTGGATCTATGGCAGACAGAACCTGGGCGAGCATAAGCAACCTGAATTTGTCCTCCCAGTAGCAGGCATTCAGTAGGCAAAGTTCTAAAATGGGAGGAAGACCTGCATCCTTCGTCAATTTAAGGACTAACAGGAGTCATTCAATTTATACTTCTGGGCAGGAACCCTCTGTATTTTACCTTTGGCCAAAAGTCTGCACTTCTCGGAGCAAGATGGACAAGTGTTTCTCCGAGAGATGTTCAAATATGGGTCTCAGGTGCGGTGGGTCGAAAAGAAATGGCAAGAAAGGAAAGCCTTGTTGAATGATATAGACTCAACTTTTGGATGCTATATTCTGCCACCCTTGGAGAAAGTATCTGAGCCTGCCTACCATGGGTTGGTTATGAGCCTCTAGAGGAAAAGTAGAACGATTTGGAGAAGTATGCTGGAAGGGCACAGGACTTGGAGGTTCGCTGCCTATGATTGCCTGGGGGTTGTCCGCTTGATCCCTGACCGACCCCGAAAGTGCTTAGTGTCTGTTGCAGGGGGCTATTCCATGCGTAGTTCACGAATCCTCTGAAAGGGTGAAACTTGTAAGGTTACTGTCTGGCGGGAGCAGAAAAGCGCAGAAAACAACTGTGGCCCAATTATCTTTAAAGCATTCCAACGTCGAATCAAACTTCTCGCCAAAGAGGCAAGACCCATCAAATGGCATGTCCATTAAAGAGGCTTGCACGTCTCCAGAGAAGCCAGTAGATTGCATCCAAACCTGCTGCTAAAGCACCATTATATTGGAAACTGTTATGCCCAAGCAGTCAATAGTGGCCAGCCCAGAGTGGATAAATTACTTTGTGGTGAACTGACCATGCTGGAAGGCTTGAGACAAATTGGTGTGAATTTCTGGGGGCACTGCCGAAAAGATCTCGCATACCATGTCCCATAGAAGATAAGTATACCTCCCAAACAAGCAGTTGGCATTGACTGACTGGAGGGCAAGGCTGACCAAGGTAAACATCTGCTTTCTAAAGGTCTCAAGGTGTTTTGACATTTTAGGAGGACACATAGAGAAAGAATTGGGGTTCACATTACTGGAGGAAGCTTGAACATACAAACCCTTTAGTGTCGGGTGCTGTGTCAAAGTATCGTAGTCATCTCGAACCAGCCTGTGGCATGTGGAAAAAGGGTTTGACCATGTCAATCAGGGCCTCATTGTATGGGAGTAAAGGCTCCATCAAAGTTTAACAAGGTTATAAAACCTAAGTTAGAACATTGGTTTTGATGTCCACAATGGGCAATTGCAAGTCCAAAGTGACCACTGCACGTTTCATAACTATGATGAAGGAGCCACTCTTCTGTCAGTGGTTCAGCAGAAGAAAACAACCCAGTGTCTGGGAAAGTGTCTAAGCCACCAGTGTCTTGTAAATCCAGATATAAATGCTCAACCTCATGATTTTGGGGAAAATACTCCCAGAACCTACACTGTGAAGCTGATGGAGCGCTATGGTACAGCTCCGAAATACAAGCATAGTTCTCTCTGAATTGGAAGGAACCAGGGCAGGAGGTGTTGGTACAGTGTTGAGACCGAGATGGATTTAGCTAGGAGTCTGATAGGGAGTCACCCTCTGGTGCTGGTGGAGTTGTTGGTGGCATCGATGTCACAGAGACCGATATGGCTCTTGGTTCCGAATTGAAAGTTGGCATCAGCTCTGGCATCAGAAAGGAATCCCAGGCGGATTCTGGAGGTAGAGACAATGTTGAGGGTGGATGCACAGGCGGCATCCTAACTGAGGCTTCTGTGGATCTTTCGGGCACAAAAGCATATCAGAGAGAGCCAGAAGGGTGCTGAAATTTTGCAACACGGCCTCTCAGAAGGCCTCAATCTGTTGCAATGTCATCGACGGATCCCAAAAACTCAGGGTGCATCAGAATTAGTTGTGGAATCAGCTCTTCGGCATTTAACTGAGAAGTCTAAACCCCTGCTGTGTGCCATTTGCTTGAGGTACCTTGACGTCCTTGCAACTTCTCACATCAAGAGTAGCAGGACTAGAACAAATCCTGCTCCGTCTTTGTGTGACTCTTCTTAGACTTCGACTTACCTGAAGACTTGGACCTCAAAAATAACCTTTCACAGCTGCATTCTTTAACTCTGGAACAGGTCCAAGCACCTGAATTCAAGTGGGACCTCGTTCTCCTTCCGAAAGCTTTTCCATGTTTAGAGACATACACGTTTGCTATGTTTTCCTGGATTGCCTTCAGGTTCATAAGGGTGTACATCTTACAGGAGCTGAAGTTGTGAGCAGTACTTAAATACCAGAGGCAGACCACATGGGGGAGGGGGTGATCTGTCACAGATATCTGTTTACAACAGTCCCTATAAGGCTTAACCCCTGTATTTTAGGATGTGACATAGTGCCTGTGCACACTGGAAAGAAGACTTTTGAGAGGAAAAACCTTAAGAGATGAGAAAAAGTTTGGGAGTGAGCCCCAGATCTGTATACAAAGGCACAGAAAGAAATGAATGAACATTAGCGTGCAGAGGTGGCACTTCTGCGTGGCTATGTTTCTTGGTTGGAACTAAATCAACAAAGAGCACCACAATGCCACCTGCTACCGGGAACAATGCTGTTATAATCTTGCAGATCCAGTCTGGAGCCTGGGGATATTTCAAAGGTGAGGTATTTGAAGTAAGATTTATCAATCAGAAGGATCTCTTATGTGGCCCTAAAGATGTGACTGAAAGGGGAGGATAACTGTTCTCTCTGAAATACTGATGGGGACTATCAGAACCCGTGACCCAGTTTTAAGAGAGAAGAACAAGTTACTAACCTTCGATAACAAGGTATCTGGTAGAGACTCTATCTAGCTGCAGATTCCTTACCTTAGAAATCCCTGGCATCAGCTTCGAATCCGGAGTTTTTTCTGAGCAGTACCCTGCGCGTGCGCCATCGGGCTTTGTCGTTCGGATCTGCGTGTGCCTCGCCAGCGTCGTTGGAGAAGTCTATGACATCACGGTTGTCTATATAGATGCCGTCACGGCGCGCGTACGTCAGTTCTTTTCCACAACTTCCCACGTCAGAAGCGAAAAGTCATGGAAGAATCAACAATTATGGATTTTACCTATTTGACTGTTTGAAGTAAAAATTCTTTCATGCCTTTAAGAAAGGCAAAAATGCCAAAATCATATATAAAAAATATCCGCAGAGTGGGGAGGCTTGGGTGGGTGTAAGGAATCTGCAGCTAGATAAAGTCTCTACCAGATACCTCGTTACCGAAGGTAAGTAACTTTGTTCATCTGATAGAGACTTCTAGCTGCAGATTCCTTACCTAAGGATAGATACCCAAGCTATAACCCCTGGCGGTGGGTCTGAAAGAGATTTTTACACGAGGAAGTCCTGCAAAACAGACCGGGCAAAAGCCCCTCTCTTCTTACCTGGCTATCCAGGCAGTAGTGTTTTGCAAACGTGTGCAAAGAAGCCCACGTTGCAGCCTGACAGATGTCCACCACCGGTACGCCACGTGCTAACGCAGTGGTAGCAGCTATCCCCCTAGTAGAGTGAGATCTCAAGCCCTCAGCAGATCTTTATACAGAGAATGACCCAGCGCAAAATGGATTGTTTCTGCACCGCCCGACCCTTCTTTGCACCAACATCCACCCGGAACTCTTTAGTGCGGTCAAGGTAGAACGATAATGCTCTTTTTGGGTCCAGCCGATGGAGACGCTCCTCTTCCTTAGAGGGATGCGGAGGTGCAAAGAAAGTGGGCAGGGTGATATTTTGACCCAGATGGAAAGGGGTCACCACCTTGGGGAGGAAAGAGGCACGAGTTCTTAACACTACCTTGTCAGGATATACCATGAGATAAGGTGGCTTTGAAGATAAAGCCTGAAGCTCACTCACTCTCCTGGCAGATGTAATTGCCACCAAAAAGGCTGTTTTAATAGTGAGCAGCCAGAGAGGACAGTTATGCAAGGGCTCGAAGGGAGCACACATAAGGAAGGTAAGAACCAAATTAAGATCCCACTGGGGCATAACGAAAGGCACAGGCGGGAACAAATGCACAAGCCCTTTCAAAAACCTCTGTGCTATAGGTGATTTAAACAGAGATGGTTGATCGGGCAACTGAAGAAAAGCCGATAAAGCTGCAAGATAGCCCTTGAGAGTCCCCAAGGAGGAACCCTGCTGGGCAAGAGACAATATAAACAAAAGGATTTTAGACAGAGAAGAAGAAAGAGGATCAATAGACCTCTCTGTACAATATGAAACAAAGCGTTTCCAACGGCAGGCGTAGATCGACTTAGTAGAGGGACGCCTGGCTGCCAGAATGACATCACAGTCCTCGGGAGGGAGGTCATAAACCATCAACTGTCGCCGCTCAATCTCCACGCATGAAGGCACAGAGTTGACAGGTTCGGATGGAGAACATTCCCCTGCTGCTGCGACAGAAGATCCTCCCGAAGAGGCAGCCTGATTGGAGGACCAATGCTCATATTGAGAAGCTCTGGATACCAAACTCTCCATGCCCAATCCGGAGCCACTAGGATTACTTGGGCCCGGTCGTTCTTGATTTTCCTGAGAACTCTGGGCAGAAGTGGTATAGGCGGAAAGGCGTACAGGAGGCCTGAACTCCACTCGCGATGAAAAGCGTCGCCTAGCGATAGCCCCCTTGGAAACTCCAAAAGCAGAAAACTGCTGACATTACGCATTCTCAACAGAGGTGAACAGATCTAACCAATGCTCTCCCCACTGCTGAAAGAGTCCTTGCGCCACCTCCGGATGGAGACACCATTCGTGATCCTCTAAGCATTTTCGGCTGAGCTCGTCTACCCTGGCATTCAGAGAACCTGCTAGGTGTTGAACCACCAGGGTCATGCCCTGATGTTCCAGCCATGTCCAGAGACGTAAAGCCTCTTGACAAAGGGTCCACGACCCCACACCGCCCTGCTTGTTGCAGTACCACATTGCGGTAGTGTTGTCCATGAACACCTGCACTACCTTCTCTTTCATAACAGGAAGAAATGCTTTTAATGCTAGCCGGATCACCCGAAGCTCCAGCAAATTGATGTGGAGCCCGGATTCCACCAGAGACCAATGACCTCTGACCTCCACCTCCCCCAGATGGCCGACCCATCCCAGAAGTGACGCATCTTTCACTACCGTTAGATCTGGTTGGGGAAGGGAGAGGAGTCTGCCTTTGACCCAATCGCAGTTCACTAACCACCACTGCAGATCTTTTGCAGTCCCCTCCGAGATCTGAACCACGTCAGTAAGATTTCCCTGATGCTGTGCCCATTGGAACTTCAGGTACCACTGCAGAGCCCTCATGCGCCATCTGGCATGCTTGACCAATAGGATGCAGGAAGCCATGAGTCCCATCAGCCTCAGAGTCAGTCTCACCGAAATCCAGGATAGAGGCCGAAACATCGGTATCATAACCTGAATGTCCTGGACCCGCTTGTTCAGGAGGATAAGCCTGATACTGCACTGTGTCCAGAACAGCTCCGATGAAAGTGAGCTTCTGATAGGGAGTCAGGTGTGACTTCAGCACATTTATAGTGAACCCCAGCGAATGCAGGAGGTCCACCGTCGTCTGGAGTTGGGTGACGAGAGCCTGGGGCGTAGAAGCCTTCAACAGCCAATCGTCCTGGTAGGGGAAGACTGAAATCCATGACCTGTGCAGATGAGCTGCCAACACCGCCTCACCTTTGTGAACACCCGAGGGGCACTGGTGAGACCCAAAGGAAGCACGGTAAACTGAAAGTGCTCGTGGCCCACCTTGAACCGTAGGTAACGCCTGTGGGCTGGCAGGATAGGAATGTGGAAATTTGCATCCTGCAAATCCAACGCTGCCATCCAGTCTCCTTGGTCTAGGGCAGAAAATACGTAAGCAAGAGTGAGCATCTTGAATTTCTCCTTCTTGAGGAAGTGATTGACGTCCCTTAAATCCAAGATAGAGCGAAGGCCTTTGTTCTTTTTGGGAATCAGAAAGTAGCGGGAATAACAACCACTGCCTACTTCTGATATCGGGACTCTATCTATGGCTCCCTTGGCCAAGAGAGCCGTAACTTCCTCGTGGAGCAAAGCCAGTTGGTCCTCCATCAGCCATTCCTCTGTCGGAGGGATAGAAGGAGGGAAAGACTGGAAGGGAAGGGAGTAGCCCTTCCGTATGATCTGCAGGACCTACTTGTCCGTGGTGATGGAAAGCCAGTGAGGGAGATGAAAACGAATACTCCCTCCAACTGGACGGACGTGATCCCCCAGAACCATACTAGGAGGGCTTGGGCGCAGTGGAGGGGGGCTGTGTGGCGGCTGACCTCTGGCCAGACCCTCTGGGTCTGATAGTACTACGACCACGTCCTCTTCCGGGATGCTGTGAAGCCTGAGAACGGTGGCTAAACTGTGGCTGGCGTGGTACCACGCCCCTTCCGAAGCCTCGAAAGGGGCGAAAGACAGACTGCTGTCATGCTGGCGCTGAAAGGCCCAAGGATCTGGCCGTGGCTCGAGAATCCTTGAACCTCTCAAGCGCGGAGTCTGCCTTTTCACCAAAAAGGCGAGAGCCATCAAAGGGCATGTCCATCAAGCTGGACTGGACATCCCCTGAGAACCAGTAGAACGTAGCCAGGCGTGGCGCCATAGGGCCACTTACGATGAAATCGCTCTGCCCAGCGAGTCGGTTGTGTCCAAACCACACCGGATCGTAAACTTTGCTGCATCTCTCCTAACCTTGACAGCCTGGGTGAGAATGTCTCATACGCCCTCCGGGACCTGGGGCAGCACCTGTGCCACCGTATCCCATAAAGTATGGGAATAACGGCCCAATAGGCAAGAGGTGTTTACGGACCTCAATGCCAGGCTGGAGAAAGAAAACATCTTCTTCCCAAGCTGATCCAGCCTCTTGGATTCCCTATCCGGGGGAGCGGAAGGGAAGGCACCACGGGAAGTAGAGGCTTGGACAACCAAGCTCTCAGGAGTGGGGTGTTGTGTCAGGAAACTACGGTCACTCGGAGCGGGCCTATGGCGGCAGCCGACCGTCCTATTCACAGGAGCCCCTGTGCTGGGTTTGGACCACATACCCAGAAGGACTTCTGTAGGAGCCTCATTGAAGGGCAACATCGGCTCTGATGTTGTCACCCCTAGCTGAAGCACTTCTGTCAGCATATTCGTCCTGACTGGCACCATAGGCAAATCTAGGTCCAAGACCTCAGCTGCCCTACGCACCACCACAGCGAAAGAAGCACCCTCCTCCGTAGCCACATTAGGAGGAGAGAGCATACCAGTATCTGGAGACGTGTCAGTCCACTGGCCTCCACTAGATCCCCATACCAGTACTGTTGTAATCCACTTTCTAAAGGGTCCTCAGACCCCTCCCATTCCTCTCCTGCGTCTGGCTGATCTAAATAATGCTCAGACAATGATCTGGGCCGAATTGGCTCAGTCGAAGTCGGAATCGACATCATACGACGTCGCTCCAGCTCCGAAGGAGGTCGACTGTGAGAGACCGGCGCCGGTCCGGATCCAGTAACGGATCCTGTGGTCCCCAATGGCGCTGAGACCGAAGCCGCCGGTGTTGAATCTGAAGGGGCCCCTGCTGACCCTGCGGGGCCCGAAGATCCACCTGAGGGTGCAGCCCGCTCAAAAACGAGACACATGGCCTTGTAAAACTCTTATTTGAGCGGGGGTCGATCCGGTCCCCGGAAAGGGGGGAAGACGCGGAGTCCACCCTGGCGATGGCTCCGCAGAACCGTGCTCGGAACGTTGACGTTCCCTAGACGCCTCGTCGGCCGACGGGCATGGCTAAGACAAAGTCTGCTTGGACTTCTTCTTCTTGTGCCTCTTACCTTCAGATGACCTCGAAAGCGAGGAAGAGGACTTGGGGCTCCGGGAGCACTGCCGCGACCTCCTCCTGCTGCGGGACCGTGACCTCCGCGGAGTCGCGCCGACCGAGGACGAATGTCGGGCCGCAAAAAGCTTAAGGGATCTCTCCCTCAAGGCCTTCGGCGCCAAGGCCCGACAGTCAGAGCACGAGATGGAATCGTGGTCCTTCGCCAGGCACCAAAGACAAACACAGTGCGGATCCGTCACCGACATGGTGCGATGACACACACCACACGGCTTGAATCCTGTCTTTCTCGAAGACATGACTTCAAACAGTCAAAAAAGCATTGACAAACCGTCGAAGCAGGGTAGCTCTTTCCGGAACTGCGCTTAACCGTCGCGGAAGGAAAAGAACTGACGTACGCGCGCCGAGACGGTGTCTATATAGACAACCGTGACGTCATAGACGGCTCCAACGACGCTGACGACGCACGCGGAGCTGGTCCACCCACGCGGATCCGATCAACGCCATTAGATGGCGCGCGCGCAGTGTACTGCTCGGAAAAAACTCCGGATTCGAAGCTGACGCCAGGGAATTCTAAGGTAAGGAAGCCTCTGCTAGAAGTCTCTATCAGATTAGAAAACCTCCAAGATGCAATCAACAAGTTTAGCCTTAATCAAATATGCGTCTACTAAGCCACTGCCTGGAGTCTTAGGGTATCTTCAGTCTGGGTAATGACTGCTTCAGCTCAATGCACAGAAAGTCCAGCAGAATGAGGTAGTTTGAAATGGCATTTGTGTAGAATCATCCAGAGTTTATGCCTAAGGATGAATGTGCCTCACAATGTTTTTAAATTTGTCTTTCATGACCTCAGAATATATACGTTATTTGAAAGTGCCTAGTAATTGTGCATCTGAAAAGGAGGAGGCCAAGCTCACCACAGTTCCCTGCCCTATCTGACATTTGGATGCCTTGACAGAGAGGCCTGCTGCTTGCAGGGCCTTCAAAACCTTCTTCAGGTGGGCCAGGTGATCCTGCCAGCTGGAACGAAAGGCAGCACTATCGTCAAGATAAACTGCACTAAAGGACTCCAAGCCAGCAAGGACTTGATTCACCAACCTTTGAAAGGTGGTAGGGGCATTCTTTAAGCCAAAGGGCATAACAATAAACTGATAATGCCCATCAGGTGTGGAGAATGCTGTCTTTTCTTTTGCTCCTAGTGCTATTTTGATTTGCCAGTACCCTGCTGTCAAGTCAAAGGTACTTAAGTATCTGGCAGCACCTAGTTTGTCAATTAATTCATCTGCCCTTGGAATGGGATGGGCATCTGTCTTAGTGACAGAATTAAGTCCTCTGTAGTCCGCACAAAACCTCATTTCTCTCTTACCATCCTTGGTGTGAGGTTAGGGGACTAAGACCACGGGGCTAGCCCAGTGGCTGTCAGAGTGCTCAATGACTCCCAATTCCAGCATCTTATGGACTTCCACTTTGATGCTTTCCTTAACTTGGTCAGACTGTCTGAATATTTTGTTTTTGACAGGCATGCTATCTCCTGTGTCCACATCATGAGTACACGGGTGTGTCTGACCAGGGTTTAGGGAAAAGAGCTCAGCAAACTGTTGTAAGACTTTCCGACAGTCAGATTGCTGTTGGCCAGAGAGGGTGTCTGAGTAGATCACTCCATCTACTGAGCCATCTTTAGGGTCAGTGGAGAGGAGATCAGGGAGAGGTTCACACTCAGCTTCCTGGTCCTCATCTGTCACCATCAACAGATTCACATCTGCCCTGTCATGAAAGAATTTGAGGCGGTTCACATGGATCACCCTTTTGGGGGTCCTGCTAGTGCCTAGGTCTACCATGTAGGTGATCTGACTCTTTCTCTCTAGCACTGGGTAAGGGCCCTTCCATCTGTCCTGAAGTGCCCTGGGAGCCACAGGCTCCAGAACCCAGACTTTCTGCCCTGGCTGAAATTCAACCATAGCAGCCTTTTAGTCATACCACATCTTCTGGAGCTGTTGGCTGGCCTCAAGGTTTTTACTTGCCTTTTCCATGTACTCTGCCATCCTGGAACGTAAGCCTAGTACATAGTCCACTATATCTTGTTTAGGATCATGAAGAGGTCTCTCCCAGCCTTCTTTTACAAGAGCTAGTGGTCCCCTGACAGGATGGCCAAACAGAAGTTTAAAGGGGGAAAACCCTACTCCCTTCTGAGGCACCTCTCTGTAGGCGAAAAGCAGACATGGCAAGAGGACATCCCATCTCCTTTTGAGCTTTTCAGGGAGCCCCATGATCATGCCTTTCAATGTCTTGTTAAATCTTCCTACAAGACCATTGGTTTCTGGATGGTATGGTGTGGTGAATTTGTAAGTCACCCCACACTCATTCCACATGTGTTTCAGGTATGCTGACATGAAGTTGGTATCCCTGTCAGACACCACCTCCTTAGGAAATCCCACTCTGCTAAAGATACCTATGAGTGCTTTAGCTACTGTAGGGTCAGTAGTGGACCTAAGGGGAATTGCTTCAGGGTACCTAGTGGCAGGATCCACTACCACTAGGATATACTGGTTCCCTGAGGCTGTGGGAGGTTCAAGTGGACCCACTATGTCCACACCCAATCTTTCAAAGGGGACCCCCACCACTGGAAGTGGAATAAGGGGGGCCTTTGGGTGTCCACCTGCCTTACAACTGGCTTGACAGGTGGCACAGGAGACACAAAACCCCTTTACTTTCTGGGACATGTTGGGCCAATAGAAATGGTTGACTAACCTCTCCCAAGTCTTGGTTTGTCCCAAATGCCCAGCAAGTGGAATATCATGAGCTAAGGTCAGAATGAACTTCCTAACCTCCTGAGGCACTACCACTCTCCTAGTGGCATCAGGTTTGGGATCTCTTCCCTCAGTGTAGAGGTGTCCATCTTCCCAGTAGACTCTGTGTTCCAGTGATTTTTCCTTTGGTCTCTTCAGCAGCTTGCTGCCTAAGGCCTTCAAGAGAGGGCCAGGTTTCTTGCCCCTTACACAACTGTTCCCTTGTGGGTCCCCCTGGGCCTAAGAGTTCAACCTGATAAGGTTCCAATTCCATGGGCTCAGTTCCCTCAGTGGGCAAAACCTCTTCCTGGGAAGAGAGGTTCCCTTTCTTTTGTTGTGTTGAAGCTGGTTCCCCAGTCGTCTTTCCTTTCCTCTTGGAGGGTTGGGCCATTATTCCAGGCTCCAACACCACTTTTTCCACCCTGAGCTTTGCACTGTGCCCTTGTCTTGACACACACCAGTTCAGGGATACCCAGCATGGCTGCATGGGTTTTGAGTTCTACCTCAGCCAATGCTGAGGACTCCAGGTCATTTCCAAGCAAACAGTCTACAGGGATATTTGAGGAGACTACTACCTGTTTCAGGCCATTGACCCCTCCCCATTCTAAAGTTACCATAGCCATGGGATGTACTTTAGTCTGATTGTCAGCATTGGTGACTGGATAAGTTTGTCCAGTCAGGTATTGTCCTGGGGAAACCAGTTTCTCTGTCACCATGGTGACATTGGCACCTGTATCCCTCAGGCCTTCTACACTAATCCCATTAATTAAGAGTTGCTGCCTGTATTTTTGCATATTAGGGGGCCAGGCAGCCAGTGTGGCTAAGTCCACCCCACCCTCAGAAACTAATGTAGCTTCAGTGTGAACCCTGATTTGCTCTGGTCACACTGTTGACCCCACCTGGAGACTGGCTATTCCACTGTTAACTGGAGTAGTAGTAGAAGTGGAACCTTTCTTGGGACAGGCATTGTCTTCAGTTTGGTGTCCCTGCTGGTTACAGCTACAACACCAGGCCTTCTTGGGATCAAAGTTCCTGGGGCGTTATTCAGGATTGAACAAAGATGGGTGTTTAAACTAGGGACGCATCTACGGGGGTTAAATGATGATATCCCCTGGACTTCCCTCTCGCCTTAAGTATCTTACTTACATTTCATTTCCAACCAGTTGTTATCTGTTAAACAACAAGACATAGCTCTTATAATATTTTTGCCTTGAGGTTAATTACCATACCATGACTTGTTATCACAAACAAGATTTTTCAACAATGGTCCTTCCCAATTTATTGATATATTTATTTTTTATCACTTTTTTACATTGGAAAATATATTTTCTTTCCCCTTTTTTCGTTCCCTTCCAGGGCGATTAAAATAATGTTTTCATTATTTAAAAAAATCTTCCTGGTGTTAGCAGCATGGTCAAATTGACTATGAGCTTGATTTATTTTGAAGGTATGGAAGTACAAGTCAAGTGAGTAAGGTAGTCCGCCCTTCATTTCTTTGCCGAATAGGACTCGCGGTATTCCTTCATCTTTTTCCACGATTAGACGCGCACGGACCCAGTTTCCTGGTCCCCGCAGCATCTATTTATAACTCTGACAGCGTCCGATCCGGTTGTTTCCGGGTCGTCCGTTTCAGAGGGTAGGTCCAACATTATGGACCTGTGATAACTAAGTGAGTATTTTGTGCGTACAGATGGGTGTAACTGGTTTCGATCGATCTTTCCTTGGGGCATTAAGGTTTTCTTTAATTTTTTTGGCCTAACGATGTTACGAGTCGTATATATATTTTTTCAACTTAATTTATGACATAAGTAAACTAGTTTGGAAATGACAATACCGGCAATCGTGTTAATTCTTAGCACCACTATTTACTGCCACTAGTTTATTTATAAACGGAGTTTCTTTTTAATCCTAAGAACTTCTTATATCAATAGATGTAGCATCATTTTACATCCATGTCGCAATAATGGTCTTTGATCTTGTTATTTACTGCGTTCAGTGTCACTTTGAGTCCTTGAAACGAACCACCCAAGGAACCTGGTCTCGACTTGGGGTTGGTAAGCATGATTTGCCACATTTTGTTCTTTTCCTTTTTGACCCATCACTGGTTATATGTTTGCAATTACCCGTATAATTCACATTTTGGGTACTGCCGATATGTTTTCTATGTTTCTGTCTTCTAAGGTGACCTGTGTTAACCAGTCTACTTTAAAGTAAGTGACCGGTGTTAAGTATCCTAATTTGTGATACTATTTTGAAGAGGTGTGAATAACTGTTTTTGTAGGTCCTGATGAAGCGTCAATGGATCCGGCTGGACCACTAGACGTGAAACATGTCGACCGTAGCACAGAGGTTCTTTAATATCTAGGACTTTCTGTAGTATCTTTATTTTTGAAAGGCTTTGAGCATAATTCTCAATTTATTACTTTCAAATTTTTTATTTTAACCTTGGTCTTCATCCTTGTTGAATCAGATTGAATAAATGATGGTGTTCAGTGGATGAATAACCAATTTTAACCTCTTTTTCCTCTTTGTGTGTACTGGTGCTGTATTTAAGCATCGTAGTCTGTATAGTTGAATCTACCAGTCACTATCATAAGAGTTCGGCTAAGAGCCCCCACATCGGGGTGCCCACCAGGCATTGCAGTGCCGGCCTGGCGAGGGGCAATTTCCCGATGATGATGCTAGTCATCCAGTGTGATGCTTGAGGGTTCTTGCTCCTGAGAATATGGGTCTCCTGGTTTGATAATCTTTATTGAACAGTGTATTTTTTATTTATTTGCTTTGTTACTAGCCACAGAGTGACAAAGGCACTCTCCCCATGTGGCCAGCAACATATCTGGTGTGTGGCAGGCTGGCAAAACTAGTCAACCCACACTGGAAGTCGGGTATGTTTTCAGGGGGCATCTCTAAGATGCCCTCTGAGGTGTATTTCACAATAAAATGTACACTGGCATCAGTGTGCATTTATTGTGCTGAGAAGTTTGATACCAAACTTCACAGTTTTCAGTGTAGCCATTATGGTGCTGTGGAGTTCGTGTATGACAGACTCCCAGACCATATAATCTTATGGCTACTCTGCACTTACAATGTCTAAGGTTTTGCTTAGACACTGTCTGGGCATAGTGCTCATGCACCTATGCCCTCACCTATGGTATAGTGCACCCTGCCTTAGGGCTGTAAGGCCTGCTAGGGGGTGACTTATCTATGTCATGGGCAGTGTGAGTTTGGCATGGCACCCTGAGGGGAGTGCCATGCCGACTTAGTCATTTTCTCCCCACCAGCACACAGAGGCAGTGTGTCCGACGCCTGGTAAAGACACTGCACCCACAGCCCCCAGGACCTGAAGGATCTGACCCCCAGTACAGAAGCGACCCCCAGGTGTCCCTCTCTCTTACCCAGGTGGTGGCTACCCTGAGGAGCCCTCCCTTGCCTGCCTGCATCACTGAAGAGACCCCTGGGTCTCCCATTGAAACCTATTGCGAACCCGACGCCTGTTTGCACACTGCACCCGGCTGCCCCGTGCCGCTGAGGGTGTACCTTCTGTGCTGACTTGTGTCCCCCCCCGGTGCCCTAGAAATCCCCCCTTGTCTGCCCTCCGAAGTCGCGGGTACTTACCTGCTGGAAGACTGGAACCGGGGCACCCCCTTCTCCATTGAAGTCTATGCGTTTTGGGCACCACTTTGACCTCTGCACCTGACCGGCCCTGAGCTGCTGGTGTGGTAACTTTGGGATTGCCCTGAACCTCCAACGGTGGGCTACTTTGGACCCAACTTTGAACCCTGTAGGTGTTTTACTTATCTGCAAAAACCAAGCAAAACTTAGCTACCCCAGGAACTGTTGAAAATTGCAGTCTAGTTTGAAAATAGCTTATTGCCATTGTTGCTAAGACTGTACATGATATTGTGTTGAATTAAAGTTCCTAAGATACCTGAATGAAATACCTTTCATTTGAAGTATTACTTGTAAATCTTGAACCTGTGATTCTTAAAATAAACTAAGAAAATATATTTTTCTATATAAAAACATATAGGCCTGGAATTGTCTTTGAGTGAGTGTGTTCCTCATTTATTGCCTGTGTGTTTACAACAAATGCTTAACACTACCCTTTGATAAGCCCACTGCTCGACTACACTACCACAAAATAGAGCATTAGAATGATCTCTTTTTGCCACTATCCTACCTTTAAGGGGAACCCTTGGACTCTGTGCATGCTATTTCTTACTTTGAAATAGTACATACAGAGCCAACTTCCTACATTGGTGGATCAGCGGTGGGGTACAAGACTTTGCATTTGCTGGACTACTCGGCCAATACCTGATCACACGACTAAATTCCCAAAATTGTCATTAGAAACTGATTTTTGAAATTTGAGCTAGTTTTCTAAATTTTTAAAAGTCCTGCTAGGGCCTTGTGTTAGTCCCTGTTAGCATTTCTTTTAGAGTTTAAAAGTTTTGTAAAAGTGTGAATTAAGTTCTAGAGATAGTTTTAGAATCTTAAAAAGTATTCCAACTTTTAGAAACAAAATGTCTACTACAGAAGAGATAGTGATGGAACTCAACCTCACTCCTTACCTGCATCTTAGAATGTCAGAGTTAAGGTCTCTCTGTAAAATCAAAAAGATAAAGACTGGTTCAAACCCTACCAAAGTACAGCTCCAGGAGCTCTTGGCAGAGTTTGCTAAAAACAACCCCATTGATGATGCCCTCACAGAGGGGGACACTAGTGAGTTGGAGGAACTCCCACCTCCAACCCTAGATAGGGACACCAGGGTTCCTCCAACCCTGATTCCACAAGTGATAGTCAGAGATGCTGCTTCTCTCACAGGAGAGTCCAGCAACTCTGGAAGCATTGAGGAAAGCCTCAATGAAGATGACCTCCTGTTAGCCAGGGTGGCCAGAAGATTGGCTTTGGAAAAACAGATCCTAGCCATAGAAAGGGAAAGACAAGAGATGGGCTTAGGTCCCATCAATGGAGGCAGCAACATAAATAGGGTCAGAGATTCTCCTGACATGCTAAAAATCCCTAAAGGGATTATAACTAAATATGAAGATGGTGATGACATCACCAAATGGTCCACAGCTTTTGAGAGGGCTTGTGCAACCAGAAAAGTAAACAAATCTCACTGGGGTGCTCTCCTTTGGGAAATGTTCACTGGAAAATGTAGGGATAGACTCCTCACACTCTGGAAAAGATGCAGAATCCTATGACCTCATGAAGGCTACCCTGATTGAGGGCTTTGGATTCTCAACTGAGGAGTACAGGGTTAGGTTCAGGGGGGCTCAAAAAACCTCGAGCCAGACCTGGGTTGATTTTGTTGACTTCTCAGTCAAAACACTGGATGGTTGGATTCATGGCAGTGTGGTAAATGATTATGATGGGCTGTACAATTTATTTGTGAAAGAACACCTGTTAAGTAATTGTTTCAATGATAAACTGCATCAGCATCTGGTAGACCTAGCACCAATTTCTCCCCAAGAATTGGGAAAGAAGGCGGACCATTGGGTCAAGACTAGGGTGACCAAGACTTCCACAGGGGGTGACCAAAAGAAAGGGGTCACAAAGTCTCCCCAGGGGAAGAGTGTTGAGACATCCAAGGGTAAAAGTAAAGAGTCTTCTACAGGGCCCCAAAAACCTGCTCAGGAGGGAGGGTCCAAAGCCTCTTCACAACCCCAATTTGGGTACAAGGGTAAAAACTTTAATCCCAAAAAGGCCTGGTGTCGTAGCTGTAATCAGCAGGGACACCAAACTGGAGACAAGGCCTGTCCAAAGAAAGGTTCCACTTCAAACTCTACTCCAGTTAGCACTGGAATAGCCAGTCTCCAGGTGGGATCAACAGTGTGCCCAGAGCAAATCAGGGTTCACACTGAAGCTACATTAGTTTCTGAGGGTGGGGTAGACTTAGCCACACTGGCTGCCTGGCCCCCTAATATGCAAACATACAGGCAAGCAACTCTTGATTAATGGGATTAGTGTAGAAGGCCTGAGGGATACAGGTGCCAGAGTCACCATGGTGACAGAGAAACTGGTTTCCCCTGGTCAATACCTGGCTGGACAAACTTATCCAGTCACCAACGCTGACAATCAGACTAAAGTACATCCCATGGCTATGGTAACTTTAGAATGGGGAGGGGTCAATGGCTTGAAACAGGTAGTGGTCTTCTCAAATTTCCCTGTAGACTGTTTGCTTGGAAATGACCTGGAGTCCTCGGCATGGGCTGAGGTAGAACTCAAAACCCATGCAGCCATGCTGGGTATCCCTGAACGTGTGTGTGTCAATACAAGGGCACAGTGCAAGGCTCAGGGTGAAAAAGTGGTGTTGGAGCCTGGAATAATGGCCCAACCCTCCAAGAGGAAAGGAAAGACGACTGGGGAACCAGCTTCAACACAACAAAAGAAAGGGAACCTCTCTTCCCAGGAAGAAGTTCTGCCCTCTGAGGGAACTGAGCCCATTGTGTTGGAACCTTATCAGGTTGAGCTCCTAGGCCCAGGGGGACCCACAAGGGAACAGTTGTGTAAGGGGCAAGAAACATGTCCCTCTCTTGAAGGCCTTAGGCAGCAAGCTGCTGAAGAGTCCAGAGGAAAAGTCACTGGAACACAGAGTCTATTGGGAAGATGGACTCCTCTACACTGAGGCAAGAGATCCCAAACCTGGTGCCACTAGGAGAGTGGTAGTGACTCAGGAGTTTAGGAAGTTCATTCTGACCTTAGCTCATGATATTCCACTTGCTGGGCATTTGGGACAAATCAAGACTTGGGAAAGGTTAGTTAACCATTTCTATTGGCCCAACATGTTCCAGAAGGTAAAGGAG
Organism: Pleurodeles waltl; assembly: GCF_031143425.1. Taxonomy (NCBI): domain Eukaryota; kingdom Metazoa; phylum Chordata; class Amphibia; order Caudata; family Salamandridae; genus Pleurodeles; species Pleurodeles waltl. Next base: position 395,718,782 of record NC_090437.1, read on the forward strand.
TTTTGTGTCTCCTGTGCCACCTGCCAAGCCAGTGGTAAGACAGCTGGACACCCAAAGCCCCCCTCATTCCACTTCCAGTGGTGGGGCTCCTCTTTGAAAGAGTGGGTGTGGACATAGTGGGTCCACTTGAACCTCCCACAGCCTCAGGGAACCAATACATACTAGTAGTAGTGGATCACGCTACTAGATACCCTGAAGCAATTCCCCTTAGGTCCACTACTGCCACTGCAGTAGCAAAAGCACTCATTGGTATTTTTACCAGAGTGGGATTTCCTAAGGAGGTGGTGTCTGACAGGGGTACCAACTTCATGTCAGCATACCTGAAGCATATGTGGAATGAGTGTGGGGTGACTTACAAATTCACCACACCATACCATCCACAAACCAATGGTCTTGTAGAAAGATTTAACAAGACATTGAAAGGCATGATTATGGGGCTCCCTGAAAAGCAAGCTCAAAAGGAGATGGGATGTCCTCTTGCCATGTCTACTTTTCGCCTACAGAGAGGTGCCTCAGAAGGGAGTAGGGTTTTCCCCCTTTGAAGTTCTGTTTGGCCATCCTGTAAGGGGAGCACTAGCTCTTGTAAAAGAAGGCTGGGAGAGACCTCTTCATGACCCTAAACAAGATATAGTGGACTATGTACTAGGCCTACGTACAAGGATGGCAGAGTACATGGAAAAGGCCAGCAAAAACCTTGAGACCAGCCAACAACTCCAGTAGATGTGGTATGACCAAAAGGCTGCTATGGTTGAGTTTCAGCCAGGGCAGAAAGTCTGGGTTCTGGAGCCTGTGTCTCCCAGGGTACTTCAGGACAGATGGAGTGGCCCTTACCCAGTGCTAGAAAGAAAGAGTCAGGTCACCTACCTGGTAGACCTAGGCACTAGCAGGACCCCCAAAAGTGTGATCCATGTGAACCGCCTCAAACTCTTTCATGACAGGGCAGATGTGAATCTGTTGATGGTGACAGATGAGGACCAGGAAGCTGAGAGTGAACCTCTCCCTGATCTCCTCTCCACAGACCCTAAAGATGGCTCAGTAAATGGAGTGATCTATTCCGCACCCTCTCTGGCCAACAGCAATCTGACTGTCGGAAATTCTTACAACAGTTTGCTGAGCTCTTTTCCCTAACCCCTGGTCAGACACACATGTGTACCCATGATGTGGACACAGGAGACAGCATGCCTGGCAAAAACAAAATATTCAGACAGTCTGACCAAGTTAAGGAAAGCATCAAAGTGGAAGTCCAGAGGATGCTGGAATTGGGAGTCATTGAGCACCCTGACAGCCCCTGGGCTAGCCCAGTGGTCTTAGCCCCCAAACCTCACACCAAGGATGGTAAGAGAGAGGTGAGGTTTTGTGCGGATTACAGAGGACTTAATTCTGTCACCAAGACAGATGCCCATCCCATTCCAAGGGCAGCTGAATTAATTGAAAAACTAGGTGCTGCCAGATACTTAAGTACATTTGACTAGACAGGAGGGTACTGGCAAATCAAAATGGCACCAGGAGCAAAAGAAAAGACAGCATTCTCCACACCTGATGGGCATTATCAGTTTACTGTTATGCCCTTTGGCTTAAAGAATGCCCCTGCCACCTTCCAAAGGTTGGTGAATCAAGTCCTTGCTGGCTTGGAGTCCTTTAGTGCAGTTTATCTTGACGATATTGCTGTCCTTAGCTCCAGCTGGCAGGATCACCTGGTCCACCTGAAGAAGGTTTTGAAGGCCCTGCAAGCAGCAGGCCTCTCTATCAAGGCATCCAAATGTCATATAGGGCAGGGAACTGTGGTTTACTTGGGACACCTGGTAGGTGGAGGCCACGTTCAGCCACTCCAGCCCAAGATCCAGATTATTCTGGACTGGGCAGCTCCAAAAACCCAGACCTAAGTCAGGGCATTCCTTGGCTTGACTGGCTACTATAGGAGGTTTGTGAAGGGATATGGATCAATAGTGACACCCCTCACAGAACTTAGCTCCAAGAAAATGCCCAAGAAGGTAAACTGGACTGTAGAATGCCAACAGGCCTTTGACACCCTGAAACAAGCTATGTGCACAGCACCAATTCTAAAAGCTCCAAATTACTCCAAGCAGTTCATTGTGCAGACTGATGTCTCTGAACATGGGATGGGGCAGTTTTGTCCCAAACAAATAATGATGGCCTTGACCAGCCTGTTGCTTTCATTAGCAGGAGGTTACTCCCCAGGGAGCAGCGTTGGAGTGCCATTGAGAGGGAGGCCTTTGCTGTGGTTTGGTCCCTGAAGAAGCTGAGACCATACCTCTTTGGTACTCACTTTGTAGTTCAAACTGACCACAGACCTCTCAGATGGCTAATGCAAATGAAAGGTGAAAATCCAAAACTGTTGAGGTGGTCCATCTCCCTACAGGGAATGGACTTTATAGTGGAACACAGACCTGGGACTGCCCATGCAGATGGCCTTTCCAGGTTCTTCCAATTAGAAAATGAAGACTCTCTTGGGAAAGGTTAGTCTCATCCTCTTTCGTTTGGGGGGGTTGTATAAGGAAATGCCTCCTTGGCATGGTTACCCCCTGACTTTTTGCCTTTGCTGATGCCAAGTTATGATTTGAAAGTGTGCTGAGGCCTGCTAACCAGGCCCCAGCACCAGTATTCATTCCCCAACCTGTACCTTTGTCTCCACAATTGGCACACCCTGGCATCCAGCTAAGCCCCTTGTAACTGGTACCCGTGGTACCAAGGGCCCTGATGCCAGGGAAGGTCTCTAAGGGCTGCAGCATGTCTTATGTCACCCTGGGGACCCCTCACTCAGCACAGACACACTGCTTGCCAACTTGTGTGTGCTGGTGGGGAGAAAATTACTAAGTCGACATGGCACTCCCCTCAGGGTGCCATGCCAACCTCACACTGCCCATGGCATAGATATGTCAACCCTCTAGCAGGCCTTACGGCCCTAAGGCAGGGTGCACTATACCATAGGTGAGGGCATAGGTGCATGAGCACTATGCCCCTACAGTGTCTAAGCAAAACCTTAGAGATTGTAAGTGCAGGGTAGCCATAAGAGTATTTGGTCTGGGAGTCTGTCAAACACGAACTCCACAGCACCATAATGGCTACACTGAAAACTGGGAAGTTTGGTATCAAACTTCTCAGCACAATAAATGCACACTGATGCCAGTGTACATTTTATTGTGAAATACACCCCAGAGGGCATCTTAGAGATGCCCCCTGAAAACATACACGATTCCAGTGTGGGCTGGCTAGTTTTGCCAGCCTGCCACACACCAGACATGTTGCTGGCCACATGGGGAGAGTGCCTTTGTCACTCTGTGGCTAGTAACAAAGCCTGTACTGGGTGAAGGTGCTTCTCACCACCCCCTGCAGGAACTGTAACACCTGGTGGTGAGCCTCAAAGGCTCACCCCTTTTGTTACAGCGCCCCAGGGCATCCCAGCTAGTGGAGATGCCCGCCCCCTCCGGTCACTGCCCCACTTTTGGCGGCAAGGCCGGAGGAGATAATGAGAAAAACAAGGAGGAGTCACTGGCCAGTCAGGACAACCCCGAAGGTGCCCTGAGCTGAGGTGACTGACTTTTAGAAATCCTCCATCTTGCAGATTCCCCCAATAGGATTATGGATGTGCCCCCCTCCCCTCAGGGAGATGGCACAAAGAAGGTGTAGCCACCCTCAGGGCTAGTAGCCATTGGCTACTAACCCCCCAGACCTAAACACACCCCTAAATTGAGTATTTAGGGGCCCCCAGAACCAAGCAAGATAGATTCCTGAAGACGAAGAAGGACTGCTGACCTGAAGCCCTGAAGAGAAGACGGAGACACCAACTGCTTTTGCCCCAGCCATACCGGCCTGTCTCCCCACTGAGAAAAACTGCAACAGCAACGCATCCCCCAGGGTCCAGCGACCTCTGAAGCCTCAGAGGACTACCCTGCATCTAAAAGGACCAAGAACTACAGATGACAGTGGCCCTGTTCCAAAGAAACTGCATCTTTGCAACAAAGAAGCAACTTTTAAAGACCACACGTTTCACGCCGGAAGCGTGAGACTTTCCACTCTGCACCCGACGCCCCCAGCTTGACCTGCGGAGAACCAACACTACAGGGAGGACTCCCCGGCGACTGCGACCCTGTGAGTAGCCAGAGTTGTGTAGTTTTAAAATAGCTTATTGCCATTTTTGCTAAAACTGTATATGATATTGTGATGATTCAAAGTTCCTAAGATACCTGAGTGAAATACCTTTCATTTGAAGTATTACTTGTAAATCTTGAACCAGTGGTTCTTAAAATAAACTAAGAAAATATATTTTTCTATATAAAAACCTATTGACCTGGAATTGTCTTTGAGTGTGTGTGTTCCTCATTTATTGCCTGTGTGTGTACAACAAATGCTTAACACTACCCTCTGATAAGCCTACTGCTCGAGCACACTACCACAAAATAGAGCATTAGAATGATCTCTTTTTGCCACTATCTTACCTCTAAGGGGAACCCTTGGACTCTGTGCATGCTATTTCTTACTTTGAAATAGTACATACAGAGCCAACTTCCTACAAGCACCCATCGAGAGATGGTACGCTTTTACACCGCCTTCCCTTTTTTTGCACCCACATAACGAATAAAGAGTTGATCGTCCACCCGGAAATCTTTAGTACGATTGAGGTAGAAAGCCAATGCTCTATTTGGGTCCAGACGGTGGAGTCTCTCCTTCTCATGGGAAGGATGCGGAGGTGCGTAGAAGGTGGGCAAAGTGATGGACTGGCCTACATGAAATGGTGTAACCACCTTAGGAAGGAAGCTCTAGTGCGTAACACTACATTGTCAAGATGCACAGACAAGTATGGAGGTTTTGAGGAAAGGGCCTGAAGTTCACTCACCATGCGAGCAGAGGTGATAGCGACCAGAAAGACAGTTTTGAAGGTGAGGAGCCGCAAGGGACAATTATGCATTGGCTCAAAGGGGGTACACATTAAATAAGTAAGTACAAGATTAAGGTCTCACTGAGGCTGATAAACGGAGTGGGAGGAAATAAGTGGGTGAGCCCTTTTAAGAACCTACTCAAAATAGGAGATTTAAAGAGAGTCATGGTTGATTAGGTAGACTTAGAAAGGCGGATATGACAGATAAATACCCTTTAAGGATGCCCAAAGCAGAGCCCTGCTGGGCTAAAGAAAGAATGAACAGAAGAACCTCTGACAGAGGGGCAGAAAGGGGGTCAACAGATTTGTTGGTACACCATGCCACAAATTTATTCCAACGACAGGTGTATACAGTTTTAGTCGATGGACGCCTGGCTGCCAAGATAACATTGCAGACTTCGGGTGGTAGGGCAAAAGCTGTCAACTGTTGCCGCTCAATCTCCACCCAAAGAGGCAGTCTGAGTGGAGGATCGATGGACATGCTCAATAGCTCTGGATACCACACTATTCGAGCCCAGTCTGGAGCCACCAAGATGACTTGGGCCCGGTCGTTCTTGATTTTCTAGAGAACTTCGGGGACATCCTCGATGCACCAAAGTGGCACACAAAAAACTCGACTAAATGGTCGAATTCGGCCCAAAAATAGCCTAGGGTAGCTCTCTCCGGATCAGCGTGTGGCGCGGAAAGAAAAGAACTGATGTCACTGCGCGAGTGTGGCGTCTATGTACTACTCCCGACGTCATCACGGCGACCATGAGGCCTACGACGCCTGCGGAGTCAACCGACGCCACCTACCGACGTGCAAGGGTATATTTCGAAGAAAAATCTCCGGAGCCAGTCTGACGCCTGGGGGAAAATCCTAAGGTAAGGAATCTGCAACTAGAAGTCTCTATCAGATATATGTACACCGTGCAAAGTAAAGCTTAACCCTCATATGCAGAAGAAAAGGACCAAAACACAAGTAGTTGCTATGATGGCAGAATCTGGCTGTCCCGCATGCACATCGAGCTACTTAGCGTGTTTAATAAGCAGTTATGATATACAAAATGGGTTTTAAATAGCGTGAACTACTCATTTGCTTTTAACTGTTCTGACCTTATCATCCAAATTACAAAGATATTTGATATAATGTAGAGGTGTGCTCCATGCTGTAGTTACTGGGCTAAAAAAATGTAGATGTATCTGAATTTAACAAACAAATATTTGCTATATATATGGACAAAAAGAACGTGATATGTTTGTAAAACCATTATTAAAAGTATTTTTTTCTTCTATCTATCTATCTTAATTAATTTCTCTGTTCACTTGATACAAGTTTAACCCTCGACCATAAAAGGAGCTTATTTAGTCTGTGGTAGACAATTTGTTATACTTGGAACTCCTATGAATCTGAACTTAAGCCAGTAATTACCCTGACCAAATAACTAATACACTACAACCCAAAAGGAGAATTTAAAGAAATCTTTATTATCATGAAATGACACATGCTATAAATTCAGTTTCATATCCCTGCGGTGTGTTTTCACTCCACTCCACTCATATTTTACATGGCACTTTGAAATCTTCGAAAATGTGTTTTTATCAGCCAAGTATTTCCAGCCTTCTCTTCAGAACAGCAGCTCTGTCACGTAGCTCTGGCCTACTGTCGGACTCCATTGACGTCAGCGATCCACTGAGGTGTTCTCTACTTTCTGGTGCCAAACTGTTCCACTGTTTGGACTCTAAAGAAGAATACAAATAAAGACACGAATATTCATTAATTACATCAATTTTCTTGTAGTAAAACACGATGCAAAGGGTGAAATTATAACTTAAAGTTGTTTAAATAAAATTGTAGCAGTGGCCGCACCTAAAGAAACTGTACAAACTGAGCTGTAAGCAGGCAGTTTAAATCACTTATATGGTGCAGATTCTGTCAAAATGTAAGCATGTCTAGAAACGTTAACAAAGCAAACAGGTCTGAGTTGCAAAATAAAAATTTTTTAAAAACAAATTGAAAGGCAATTAGCTTTCCGGCCTTATAGAACACATCTGCCTGTGAACAGTCCCTAAATCACTCTTGAGTTTAAGGAACTGATTCAGACTTTTGGTGGCAAACTCCGTAATAGGGAACAAGCAAATTAATGCTTGGGAGTGGAGGTTTCCTTCGAGGCTTGTTAGGAGAAACTAGACCAGCTAATGTGGAGTTTCAAAAGTGAGAGAGCATTTTGGGTTTCTGTGATAACAAGCATTGGCAAAGCCAGTAGGTCTCAGCAATGCGAGAGCTATAGGATTTGTCAATGTTAATGCCTGTTTTTGCATTTTTAAATACACGCTTTGTTATTTTTATTGGGTGTCCTTGCATATGCTGTTCTGCACAATAGCTCTTTCAGAGCGATCCCTTTTATCAAGCGAAACCTTCAAAACGTTTCTAGTTATAGATTTTTAGTTTCAACAAGGCACACTCTGCCCGGAAAAAAGTTAAAAACAAGTTTAAATCCTGGCAAAAAAAACCAAAACAAGTACTATTCCACACAACAACAACATAAGCTACACAAAACTACATGGACACATGTACCCACAACACGAGTTACACAAAAATACACAGGCACATCTATTAATTAGTGAGACGTAGAAAAAGCAAATATTCGACCTAGAAAAAGTAAATATTCATATTTGGAGCAACAGCATTTGTGATGATAAAAACAAGATTTACAGCCCTGTAACACGAGTTACACAAAAACACACTGGCACATCTATTACTTTTTGCGACCTAGAAAAAGTAAATATTCGACCTAGAAAAAGTAAATGTTCATCTTTGGAGCAGCAGCATTTTTGACGAGATAAGATCAAGATTTACAGCCCTGTTCACAGAAATGGAGCTCAGAGAGAGTGAAAATGACAAGTGCTTGTGCAAAGTGCTCCAAATCAAAGAAAAAAGTAGTTCCAAAAACAGTTTCTAAACAGGGAGCAGTGGATGCATATGGTAATTCGTACGTCCATGCTCTCGAGGAAGGCTAAACACAGAAGAGGCATGACAAATGAATGCCATGGAGAAATAGGGAGAAAGAATACAAGAGCGACAATGGAGCCAGTAAACGGGAAGCTTGTGGGCTCCAGCCTGCCATAAAGTATATACATGTCTCTTCAAGACAGCGCATGTGCTGTCTAGAGCTGAAAACTAAAAAGGACTGTGGTATAGATTTTACCTGAAATATATCACTAAAACAGAAACTGCCTCACACTGAAGCAGACTGCAGGAGGGGAACACAGAGTGACGAGAACTGGAATTATGCTTAAACAGCATGAAATACCACAGACTCTCAGTACACACGGTACCAAACTTATGATCGAAAAGTAGATTCAACAATTTATCATACAAATAGTGACACAGCTGTCTGTATCCATTCCTGCGCCAGTAAACAAGTTACTTACCTTCAGTAATGAAGTACAAGTTACTTACCTTCGGTAACAATATATCTGGTTGAGACATATTCTAGTTGCAGATTCCTTATCTCAGAATTTCCCCAGGCGTCAGACTGGATCTGGAGATTTTTTTTTCAAGCAGTACCCTTGTGCGCCATTAGGTGGCGTCGGTCGACTCCGCGGGCATCGTGATGATGTCGCGGTCGTATATAGGCGCCACCCCAGCACACAGACGTCAGTTTCTTTTGATGAATTTCCACACCAGAAGCGCAGAGCCATGAAGAACACTGAGAATGGTGTGCCAAAACTAGGGTCCTTAGAGGGAAGTACCTGTCCCTAGCAATCAGTTTGCAGTGTGAGTAGGATGGGCAGGTTTGGTGAGGAATCTGCAACTAGAATATGTCTCTACCAGATATATCAATACCAAAGGTAAGTCTGATCTAGACTTCGAGTTCCAGATTTCTTACCTTAGAATAGATACCCGAGCAATACCATACCCTGTGGTGGGCTGCAAACTAAGAGCACACCAAAAAGTCCTGCAGGACCGAACGGCCAAAATAGCCGCCCCTGCGGACCCAAATGTCCAGGCAGTAACGCTTGGTGAACATATGTAAGGACGCCCACGTTACCGCCCGGCAGCTATCCAGGACTGGAACTTCGCGTACTAACGTTGTGGTAGCAGCAGTTGCTCTGGTTGAATGAGCGCACAAACCCTCAGACGGTTGCATTTTCACCAAAGCGTAGCATATCTTGACGCAGAGAACTACCCATCGCAAGATGGTCGTTTTCTGCACTGCCTTCCCTTTCTTCGCACCCACATATCCCACAAAGAGTTGACTGTCCAACCGGAAATCTTTGGTGCGATCTAGGTAGAACGCCAAAGCTCTATTTGGATCCAGACGGTGGAGTCTCTCCTCCTTATGAGAGGAATATAGGGGTGCGTAAAAAGTAGGAAAGGTGATAAATTGGCCTCCGTGAAAGGGCTTTACCACTCTGGGAAGAAAGGAAGCCCTGGTACAAAGCACCACTTTATCAGGATGCTCTGCTAGGAATGGTGGCTTTGAAGAAAGAGCCTGAAGCTCACTTACTCTGCGAGCAGAGGTGATGGCAATCAAGAAAATCTGTTTTAAGGGTTTAGAGCCGTAAAAAAGGACAGTTGTGGAGCGGCTCGAAAGGGGAGCGCACATGAGGTATGCAAGGACCAAGTTCAAATCCCACCAGGGCATGATGAACGAAGCAGGAGAAAACATATGAGTGAGGCCTTTAAGAAACCTCCCAACAATGGGAGATTTGAAAAGAGAAGGTTAGACTGGTAGCTGTAAAAAGGCAGATATGGCAGGCACATATCCCTTGAGGATGCCCAGAGCAGAGCCCAGCTAGGCAAGAGAGAATAAAGAGGAGAACCTCAGAGAGGTGCAGAGAGGGGATCAACAAATTTGCTGATATCTGTTAAGGAATGGGACATATGTGCAACTATGAGTCCCTCTTACTAGAATTGTCACACCAGACATTATACACGCAAACTGGGCAGATGTTACTTACCAAACAGACAGGTCGTCTCTGGGTGCAGTTGTGACATCAGCTGGGAGATAGTGCTGTTCCGCATAATGAAGGCTTCATGGACTGTACCCAGATAATGCACACAGACCTGTGTGATGGAATAGAAGTTCTTTCTGTTGCAGTATACTTGTTCATTGTTCATACACCATACCACAAATTTCTTTCAACAACAGGCGTATACCGTTTTGGGGGAGGTATCCCTGGCTGTCAAGATGACCTTTCAGACTTCGGGTGGAAGGTTAAAAGCAGTCAACTGCCACGGCTCAATCTTTATGCAAGAGGCGGAGACTGGACAGGTTCGGGTGGATAACTGTCCCTTGCTGCTGCGACAGAAGATCATCCCGAAGGGGCAGTCTGATCGGAGGATCGAGGGCCATGCTCAAGAGCTCGGGACACCAGACTCTTCGTGCCCAGTCCGGAGCCACCAAGATTACTTGGGCCCGGTCTTGCCTGATCTGGGAAGAGTGGTATTGGCGGGAAGGCAGGAGGCCAGAGTTCCACGTGACAAAAAGCATAGTCAGCGAGCAAGTGCCGCCTTGGAAACTCCAACGCGCAAAACAGCTGGCATTGCGCATTCTCTGCGGAGGTGAACAGAACTTACCAAGGCTCTCCCCACTGCTGAAAGAGATCTAGCGTCACTTCCGGATGGAGACACTATTCAAGATTGACTACGTATTGACAGATGAGTTCGTCTGCTCTGACATTCAGAGAGCCTGGCAGATGTTGAACCACCAGGGAAATGCCCTTGCGTTCCAGCCTTGTCCAGAGGAAAAAGCCTCTTGGCAAAGGGTCCATGACCCCAGTCCACCCTGCTTATGGCAATACCACATAGTGGTGGTGTTGTCAGTGAACACCTGCACCACTTTCCCTTTGAGAGAGGGAAGGAATGCTTTCAATGCAAGTCGGATAGCCTGGAGCTCCAAAAGGTTGATGTGGAGCTCAGACTCCGCAGGAGACCAGAGGCCACTGTTTCTCCACCTCTCCCATGTGGCTGCCCCATCCCAGGACTGATGCATCTGTCACTACTGAAAGATCTGGTTGGGGAAGGGAGAGGGAATTGTCATTGACCCAATCTGGATTCGACAACCACCACTGCAGGTCATTCGCAGTTCCCTCCGAGATCTGAACCAACCATGTTAGAGAGATTCCCCTCATGCTGGAACGTCAGGTCCCACTGCAGAGCCCGCATATCTCATCTGGCATGCTGGACCAGCAGGATGCAGGAGGCCATGAGGCCCATCAACCTCAGAGCCATTCTCACTGAAATCCAGGAAAGATGCTGAAACATCGATATCATAGACGGAATATCCTGGACTCGTTTTTCAGGAGGATAAGCCTGAAACTGCACTGTGTCCAGAAATGCTCCGATGAAAGGGAGCATCTGAGAGGGAGTCAGGTGTGACTTCGGCATGTTGATAGTGAACCCCAGCGAATGCTGGAGGTTTTCCGTAATCTGGAGGTGGGAGACAACTTTCTGGGGCATGCCTGCCTTCAACAGCAAGACAATGAGGAAGGGGAAGACTGGAACCCCTAACCTGAGCAGATGAGATTCAACCACTACCATCATTTTCGTGAACACCTGAAGGGCACTAGTAAGGCCAAAGGGGAACACGGTGAACTGAAAATCCTCGTGACCTACCACGAATCGTAGGTAACATCTGTGGGTCGGCAGGACGGTAATATGGAAATAGGCATCCTGCAAGTCCAACGCCACCATCCAGTCTCCAGGGTCCAGGGCAGAAAGGACCTGAGCCAGGGTTAACATCTTGAACTTCTCCTTCTTGAGGAAGAGATTGAGGGACCGGTGGTTTAGGATAGGGTTAAGGCCCTTGTCCTTTTGGGCACCAACAAATAGCGGGAATAGCAACCACGACCTACTTCTGGCGCAGGGACCCACTCTATGGCTCCCTTTGCCAAGAGAGCTTTGACTTCCTCGTGGAGAAGTGCCAAATGATCCTCCGACAGGTGATGGTGTGATGGTGGCATGGTTGGAGGAGTAGTCTCGAGGGCGAGGGTGTAGCCCCTTCGGATGATCTGTAAAACCCACCTGTCCATGGTAATGGATTCCCAGTGGGGCAGATGATGGCAAATTCTGCTGCCAACTGGTCCCTGATGTCCCAACTGACTAGGAAGGTTTAGAGGCACAGAATGGGGTGGAGGTGGACTGGGCGGCCCACTGACTTCCTGATCCACAAGCTCAGTGGATCCCGCATCCACGCAGGGGCTGTATAGCATACTCGGGTCAGTGGTCCGGTGGAAATGGATGCCGTTGGGTGCCCTTTCTGTAGCCACGAAAGGAGCAAGAGGTGGACTGAGGGGGGCGAGGAATGGCTGCAAGGCCAAGGGACTGAGCTGTAGCCCGGGAATCCCTAAAGCACTGGAGCGCTGAGTCTGCCTTGTCTCCGAAGAGACGAGTGCCATCAAAGGGCATGCCCATCAAAGACTGCTGGACATCCCTGGAAAAACAATGAATGAACAGTTCCAGAGAGAGCATACAAGTGATGTTTTCACCTCAATCTAGGGGAAAACAAAAGGTTCCTGTGAATGACCTAAGTTGGGAACAAGAGCCCTCACTCGCCAATCGGTGACATGCTTTATCATCAGGCTTTGCTCCTTGTCAGACTGGCACTGCAATGTCTGAGATCTTTTATAGAAAGATGCCGTGAATGAATGCAGGAATGTCGGACTGGTGTAAAAACTGACATTATTCTTTCTCCCCCCCCCCCTTTTTGGTTTTTAATCTTGACAGAGGCCCATATCCCCAATAAACATTTCTCTACATGGTCCTTTTAGTCAATTTTAACAGTTTTCACACCGGTCCCAAAATTCCTGAATTCATTCACGGCACCGATTGGCGAGTGAGGGCTCTTGTTCCTGACATTCAGAGGAACCTTTTGTTTTCCCCTATATTGAGGTGAAAACATCACTTGTGTGCTCTCTTTGGAACTGTGCATTCATTGTTTTTTTATATATATGGGAGTACATGCACAGGACTAGTTTTTCTTAAATCTCCCATGATTCTGAGCCCTTCTATTTCGTTTTTGACACCCCCCGAAAAGCCAGACGTCCTCAATCAGGCGTGGCGTCAGTGCCACCGTCGATGCAAGCAACCTGCCTAGTGAGTCGGTCATATCCAGTCCACAACGTATCATGAACTTGGCTGCGTCTCTCCCATCTGTCATGGCTTGGGAGAGAACGTTCTGGGCTTCTTCCAGAACTTGAGGCAGCACTTGCCAGACCGTATCCCAGAGAGTATAGGAATAGCGGGCCAAAAGGCATGCGGTGTTCACGGATCGCAGCGCTATACAGGCAGTATAAAACATGTCCGGGAGAGTGGTAGGGAATGAGCCAGAGGATGAAGAAGCCTCATTGACAAGGCTCTCAGACGTAGGGTGTTTGGTAAGGAAATTTGGGTCATTCTGCGAAGGCCGATGGTGGCAGATTTGGACCAGGTCCCCAGTAGAACACCCGTAAGTGCTTTGTTGAAGGGAAGAAGGTGTTCCGAGCTGGAGACCCCAGGCTGAAGCACTTTGGTCTGGAGGTTAGGCCTGACCTCCACAGAAGGAAGCTCAAGGTTCAAAACCTCAGCCGCCCTTCTCACCACCATAGAATAAGACGCTCCCTCCTCCGTAGCTACGGTACGGGGAGAAAACATTCCACTGTCAGGGGAGGTGTCCAACCCACTGGCATCACCAAATCCTGTACCCAGTCAAGTTCAGGCTCAAGCTGGTCTTCTAAAGGGTCCAACGACCCCTTTAAACTATCCCCGTATCCATACCCATAGTAATAGCGTTCAGGATCAACCCTGGGCATAGCTGAGCCCAGGGAAAACGTAATCGGCATTGAGCAATGTCGTTTCTTCTCCAGGTCTACTACGATTGTGGGCCCGATCGGTGCCAGGAGTGTTGTCTGACTCGATGTCGGGGAGGGTCACGTTGGCATGATCGTCGTCGGGACGGATCCGGAAGTGGACATGAGGGGCCCTCCAGAGTTGGGACCGAAGTCACCAACTTTGAAACCGAGGAGGCCATCACTGACTCCCTGGGGCACGAAAGCAGAGCGGGTGGGTCGGATTCCCAAATATGAGGCGCAGGGCCTCACAGAACTCCTTAAGTTGGGCAAAGGTAAGACTCTTGAGAAATCTTCCAACAATAGATTTAAATAAAGAGGGTCGATCAGGCAATCGGGGAAAGGACGAGATGACAGATAAAGAACCCTTGAGGGTGCCCAGAGCAGAGCCCTGCTGGGCCAGTGAAAGGACAAACAAAAGAACCTCGGAAAGAGGAGAGGATAGGGGGTCAATAGACTTGTCTGAACACCATGCCACAAATTTGTTCCATCTGCAGACTTACACCGTTTTGATTTAGGGATGCTTGGCTGCCAAGAAAAGATTGCAGATTTCAGGTTGAAGGTCAAAAAGCTGTCAACTGCTGCCACTCAGTCTCCACACAAGAAGGCAGAGACTGGACAGGTTCAGGTAGAGAACAGTCCCCTGCTGCTATGACAGAAGATCCTCCCAAAGGGGTAGTCTGATCGGAGGATCGATGGCCATGCTCAAGAGCTCAGGATACCATACTCTTCGTGCCCAATCCGGAGCCAAAAGAATGACTTGGGCCTGGTTGTTCTTGACCTTATTGAGAACTCTGTGCAGAAGTGGTAAGGGCAGAAAGGCGTATAGGAGGCCTGAGCTCCTCTTGAGGTGAAAAGCGTCTGAGAGATGGACGCCTTGAAAACTCCAATGTGCAAAACTGCTGACAATGCGTATTTTCTTTAGCGGTATCTGGTCTTTAAGGTATAGGGGAGGGGAGGATTCGAAGGGGAGGGAGTAGCCCTTCCGAATGATCTGCAGGACCCACCTGTCTAATGTGATAGACTGTCAGTGGGAAAGACGATGATGTATTCCCCGCCAATTAAACAGCTATGATCCCTTATGAGGAGGCTAGGATGACTTAGAGGCTGCAGCTGCCGGGCGGTTGGTGGTTGTGGACTAACTGTGCCTACCTGCTCCCCGGGGTCGGAATGCACTGCGTTCTCGTACACACAAAGCTTGGGAAGACTGCCCAGGACGGTGGCTGGAATATGGTTGGTGTGGTGCTGTGCCTCTTCCATATCCACGAAAGGAGCGAAAGGCAGACTGGTGACATGGCCATTGAGAGGCCCAAGGATTTGGCCATAGCCCGCAAGTCCTTAAAGCCCTCCAGCACCGAGTCCGCCTTCTCCGTGAAGAGACTGGTTCTATCAAAGGGCATGTCCATAAGGCTTGCCTGGACATCTCCTGAAAACCAGGCGTAGCATCTAAGCGCCACTGACGATTAAACTGCTCTGCCCAGCGAGTTGGTCGTAAAACCACACCGGATGGGAAACTTAGCTGCATCTCTCCTATCCTGACTGCTTGGCAGAGGACAGCTTGGGCCTACCACGTGATCTGTGGCAGCATCTGTGCAACTGTGTCCCACAACGTGTGGGAGTAGTGGCCCAAAAGGCATGCAGTGTTCACTGCCTCCAATGCCAGACTGGTGGTAGAAAACATTTTAGTTCCTAAGGTGCACAGCCTCTTGGATTCCCTGTCCAGGGAAGAGGCCGGGAACGCGCCTTGGGAAGTTGAGGCTTGGACTACCACGCTCTCAGGGGTGGGGTGTTGGGTTAGGACACCTGGGTCATCTGGGGTGGGCCGATGGCGACGGGCAACTGGCCTATTCAGGGGAGCACCTGGGCTGGGTTTGGACCATGTTTCCAGCAGGACATAAGTAAGTGCTTAATTGAAGGGGAGAAGAGGTTCTGATGAGGAAGCTTCAGGCTGAAGGACCTCTGTCAAGAGGTTAGTCTTGACCACCACAGAGGGGGGTTCAAGGTTGGGACCTCTGCTGCCCTCTTCACTACCACTGCGTATAATGCTCCCTCCTCCGTAGCCATGGTAGGGGGAGAAAGCAAATCAGTATCTGGAGTTGTGTTCAGTCCACTGACATCTCCCAGTTCCTCATACCAGTCCATAGATTCCTGAGTGTCCAACTGGTATTCTAAAGAGTCCAGTGACCCCTCTCATTCTTCCCCCATACCTGGCAGCTCAGTAAAATGGTAAGGCAACAAACTAGGACCAATGGGCCCTGTCAGCTCCTGAGATGGTGTCGTCGTTCCAAGTCAGTCGTCGGGTATCAGAATGGGGATGGCACCAACAATGTAGGGAACATCAGTGTTGGGACGGGCATCGGGGAAGGTCATGTTGGCACAACCGGTGCCAGTCCGAATTAGTGATCAGATCCAGGAGACCCCATTGGAGCTGTGGCCAGAGCCATCAGCGCAGAACCGGATGGGTTTGCCTCTGGCCCCATGAAGCCCAAAGGCGCTCTGGAAGGGTATGCCCATTTGAATAAGCGGCGCATGGCCTTGTAGATTTCTATAATTTGAGCTGGGGATCCTCCAACTCCCGGAAACATGGGGAGGCATGGAGTCTGACCTGGCGACGGCTCTGCAGAACTGTGCCTCGAACAGAAATGTTCCTTACTCGTCGTGCCGGTTAACGGACGAGGAGAAGCCAAAGCATGCTTCAACTTTTTCGGCCTCTTCTTTGAGTGTTCCGATGGCTTGGAGTGAAACGAATAGGACTTGGGGCTTCTGGAGTGGTACCACGACCTTAACCTCAAGTGGGACGAGACCTCTGAGGAGCTGCAGGGCGCGGCGTCGCCTGCCGGGCCGCAAGCAGCTTTAGGGACTGCTCCCTCAAAGCCTTTGCTGCCATGGCATGGCAGTCCGAGCATGACTTGGAGTTGTGGTTGTACTCGAAACACCACAAATAGACCAGATGGGGGTCTGTAACTGACATGGCGAGGTGACAAGCACCACAAGATTTAAAACCTCTCTTCCCCAAAGCCATTTCTCGAAACACATTAAAAAAAAATACTCAACAAAACGTCCCAAAAAAACTGTCACAAAAGTGACAGCAGGGTAGCTATTCTCTGGATCGGTGGTAACTGTTGTGGAAAGAAAAGAACTGATGTCCCCGTGGTGAGGTGGTGCCTATATAGGTGACAGAAACGTCACTTCCAATGACAATGCCGCGCAGAAGTGAATGAGGCCACTTGACGGCGAGCAGGGGTGCCACTTACGAAAAATCTTCTGGATCCAGTTTGACGTATTGGAAATTCAAAGGTAAGGAATCTGCAGCTAGATGTCTCTATCAGATAGTGCTGGTTAGTGCTGGACTTTCAAAACCATCTCACAGGATAACAGTTATCTGCATGCATTTTCACCATTAATAAAAGTGTTAAAAGCTCACCTTCAAGGCTTTGAAAAAGTAGTTCCAAGACAGACAGTGCTTCTGTTCTTACTGAAGAGTAGCTTTTATTTCCTAGAACAGAAACATAAAAAACGAGTTTATATTAAAAAGAAAGTGATTACTGTAAATACCTTTACGTCCTCGTCCAGTTTGAACACATAATTAGAAATAAAGGTTTCCTGGGCTAAGGATTTAACCATCAGCAATCTCCACTGTAGTTGAACTGGGTGTTCCCAAGCAAAAGTGACTGGTGGCAAACAACTGCTAGAATGGGTATGAAATTTGCTTGGGTTAAAAAATGACACTAACCAAGAAATTAACAATGTTTTCCATATACACCCATCCAGAGGCTAAACTTTTTTACTGCACCCTCTAAGTGAAATAAAGCAAACTTTAAGAACATTCCCGCAGCTGAGCACTTCTGCAACTGTAAATTAACAGAATATGATTGGTTTATCCCACACCCCTCAGGTCAGGAAATACAGTCCCCTCACTGCTCTGCACTAGAGTTTCTCCCCAGCAAGCACATTTCAACTGCAAAAGGGCTAATAAGGTGGAAGATAAGATACTTACCTTCCATTTGGTAAAATTATTTTTGGTGGATAATATATCTTCTCACAGGTTCCTCACCTTGAAAATATAAATCACGTGCCAGACTGAACCTGTTAGAAATGGGGTCTTTGGTTGACAGTCAGGTTACCCCCTGATCAAGCAAGGACCCTTACTCTAGTCAGGGTAAAAGAGAATCACCCTCAGCTAACCCCTGCTTACCCCCTTGGCAGCTTGGCAGAGCAGTAGGCTTAACCTCAGAGTGCTAGGTGTAAAGTATTTGTACCAACACACACAGTAACTTAATGAAAACCACTACAAAATGACACAACACCAGTTTAGAAAAACAGGAAATATTTATCTAAACAAAACAAGACCAAAACGACAAAAATCCGACATACACAAGTCAAGTTATGAATTTTTAGAGATTAAACTCAAAAATAGCGCTTAGAAACAAATATGCTTCGAAGAGATGTTAACACTGCGTCGTGACGGAGTCGTTCCCAACAAGCTGACACCAGCGGCGCCGGACACAGAGTCATGTAGACCCCCAAGTACAGTACCTTTGGTTAAAAGTGAAAACAAGCCGATGCGCGAAGTCGGGGATCGCGGCGTCTGTGCGAAACGTTGAATCCGTGCACTTCGAGCGGCGTTGGTCACGACGTGGTGCGGCGACTTCAACGGAGTGGCGGACTTCAGCGGAGTTGCAGTGGCGTCGGGCCTGCGAAGAGCGTCGCATTCCAGAAGGTCACGGCGTCGGGTGCAGGCACGTCACCGGATTCAGCATCGGCGTCGGTCCGGAGTCATCCGAAGTCGATTTCCTTGGATTTCCACCAGCTTTCCTTTCAAGGGCCCAGGGACTGGATAGGGCACCACTTGTCAGAGCAGGAGTCTCTCCAGAGACTCCAGGTGCTGGCAAAGAGAAGTCTTTGCTGTCCCTGAGACTTCAAACAACAGGAAGCAAGCTCTAAATCAGGCCCTTGGAGATTTCTTCACAAGATGGAAGGCACACAAAGTCCAGTCTTTGCCCTCTTACTCTGGCAGAAGCAGCACTGCAGGAAAGCTCCACAAAGCACAGTCACAGGCAGGGCAGCACTTCTTCCTCAGTTATCAGCTCTTCTCCAGGCAGAGGTTCCTCTTGGTTCCAGAAGTGTTTCTAAAGTCTGTAGATTTGGGTGCCCTTCTTATGCCCATTTTAGTCTTTGAAGTCACCTTTCTTCAAAGGGGACTCACACCTACTTATGAAATCCTGCTTTGCCCAGGCAAGGCCTCAGACACACACCAGCGGGTTGGAGTCTGCATTGTCAGAGGCAGGCACAGTCCTTTCAGATGAGAGTGACCACTCCACCTCTCCCTCCGAGCAGAGATGGCTAATCAGGAAATGCAGGTTACACCCCAGCTCCCTTTGTGTCACTGTCTAGTGCGAGGTGAAAAACAACCCAACTGTCACTGACCCAGACAGGGAATCCACAAAGAAGGCAGAGTCACAGAATGGTTTAAGCAAGAAAATGCTCACTTTCTAAAAGTGGCATTTTCAAACGCACAATCTTAAAATCAACTTTACTAAAAGATGTATTTTTAATTTGTGAGTTCAGGGACCCCAAACTCCACATGTCCATCTACTCTCTAGGGGAATCCACACTTTTATCATATTTAAAGGTAGCCCCCATGTTATCCTATGAGAGAGACAGGTCTTGCAACAGTAAAAAACGAACTTGGCAGTATTTCACTGTCAGGACATATAAACCACATTACTACATGTCCTACCTTATCCATACACTGCACCCTGCCCTTGGGGCTACCTAGGGCCTACCTTAGGGGTGCCTTACATGTAAGAAAAGGGAAGGTTTAGGCCTGGCAAGTGGGTACACTTGCCAAGTCGAATTTACAGTGTAAAAATACACACACACAGACACTGCAGTGGCAGGTCTGGGACATGATTATAGGGTTACTTGTATGGGTGGCACAACCAGTGCTGCAGGCCCACTAGTAACATTTGATTTACAGGCCCTGGGCACCTCTAGTGCAATTTACTAGGGACTTAACAGTAAAACAAATATGCCAATCATGGAGAACCAATTACATACACATTTTAAACAGGAGCACTTGCACTTTAGCACTGGTTAGCAGTGGTAAAGTGCCCAGAGTAACAAAAACAGTAAAATCAGAGTCCAGCACACATCAACAACCTGGGGAACAGAGGCAAAAAGTTAAGGGAGACCACGCCAAGGATGAAAAGTCTAACAGAACCCATAAACTTTTCCCCCAGCAGTAGCTCCCCAGTGTCACCAAGTAGCTCTACGTGAATTCAGGGTCAACTCCGTTCTCCCAGGATGGGACCGCATGGGGACATGTAAGCACCAACTGGTGTGCTGATTTCAGTTCCTTATACTCTTTTATGACCCCGTTCATGCATGGGGAAAGGGAAGTACTAAACATTAATGGTAGGGAAAAACACATTATACAAAGTGTTTGCATACCTTGGGATCTTAGTGAACAAGTTACTTACCTTCGGTAACTCATTATCTGGTAGAGACATATCCTAGTTGCAGATTACTTACCTTAAAATTTCCCCCAAGCGTCAAACTGGATCCGGAGTTTTTCTTTGAGCAGTACCCATGCCGCCATCTGGCATCATGTTGACTCTGCGTCTGTCGTTGGCATCGTGGTCGACGTGATGACGTTGCGGTCGTATACAGGCACCACCCCGGTGCGCTGACTTCAGTTTCTTTTCACGACTTTCCACGCCAGATGTACAGAGACATGAAGAACAGAGATTGCTGCACCAGAACTAGGGCCTTGAAAGGGAGTCCCTATGTCTAGAAATCAGTTTGCAGTGGAGGGAGAACGAGTGGGTCGGTAAGGAATCTGCAACTGGATTATGTCTCTACCAGATAATTGTTACCAAAGAGAAGTAACTTGTTCATCTGATAGAGACTTCTAGTTGCAGATTCCTTAGCTTAGAATAGATACCCAAGCAATAACATCCCGGAGGTGGGTCTGCAAAATAAGATCATACTAGGAAGAACTTCAGGACCGGTTGGCCAAAATAGCCGTCCCTGCGAACATGACTGTCCAGGCAGTGGTGTTTGGTGACCGGTTGCAGGGATGCCTATGATGCCGCCTGCCAGATGTCCAGGACTGGAACTCCGTGTGTTTAAGCAGTGGTTGCAGCTGTTGCTTTGGTGGAGTGTGCACGCAAACCCACAGGGGGTTGCTTCTTAGCCAAAGCGTAGCACAGTTTGATGCAGAGAACAACCCATCTGGAGATGGTTCTCTTCTGTAACGCCTGGCCTTTCTTCGCATCTACATAACCCACAAAGTTGATTGTCACCCAGAAGTCTTTGGTATGGTTGAGGTACAGGGCCAACACTCTTTTTGGATCCAGGTGGTGGAGTCTCTACTCCTCATAAGAAGGATGTGGGGCAGATAAAAAGTAGGCAAGGTGATGGATTGGCCTACATGAAAGGGTGTGACCACTTTAGGGAGGAAAGAGGCCCTAGTACGAAGCAGCTCTTACTCATGATGAACAGAGATGAATGGTGGTTTCGAAGAAAGAGCTTGTAGCTCACTCACTCTCCGTGAAGAGGTAATGGCCAAAAGGAAAGCTGTTTTTAAGGTGAGAAGGCGAAGAGGACAATTATGAAGAGGCTCAAAAGAAGCGCGCATGAGGAAATTAAGTACCAAGTTCAAATCCCACTGGGGCATTATGTACAGGGTAGGCGGGAACATGCGGGTGAGATCTTTACTGTATCGCACCACAATGGGAGATTTAAAAAAAAGGAGGGTTGATCAGGAAGTCTGAGGAAAGCAGAGATTGCAGACAAATAACACTTAAGGGTGACCAAGGCAGAGCCCAGCTGGGCAAGAGAGAATTAACAAATGGACCTTAGACAGAGGTTCAGAAAGGGGATCAGCCATTTTCTTGGTACACCATTCCACAAATTTATGCCAACGACAGGCATATAACGTTTTGGTGGAGGGATGTCTAGCTGGCAAGATAACATCACAGACTTCGGGCAGAGGGTCGAAAGCTGTCAACTGTTGGCGTGCAATCTCCATGCAAGAAAACAGACTGGATAGGTTCAAGTGGAGAACCTTACCCCCGCTACTGTGACCGAAGATCTTCCTGAAGAAGCAGTCTGAGAGGAGGATCAATGGCATGCTCAGAAGCTTGGGATACTATAGTCTGTGTTCCCAGTCGGAAGCCACAAGAATCACTTGGGCCCGGTCATTCTTGATCTTCTGAAAATTCACGGCAGATGTGGTATTGGTGGAAAGGCACACAGGAGGCCTGAATTTCACTTGAGACTAAAAACATCGCTGAGCGAGTGCCGCCTTGGAAACTCCAATGCGCATAACAGCTGACATTGTGCATTCTCTGTGGAGGCAAACAGATCTAACCAAGGCTCTCCCCACTGCTGAAAGAGACCTTGTGCCACCTTTGGATAGAGACGCCATTCTTGATCGACCATGCATTGACAGCTGAGTTCGTCTGCTCTGGCGTTCAGACAGCCTGCCAGATGTTGAACCACAAGGTATATACCCTGACATTCCAGTCATGTCCAAAGACGCAGGGCCTCTTGACAAGGACTCCACAACCCTCACCTCGCCCTGCTTGTTGCAGTACCAAATGACAGTGGTGTTGTGTTATCAAATTTAATAATTGGATATCTACCTCTTTAGATACCATATTACCCGCAAAGACGGTCACCAGAAGGACCAATCACATGATCAAACCATGGTTCACACCCCAATTACTTCAACAACAAAAAGAAGTGTAAGCAACTTGAAAGACAGTGGAGAAAGAATTATGACATCACCTCAAAACTCAATACAGGGAGGCGATTAGGTCATTTCATGTAGAAACTAAATCAGCACAAGCTGTATTCTACACATCTAGAATTGAGCAGTCCGCTAACTCACTCAAAGAGATCTTTATGATCCTCAAAGAATGGACTCAGGACCCTTCAGTAGACAACCTAGTGGAGGCTTCTACAGCTCATAGCAATGATTTGGCACATTTCTTTCAAAAGAAAATCGCAAACATCTATCTAACATTTCCGCCTAACCACTCCCAAAATATAGAGTGCTATTCAGACGACAATTTCCAACGTCCCAGAGTTACTTTTTCTTCGTTCAACCTACAACTGAAGCCTTAGTCACTAATTATCTGCACACCATAAAATCTGGATCCCGTTTAGACCCTGCCCCACCTCATGTCTTATCCTCGGTCTCAACTATAATCTCACCCACCTCAAATTATATTCTGAACCAGTCTCTAACCTCTGGCCTTGTGCCCCAGCCCCTGAAACCCACAGTTGTTAAACCCCAACTAAAAAAAAACAAGCTCGATCCAGCTCTCTTTTCTAAATATAGGTCGATTGCCCTCCTCCCTATTGTATCAAAGATAATGGAAAAACATGTTAATAAGCAATTAACATCCTTCCTTGAAAATCACAAGCTCCTCCATCCTTCACAAATGGGATTCAGACCCCAACATAGTACAGGGTCAGCCCTACTAGCAGTTGTGGAAGACACTCGGAAACTAATGGAATCAGGCAGACTTGCAGCCATTATTTCACTGGATCTCAGCGCTGCATTTGACACGGTGGATCATGATATATTACTTCAAAGACTCTTGGGTTTAGGAATTAAGGGTACAATGTTAAGATGGGTTTCCTCCTTCTTGAAAGATGTAACCTTCCAAGTTCTTGACCGCATTTTCCTTTCCAACACATTTCCTCTTACATGCGGGGGTCCCTCAGAGCTCTTCGTTGAGTCCCACTCTCTTTAATGTTTATATGCTTCCTCTAGCTAAAATTGTTGAACCTCATGGTCTTTCCTTGGTGTCATACGCAGACAACACCCAGCTGGTAGTATCTCTTTCCAATGTCAGCAACACTCCTCAATCCAATCTATCTTCATGCCTTGCGGATATCGCCAGATGGATGACTATCTCTAAACTTAAACTGAACAGTGAGAAATCTGAAGTAATGATAGTTGGGAGCAAAGCCCTTCTTAAGTCTCCTTCTCTGGCTCTTGAAGATCTTAAAAATTTCCCTTCACCTAAGAAAAAGATCGAAAGCTTGGGTTTCTGGCTAGACTCGCGCCTCAGGATGGATTGCCTATCTAAAAATCTGTCCTCATCCTGTTTCGGCGTATTGAGATCCTTGAGGAAAATTCTTAATATCCTTCGGTTTATGGCCAGAAGGCTTATCATCCAAGCTTTGATTTTGTCTCGCCTAGACTATGGCAATTCCCTTTACCTCAGCTCTCCAAACTATGTAATAACTAGACTGCAGGTTGTGCAAAACGCTGCTGCACGCCTGCTTATGAACACACCCAGACATTTGCCGGCTAAACCAGAATTGGCCTCTCTTCACTGGCTCCCAATTAAACAACTGATTAATTTCAAGGCTATCTGCATGACACACAAACTGCTTCATACCAAAGGTCCTATGTTTCTTAGGAAGATCTTCACGCCCTTTATCCCTCAGAGGGTACTTAGGTCTTCATCTGCAGCACTGGGGATCATACCTCATTTCAAGAAAGTAACTTGGGGAGGTAGTTCTTTCTCAGCTAAAGCCACATACCTCTGGAACTCGCTCCCTCTGGATCTCCAGCAGGAACAACTAGAATCTGCATTTCGGAAGAAGTTGAAGACATTCTTGTTCACAGCATAGACCATGTCAGAGTCTAATTCCTCCACCTTAGCGCTGGGAAGCCTCCTGGTAGCTTTGCGCTCTATAAATTCATTAAACTTAAACTTGTCCATGAACACCTTCACAACTTTTCCTTGGAGAGAGGAAAGGAATGCTTTCAATGCAAGCCTAATCACCCTGAGCTCCTGAAGGTTGATGTGGTGCCCGGACCCTGCCGGAGGAGCAGATGCCTCTGATCTCCTCCTCTCCCCTATGGCTGCCCCATCCCAAGAGTGATGCAACTGTCTGATCTGGTTGGGGAAGAAAGAGGGATCTGCCTCTGACCCATCTCGGCTCGGTAACCACCACTGCAGATCTTTCACAGCTCCCTCCTAGATCTGGACCATGTTGGAGAGATTTCCCTGAACCTCAAGTCCCACTGCAGAGTCTGTATATGTCATCTGGCATGAGTGATCAACACAATGCAGGAGGCCATGAGGCCCAGCAGCCTCAGAGTCATTATCACCGAAACCCAGGACAGAGGCTGAAACATCGGTATCATAGCCTGAATATTCTATCGGAAGGATAAGCCCGAGACTGCACTTTGTTCAGAACAGCTCCGATGAAAGGGAGCATCTGAGAGGGAGTTAGGTGTGACTTCGGCACGTTTATAGTGAACTCCAGGAAATGCAAGAGGTCTGCCATAGTCTGGAGGTGGGAGACTACAGCCTGGGACAAGCATGCCTTTAACAGCCAGTCGTCAATGTGGGGGAAGACTGAAACCCCTAGCCGACACAGATGAGCTGCAACCACAGCCATTACTTTTGTGAACACCTGAGGGGCGCTGGTAAGGCCGAAGGGGAGCATTGTGAACTGAAAATGCTCATGACCTTCCACGAACCGCGAGTGACGTCTGTGGGCAGGCAGGATGGAAATATGGAAATAGGCGTCCTGAAAGTCCAACGCTACCATCCAGTCACCAGGGTCCAGGGCAGAAAGGACCAGAGCCATAGTGAGCATTTTGAATTGAGATTGTGCGCCCGGAGTTCTAGGACAGGACAAAGGCCCTTTTTCTTTTTGAGCACCAGAAAGTAGTGGGAATAACAACCGCAACCTACTTCTGGCACAGGGACTCCCCCCTCTATGGCTCCCTTAGCCGAGAGCCGAAACCTCCTTGCGGAGAAGTACCAAGTAATCCAAGTCATAGGATCGTAGGCTGCTGGCATGGCAGGAGAAGTAGTCTCGAAGAGGAGAGAGTAGTCCCTTTGGATGATTTGCAAAACCCACCTGTCCGTCACAATGGATTCCAAGTGGGGCAGGTGAAGGTGAATCCTGCCACCAATTGGTCCGGGATGGAGCGACAGACTAGGAAAGTTTAGGGGCTGCTGGGGAGGGGTGGTGGACTAGGCTGACCGTCAGGTCCCTGATCCAATTGGGACATTGGATCCCATGTCCATGGCCATGGCACAGTGGCTGAAGGGAAATGGACGCGGTTGGGTGTCCCTTCAGTAGCCACGAAAGGGGCAAAAAGGGGACTGAGGGGGACGTGTAGCAGCTGCGAGACAATGGGCCCTAGCCATAGCCTGGGACTCCTAAAAGCGCTCAAGAGCTCAGTCCTCTGTCTCTGAGTAGACGGGTGACATCAAAGGGAATGCCCATAAATGACTGCTGGACATCCCTGGAAAAGCCAGACATCCTCAACCAAGCCAAAGAGCCACTGTCGACGCAACCGATCTGTCCAGTAAGTTGGTGGTGTCCAGTTCACATTGAATAGTGAATTTACCTGCTTCTCTCCCATCAGCAACAGCTTGGGTGAGAATGGCCCGGGCCTCCTCCGGGACCTGTGGCATCACCTCCATGGCCGTATCCCATAAAGTATGGGTGTAGCGGCCCAAAAGGCATGCAGTGTTCACAGACCGCAATGCCAGACTGGAGGAAGAGAACATTTTCTTCCCAAGTTGGTCCAGTCTTTTTGATTCCCAGTCTAGGGGTGCAAAAGGGAATGCGCAAGAAGAGGAAGAAGCCTGAATGCCTAAGCTCTCAGGCGTAGGGTGTTGGGTCATGAGTTTAGGGCTGTTAGGGGCATGTCTATGGTGGTGGGAGATTGTCCTGTTTACAGGAGCCCCTGTGCTGGGTGTAGACCACATCCCCAGCAGGACATCAGTGAGGGCGTCACTGAAAGGCAAAAGGGGTTCTGTTGTGGAAGCCCTGGGCTGAAGCACCTCAGTCATGAGGTTAGTCCTGACTGCAACTGAAGGCAGCTCGAGGGCCAGGACCTCGGCCGCCCTTCGCACCACCATCGAGTAGGAGGCTCCCTCTTCTGTAGCCATGATAGGGAGAGAAAGAACGCCAGAGTCAGGGGAGGTGTCCAATCCACTGGCTTCACCCAGGTCCTGAGCCCAGTCCATGTTAGGGTCTTCAAGCTTGTATTCTAGAGTGTCCAGTGACTCCTCCATGATCTCATCATACCTGCAGGAGGCGGGCCCTCTATGTAGTGTGAAAAGCTAAGCAAACTGTGCAGTGGGTCAGGGAAACCACACGTTGGTTTACAGAGGTAAAAACTGGATCACCTAATGCTCTCTCATTTTTATGGTAGCTTGGTCAAGCAGTTAGGCTAATCTTGGAGAAGTGCAAAGCATTTGTTGTACTCACAGTATCAATAAATAAGACCACACATTCAAAAGAATAACTCAAGACCCATTTAAAAAAATACTTCACATTTTTATAACATTTGTAAGGCCAAGATCATCAAAACATAAGTACTTTTTAAATTATACATTTTTAAAGTTTAGAAAATGTCTCAGTTCTGTGCGTAGTTACGCACCACGGGAATCGATGGAGAAATACTTTGAAAATGCATAAAATCAGGCAATGGGTTGACCAATGTCTCCTTTTACAGGTATGTTGAGGTTGTTGTGGGCTCTGCGGACTAGCTGAAGAAATTTGGGAAGCTCCCGGTTTCGGCAGAAGCAGCTGTAGAAGGTTGTTGGAGCTGATGCAAGGCCACTGCGGGGAACCACTTGGAAAAGCACTGCACTTCTTTTTGTCCTTGGAATCTGATTCTATGGTCTATGGCTGCCCACTAAGAACTGTATTTAGTGGGCATTTAGGGGAGTACCTAGGTAGTGGCCAATGGGTCATCAACCTTAGGGTGGCTACACCCACTAAGTGACCACTTCTTGTGGGCAGAGGTCACTTACCTACACTTGATTGGCTATTTTCCTTCCATGCAAGATGGAGGAAAATAAAATGGAGGGGTCACCTCGCATGCAACACCTTAGGGGTGATGGGGCTGACCACTCCTCCTGTCCTGTGAGTGTTTTCCTGTTGTTGCTCCTGCCAAAAGTGGGGGTTTACAACAGGGATGGACATCTGCTGCTAGCAGCAGGCTTAGGTGTTGAGTTTCAAGGGTGGTAAGCCCTTTGAAGCTTGCTAGCAGGGCAGTGCACATTCTTGGGGGGAGGTGTGAAAACACCTCTGCCCAGGAAGGGCTTATTCTGAGACCCAGACTGCAGGATCTTTCACCCCAGGGTTCCAGAATCTTGTCTGGTAGTTGTAGGCTGGTTGTGACTGGCCAGCTACCATGCCAGGGTAGTTAGCTTTTGCAGGGGACTCTAAGGTGGCCGCTGGGTAAATTTTGGAATAAATCCAATGCTGGTACCAGATTGGATTCTTTATTCTGAGATGTTTCATATCAAGCAACGCAAGGTTCATGTAGCTGTGAAACTCATATAGACCAGTGTCCAGCACATGTATTAAAATGGCTGCTCTGTTCACGTACTATGTCCCAGGTTTGGCAAGGACACAGTAGGGGCATATTGCTCATGCATCTATGCCCACACATACAATATAGTCCACCCTGCCTTAGGGTGGGAAGGCCTGCCAGATGGGTGACTTACCTATATTGCACGCAGTGTGTAGTGGACAGGGCATAGAGTCTGTGTGCCACATCAAGTTTGCATTTTAGGATTGCACCAGGAAACTCAGCCTGTAATGGCAGTGCTGGGTGTATCTGGATGCATGGCCCTTGAGGGTGGCACAATCTGTGCTGCTGCCCTAGGGGGCCTCCCTGGGTACCTAACTACCTTGTACTAGGGAATTATAGTGGCAGCTAAGGGTGTGCCAATGCATCAAAACAGTTTTAAGAAGAGATCTGGCCCAAGGAACCTGGTTAGCAGGGGCTCTGGGCACTAACAACTTTGAGACTACATCAAATGCCAGGCAAAAAGTGGGGGCTAACCATGAAGAGAGGCCTTTCCTCACACCAAGGCAAAATTATGCCGAACAAGAGGCAAAACAAACAAGAGAACAACAAACAATTTGGCCTGCAGGAGATCAATATGTCATGTATCGCACCGAATCACAAATCTGTCCCTACAACAGGGGTATACAGTTTTTGCTGAGGGATACCTAGCTGCCAAGATGACACCAGCCACCTCTGGTAAAAGGTGGAAAGGTGTTCAGCAGTTTTTATATCTCCATCCATGACGGTGGAGATTACGAAAGCCCGGGTGCCGGACATGATCCTGCCACCTGGATAACTTGGGCCTGGTCGATCCTGATCTTGGGAACTCAGGCAGGAGTGGCAAACAGGAGTCCTGAGTTCCACTTGAGGTGGCAAGCATCTCAGAGCAAGAGACTTGTTCAAAACTCCAACATACAGAAGCTCTGACATAGCGTGTTCCCTGCGGGGGGGAACAGATCAAGCCAAGTTTCTCCCGATACAATGGAAGAAATCTACTGCCACCTCCAGGTGTAACTGCCACTTGTGATCAACTGGGTGTCGACGGGTGAGCTCAGCTACCCTTGCATTCAAAGATCCCGCCAGATAGTTCACCACTAGGAAAATTACCACCTCAGCCTGTTTGTTGCAGTCCCACATGACAGTGGTGTTGTCTGGGAGAACCTATGCCAGGGTCCACTTGAAGGTTAAAAGGAAGGCTTTCAATGCTAAGCGGACGGCCCTCGGCTCAGATGTTTAATTGTGGAGCTGCGACTCAACCGGAGCCCAGAAGCCTCTGAACTCCAACTCTCCCAGATGGCCATCACAGGCAAGATGCAATGCAATCAATGACCACTGTCAGTTCTGGATGAGGAAGGAAGAGGGGTCTGCGCTAACCCAACTGCGGGTCAGTAACCACCAGTGCAGATCTCTTGCAGTCTCCTTCAACTCGGAGATGGTCCCCTTGATGCTGGGCCTACTGGGGCTTCAGGTCCCACAGCACATCCTGCATATGCCACTTGGCATACTTCACCAGCAAGAAGCAAGAGGCCATCAGTCCCTTCAGCCACAGAGATGACCTCACTGAAATCTAGGACTGAGGCTGAAATATCAGGATCATAACCTAATGTCCTGGGCAAGTTTTCCCGGCATAAAGGTACAAAACCAAACCATGTCCAGAATGGCGCAGATGAAGGGAGGTTTCTGGTAAGGAGTCAGGTGTGACTTCAGCACATTGATAGTGAATTCCATATATGACAGGAAGTTCGCCATAGTCTGCTGGTCGTTGACCAATACCTAGGGCGAGGCTGCCTTCAACAGCCAGCAGTTAAGGCAGGGGTAGACTAGTACTCCTGACTGCCAAAGGTGTGCTGCTACCACCGCTATCACTTACATGAACACCTAAGGGGCTCTGATAAAATCAAAGGGGAGTATAGCAAACTGAAAATGCTCCTGTCCCACCACAAAGTGCAAGTAGCTGACGAACCAGAAGGACGGGTAGATGGAAACAGGAGTCCTCCAGGTCCAATGCCACAATCTAGTCTCCAGGGTTGAGGGGAGACTGACCAGGGCCAGCTTTGGAGGAAGGAGTTGAGACGGTGCAGGTATAAAATAGGCCAAAATAGGCCAAAGTAGAAGGAATAACCATCATGTCCTACTTCTGGCGCTACCACCCTTTCAACACCCCTTTTGGGCAAAACAGCTTGCACTTACTGTGGCAAAATGGAGAGATGGTCCTCTGTCAGTTGCTAGGGGAGGGGTGGGGGGCAGGGGCTGGGAAAAAAGGAAGGGTAAGGCATATCCCCTACAAACAATTTGTAGGACCGATCTGTCTTAAACGATCGCCTGCCAACCCAAGAAGAATTGACTTTTGCCTCCTATTGGGTGGCTGTGTCCTGTAAGGGCACACTAAAGCAGTTTGGCTGGTAGGAACACGTGGGGGCAGGGGCGGTGCATCTAGATGGGGGAGGGTATGGCAGTAGACTGGGAGGCTTGCTGACCTTGGCCCCAACCATCAAACTGCTGTGTTCCTTTAGGGGCCTGAACAGGCTGGCAGGAAGAGACACCTGGGCCAAAGCCACAAAAGCAGCAAAGGAACTGTTGTGGTTGGCGAGGGGAGGCAGAAAGGCCCAGAGAGCGGATGGTATCCCAGCTCTCGTTAAAGCACTCAAGAAATCAGCCGTATTCCTGAATAGGTGAGGCCTATCAAAGGGCATATCTAACCAGGAGGACTGGACATTGCATGGCGGTGAATGGCAATGCTGTTGCTTATAGACCAAAGAGCCGGTGGAGTCCAAGCCACAACGAATTGTGAACTTGGCCACATCATGACCATCTTGAATAGCTTGAGGAAGCACAGGGCAAAGGACTTTGGGCACACCAGGCAGGACTTGTGCCTCTAAAACCCAAAGGGAATGAACGTAACATCCCAACAAACAGCTGGCATTAATAAAGCAGAGGGCCAAGCAGGTAGAGGAAAAGTCACATTTTAAAAATGTTTCCACTCGTTTAGATTCTTTATCAGGGAGAGTTATGGGAAATGTTTTGTGATTAGAGGCCTGGTGAAAGCCTGCACCATGAGGCTTTATGGCGAGGGGTGCAGCAAAAGAAAACCCCAGAGCGAGGCTCTGTCCCCTGGAAATCTGTTGATCGAGGGGGCCGAACAAGGTTTGGCCCCATCCCCCAATGAGATATCTATCAGGTCCTCATTAAATGGAAAAAGAGGTTCAGAAGATGGTCATTCCGGTTGGAGAATTTCTGTCAAGACATTGGTCTTAACCTCCAATGTGGAAGCTGGAGCTCAAGAACTTGGACCATCCTACGCATGATCAGGGCTTAGAAAGCAGATTCCTCCATTTCTGGTCCAGTGAGAGAAAAAAAAACTTATTTCTGGGGAGTTATAGAGCCCATTAGCTTCCTGTAAGTCCTCGTACCAATCCTAGTCTTGGGAGCGATGAGTGAACTCATCATCCGGGTCACATTCATTATTTAAATCTGTCTCAAAAAGGGAATGCAGAGAGTGTTGTTGTCCTTGAGATAAGCGCACCTCAAATCTGTGAATTGACACAACATCAGTAGAGGTCGAACAGGCGGCACAAAGAAGGATCAGGGCTACCTGTTGCGGAAGTAAAGTTGGCATCAGTGTTGAGTTGCCCGGAGCCGGCCTTGGTCATCGTGCTGGAAGGCAAAACAGGCTCAAAAGCTGCCACTGAGGCAACCCCACCATCAGAATCCCAGGTGAAAGGACACTGCTTCTTGGGGACCAAAGGCTTGCCGTCAGAGGGAGTTGGCAAGGGATAGAAAGAACCGGAGCATGGCTGCGCAGAACTCTTCGACCTAATGCAGTGTGGCTGCAGACCCTGGGAACTTGGGCTGCAGGATCTGCTGTCCTTAGTCGGCCGACCTCGGGAGAGAGATTGAGAAAGGTGGTCTGCCTTAGGGCCTGCTCAGGCAAATGGGAGTGATACAAGAGAGCAGAGTCCCCTTTTGTTTTCTTGTGTTTTCTGCTCTTATCCAAGGACTTGGGCTGCTACAAAGACAGGCGTCCAGAGCAGCTCTGTCAACTCTGTATGGGATTGAGATCGAACCTTGAACACTGAGCATGACTTGGTAAATGGTCTTGGAGTGGAGTCTTCTTATTTTTGTTGCTGTAAAGTTTTGCCTTGCATTCCCTGATTTTCTTTGTGTTCATCGATGTGCAGTCACCACAGGCCTTGGAGTTGTGGTTCGACCCTAGGCACCACAGGCATATCAGAGGGGATCAGTTACAGGCATTTGCTTGCTACAGCCCATCAGTGGTTAAAATCTGTCATTTTTGGGGGTGGCATCCTTTGCACACTGAAAAAGGTTTTTGAGATTACATCTTAAAACAGACCTGTATAGTGCTCCCAATCTGCTTCTGGAGGCACAGAAAGAAAGGAATTGATGTCAGCACACAGTAGTGGTGCTTATATTGGTCCCGCATGTCATTTCTGGAATGGAACAGCATCAGTGCAGAGTCGCATGGCGCCACTTTCTGGTAAGCAGAGATTCTGCTGAAAAGTTTACAGATTCAGGTGATGCCTGAGGAATATTTAAAAAGTGAGGATTCTGCAGCAAGAAGTCTCTATCAGAAATTCAATTCACACCATAATAAAAATGGGAAAGTACAAGATATATTGGGATTTCATAAACCTATCAAAAATGTTTCAGTAAGCATGGAGCAGTAGCTGAACTATGCTTTCATTTTGGCACTAAAGTCATGTTTTAGTTTTTCACAGAGATTGAACACTGAGCAGCAGATCCACTCAACTGCTGGTATGGTCAATTTTGAAAGGAAGACTGACTGGTTGTGTGCCATGTTGCACCACTCAATAACTAGTGAAGAGTACAGAATGAAGTGATAACTAGCAAACCTACCCAACGAGCCAACTGAAACTTTGTTCAACCAGAGTACAAGTAAGGGGGTCCCTCACACAAACACTTCATCAAAGATCGGGTTTCAACCAGTAAAAGGGAACATCTGATCAGAACATCAATCATGATAATTCTAGATTCAGCTGTCTTTGGAGTTATGCTCAGAATCTTCTTGAAGCCTACCACATAATGTTTAAGTTATGTCCAAAAGGAGAATGGTGTATGAGCCTAGCCAATTCAGCTAGAGCCTATACAAATGTGGCTATCTTGTTTTCATTCAAGAATGGCACAATTTTGCTAATTGATCAATGTGATAAATATAGCTATTTTGTATCTGTTTAACATGGTGCTCCATGCTTTATGCCTGATAAAGTATTAATCTTATCTTCTTTTTTGGCAATACTAGTATAATAATGGGCCATTTTGTTCTGAATTTGATGGCAACCGTACTAGCCCATCACCTTAAAAATGGATGGAGAGCTTACAATTTCACAATGTTTTCAGACATTAATGGACAAGCCCCACTGTGGAATCTTATTTCACAATCCCTTAAATTGGACAGCAATTTGAGGTAGACATTAAATCTATCAAGTATGCTATCCTTTGTACATGAGTGTAATAAGGGTACAAAAACAATACATTTGAATATGCTCCTTATTCCAAAAGGGCCATGAACTGTGCTTCAACCCATTGACTAATTCATCAAATAAGTCAAAATGAAAGTGACGTTCAAGCATATAGCCTTGAGGGACAACCTTACTTACCTAGAGAATGTGCAAGTGCTGGGCTTGCTTCCAACAGAATTTCTGTCAACGCAACAGTGTCTGAGTGTTCTTTTTCTAAAAGCATTAATCTGAAAATCAGAGAAAAATGTGAGAACTTTTCAAAATATAAATGCTCAGAGTATATGGACTTGTGATTTGCAGTTACTAGGTAAATTTACCAGGGGACTTTCAAACATGCACTCTTGAGATTTTTATATTTTGTACGTTGCATCCTATAAACAGAGTAAAAAGGAGGGCAATTTACTCAAAACACCAGTGGAAGTACTAGCAATACACTATTTACTATTTACAAAGGATAAGTAACTTACCTAATTTTTTTTTTCAGATGGATACAATAGCTCCTAGAGATTTATTCTTCAGCACACCACAGAGATCTAGGTTTTTCAGCATTAACAGGCACTGTGGGATATTGGTTATGAAGTTGCACAACTTTATTGAAAGAGACGTAGCAAATCAATGAAAGGTGCCAATGATATCTGTTCTGCCCATTTTTTGACAGCCTTGACAAAGGCCATTGATGCAGTGAGCGTACCACAAACAATTACAAAAAGTATGACTTATAAAGTCATACTGAGGGGAGGCGAGAGGGTGATAAGGAACCAGCTGCAGCTACTGCATCCATCAGGCAGAATACTCTCAGATTCCTTATATAAACCACTTCCAATGCTTAAAATCTGAAAGCCCTGAAGCACTGTTCTTCCAAATTGAGACTGAGTGGTACAATGCTGGTCCATGCAAAAGTACATAAAAACAACAAAGGCCCAGAATGCTGTCTAGCACATTCACTGAATCTCATCTCCTCTCAGGAAGGCAAATGAACTGACTTAACCCCCTCATGGAGATCAGAAACAGCCAATTCAGTGCGAAAGCTGAGGCAAAAAGAAATACACCCACAGATACTTTTTCACAGATTAGCCCAATTTAGAACCGTCAAAGGCAATAAAGACGTCCTCTACGGAGTCAAGAAGAGTTTTGAATGTAGCAAATAAGGGTTTTTTTATAGAGTCTAATCCATGTAACCCCTCTTTCTTGGAACTTTGAGGAGTAAGAGAGAAGGACAGTAGAGCAATCACCTAGGCTAGATGGCATTTTAAACACTCTTAAGTAAAAAAGGCTTTACTGTCAAGATCACTTGGAGTTTGGAGGTCATACCAAAAGGAAGAGGAGACAAACATTTTGCAGTTCTTATACTCTCAATGTCAGGAAACCAGCATGTGGGGGAATATGGCTTCTGACTTGCACAAATGTCTGGAGGTCTGTAAGGAATCTGCAGCTAGATATTGTTTCTATCAGATAACGGTTATCGAAGGTAAGTAACTTTCTCATCTGTAAAAGACAGCAAGCTGCAGATTTCTTACCTTTGAATAGATACCCAAGCCATTCCATCCTGAATCTGGGCAGTGGACAAATTTACCTAGTCTAAGAAGTCCTGCAGGACCGAATAGATGAAATGCCCATCCCTGCGGACCTGACTGTTTAGGCAGTAGTGTTTGGAAAACGTGCAGGGATGCCAACGTTTCTACCTGCCAAATGTCCAGGACTGAAACTCCATGAGCTAACGTCGTGGTCGCAGCTTTTCCTCTGGTGGAATGGGTCTTTAAGCCCTCTAGAGGCGTTTTTTTAGCCAGGGAATAGCAGATTTTAATACAGAGAACGGCCCAGCGCATTGTTTAGCTCCTACATACCCCACAAAGTATAGGTCATCCACCCGGAACTCTCTTGTGCGCTCTTTTTGGGTCGAGACAGTGGAGTTGTTCCTCTTCTTTAGATGGATGTGGAGAAGCATAAAAGGTGGGCAAGGTGACAGACTGTGCCAAATGGAATGGGGTCACCAATTTCAGGAGAAAAGAGGCCCAAGTGCGAAACACCACTTTGTCAGGGAACACAGTAAGATAGGGATACTTGGATGACAAAGCCTGCAGCTCACTCACCCTCCGGGCAGATGTTACTGCCTCTAAGAAGGCTGTCTTGATGGTAAGCAGCTGGAGGGGACAGTTGTGTAGTGGGTTGAAAGGAGCACACATAAGGTGCATGAGAACCAGGTTCAGGTCAACTGAGGCATGATGAAGGGCGAAGGGTGAAACATATGTACAAGCCGTTTCAGAAACCTATTTACAATAGGCGACTTAAAGAGAGAGTGGTTACTTAGGAAGCCGCAGGAAGGCAGTCAGAGCACAAAGATATCCCTTAAGAGCACCCAGAGCAAAGTCCTGTTGGGCAAGGGTAAGAATGAAGAGAAGAATGTCAGAAAGAGGGTTGATAGACTTTTCTATACAATATTGTATACATTTTTGCCAACGGGAGACATATACTGTTTTGGTGGAGTGTCGCCAAGATAACTTTATAGACTTCGGAGAAAGGTCAAAAGCTATCAACTATCGCCGCTCAATCTCAACACAATGAAGCAGAGAGATGACAGTTTCGAATAAAGGACCCTCTCCTGCTGCTGCAACAGAAGATCCCCTTGAAGGGGCATCCTGATCGGAGGATCAATGCACTTTTTCTAAAGATGGGATACCAGAGTTTAAATGCCCAGTCCGGAGCCACAAGAATGACTTGGGCCCGGTCGTTTCTGATCTTCTTGATAACTCTGGGCAGAAGTGGAATGGGCGGAAAGGCATATAGGAGGCCTGAACAGGACACAAGATGAAAAGCATCTTTGAACGATAGCTGGCTTGAAAACTCCACAGCGCAATACTGCTGACATTGCTCATTCTCTTCAGAGACAAACAGTTCTAACCAAGGCTCTTCTCACTGCTGAAAAAGCCCTTGTGTCACCTCCGAATGGAGACCCCACTTATGATCGATAGGCATCGACGGCTGAGTTTGTCTGCCCTGGCATTGAGGGAGCCTGCCAGGTGTTGAACTTCCAGGGTTATGCCCTGCTGTTCCAGACATGTCCAGAGATGTAGGGTCTCTTGACAAAGGGTTCACAACCCCATCCCGCCCTGCTTGTTGCAGTACCACATGGCGGTGGTGTTGACTGTGAACACTTGCACTGACTTCCCCTTGACATCGCGAAGAAATGCTTTCAATGCTAGCCGAATCACCAGAGCTCCAGCAGTCAGGAGGAGTCAGCCTACTTGAATATGTGGCGGATGGCCCCATAAAAATCCTTTATTTGAGTAACCATTGCTCTGAGTTGAACATGGTCCTTCCTAGGGGATTTCCCTGAAACTTTGTTTTTTCCTCCTGGTTTTTTGCTGGCTCTCTTTGCATGGCCTTAGAATTCTGGGCACTTTCCCACTGTACTGCAGTGCACACGCCCTTCCTACACATGCCAGGAAGGGGCGCTTACGTGATCGGTTGAGGTGCTGTAACCAGGTGTGCCCTGTAAAAAGTTATCCCACATACCTGGCCCTGGCTACTGGTGGGACACTGCACGGACTGTGCCACCCACCAGAATAGCTAGTGAAACGTGTTAGTGCTGACTGTGCAGGCTTGTGGATGTGCAGTTGCGCTTGTGCTAAGGGTGGCCTTTTGCACTCCTTGACCAACCAGGAGTAGGCCTTACGCCACCCCTCTATCACCACCTGAAGGGCGAAACAGGTGGTGGGCGGAAGGCAGGCCAGGTTCCCCAGGGTGTTTGTTCCATGGCCTGGTAGGGAAGAACCCCCACATGGGTTTCCCCTACCTAGGAAGTTGTCTATTCCCCTAGGTTTTGCTAGGTTTTGTAGTGGACTTAGGGCCCTGGGCACTCTCTCACTGTAAGCACAGTGTGAAAGCATGCATGACCTTCCTACATATGCTAGGAAGTGGTGCTAACCAGTGTGTGCGCGCTTGCACAATGGTGTTTTAACATGTACTAAGCCTGCCACTGTAGGCCAGTGTGTGCACACCTGTAAAATGGTATTTTAATATGTACTGAGCCTGTCACAACAGGCCTGTGTGGGCTCATTTGCACCATTGAGTGTGACTCGTGACCTGCGTTGGAAGGCACAGTGGAGAGCCCTTTGAGTGAACTTCCGAGAGGTGGGCAAACCTCCATGTCCACTGCTGCCTGATCAGCCTGTTAGCTATTCTTTCTTCTCAACCCCGGAATCCTGAATAAGTGTGACTCTGGATGCCGTTGGCCTAGTATCTCCAACTCATGGGGGTGGGGTAGTAGGGAGTGGGTTTAAGGGTGGAGGAAGTTTTGGGCCCACGGGGTCTGCGAGTTAAGTAATACCTGACCTGCCAAATATCAGTGCACCACATTAGGGGGCTTGGAGCAAGTGTGTGTGAGTAACTCGAGTCTGCCTGATATCCGTGATACCATGTAGTTGTGTGGAGCGAGTGTGTGGGAGTGACTGTCTGTGATTGACTATACCGCATGGCAGGGTTGCCGTACACGTTTCCGAGCCAAAAAATGACCACGGTTGACATTGGCTTTTACCTGTGCGGCCTAGGCCGCAGAGCTATTTACAAGTGCTGGAATCATCACTGTGTACACACTACTACTGAACCAAGGTGCACCCTAGAACTATGTGACAACATTTTAAACCGCATAAGGATGCTGGGAGGGAATGTAACATTTTTCCCAAGTGTACATATTGCTATTATTGTTTTTAACACGGTTGGGTCTAGTACTTGTAGCGATATTTCTCAATATAATTTATGCCCAGATTTACATGATGTTCATGTTGTGTTAACTAATGTGTGTGTTGAATACAAACTTTCTTTACACACACCTCGTGTGAAGTCTCTTTTGTGATGCTCAGTGTATTTGGTGTGCAAAAGTGCTGTGCCAATGCTTTACACATTGCCCTGTGATAAGCCTGACCTCTCAGTTCCAAGATACCCAAGGGTGAGCGCTGGTTATACAGTGACTGTAATCACCCACCCCTGATAGAAGAGGTAGGTTCTGCCTGGCTAGGGCTTCGCATCAGTCAACCAGAACGTACCGCCTTAAACACTTCGGCACCCGGAAAAGAGGGGAGGCGTAGAGCCGAACCTGGCAACGGCTCCACAGAACCGTGCCTGGAGCGCTACTGTTCCTCACCTTTTGCGTCCGCAAACAGATGAGGTAAAGTGGAAGTCCATTTAGACTTCTTCTTGGGCTCTTCCCAGAGTGTCCCGAGGACCTTGAGTGTGAGGAGGACGTGGGGCTCCTGGAGCTGTCCTGTGACCTTCTTCTCAACCAGGACTGAGACCCCATAGGAGTCGAGTGAGCTGGCGTCAACTGCCAGCCTGCAAGCAGATTCAGGGATTGCTCCCTCAAAGCTTTTGCCATTATGGCCCAGCAGTCCGAGCATGACTGAGTCGTGTTAGCAGTCGGGACACCACAAGCACACCATGTGCGGGCCCACCTTTAGAATATTCCCCAAGTGGCAGACTGGATCCAGGAGCTTTCATCATAATTTGGTCCTGACATTTCTCATGTGTACTCCCTTCAAGCTGACACACAACTGCTCTTTGCATCTTTTGGTACTGAAAACTGTTTTTCTCGTGGCAATCACTTCAGCTCGATGTGTGAGTGAGCTCTGGCGGCGCGGTCTTGCATGCCACCAAGAGGAGCCAGCAGTTCTTAGTTTTGTCCCAGAAGTGACTAAGTAGTGCCACATATAAGCATCGCTCCTGTGCTTGAGCATCAGTTTCTTGCTTGATCTTTTCCGCACCTTCTGACACAGAGCACACAACAACTGACGGTACCAATGAGAAGAGCCCTTATTTTGGGACTTTTTTAGAAGGGAAAAATAGACCACTCCACAGAACAGGGAGGTTGGAGGGTAGTAAGGAACCTGTGTTTAGAGTATCCACCAAAACATGCAGTACCAAAGGTAAGTAACCTGTTCTCCTAAAAGTCACTTCCAACAGTAGATTTATCACCTTTAGGATAGAAACCAAAACAGTACCTGCAAAGATGGAGGGTCAGTGGAGGAGGCTCAGACCAAAAAATCCTGCAGGACTGGAAATCAAATTGCCCTTCTCTTAAGACCTGGCTGCCAGGGTGGTAGTGCTTCGTGATCATGTGCACAGACGCCCACATTGAGTGTCAGATGTCAAGAACTGGCACTTTGCAAGCCAATGCAGTTGGAGCAGCCTTGGCCCGGTTGGTAAAATATCTCAGTCCTTTCAGGGGCTGCTTTTTAGCCAATATGTAGCAGATATTAATGCAACCAATTATCCATCCTGACAAAGGCCCTCATTATAACATCGGCGGTACATACCGCCTACCGCTGCAGGTGACGGCCGCCAGCATACCACCACCACGGCTACCATCCTTCCGCCATATTATGAGCACTGCCTGACGTCTACCACAATAAGGGTGGATATCCGTCAGTGCTCATGGTGGTGGACGGTGGTAAGCTTGTGCTGCTACCACCAGCACCCCCTCGCCAGCAGAACGCTGCCAGCCATATTATGACCAGTAGTACGGCCTGGCAGTGATCTGCTGGTGGGGCGTTACTGGCGGTAGCAGTGCCCCTTCCCTGCCAGAAGACCTCCTTGCCCAAGGTTGCTCATAATGCAATGGGCAGTACTATGTCAGCCGCCAGGCTGGAGATAGACATCTCGGCCTGTGGCTCATACCGCCATAGTGGTATGAGTGGAGAAGTGCAATCTCATAATATGGCAGTATGTACCGCCAGTCAGAAGACCACCAGGGACATAATGACCCCCAAAGTCCTTTTCTGTTCTACTTTACCTTTCTTTGCCCCAGAGAACCCCACAAAAATCTAATAATCTGCCTCATTGTCTTTAGTGTGATCTATGTAAATCCTTAAAGCTTTTTTAAAGGATCAGTTTATAGAGAATCTCCCCCTGTTACGAGAGGTGAGAGGGCAAAGAAAGGTGAGAGAGTGATAGATTACTCAACGTGAAAAGCCATCCCAACTTTCAGCAAAAAAGCCCCCTAATCCACAGCACCAGTTAGTCTTGAAAAAAAGGTGGTACAAGGCAGTTGTACTGACAACCTGGAGCCCACTCACGCAACAAGCTGAATTGTTTGTAAAGAGAAAAACTGTGTTCAGTGCCAAAAGAAGCAATGACCAACATGCTCTGCAGATCCAGGGACCACACTCTATAGGCCTAATCCACGACTATTCTGATAACTTGGGTCCAGTCACTGCTCTTCAGAACTCTGGGCAGGAAAGGTGGAGGCAGGATGGTATACAGGAGCCCTATGTCACACCCCAGTCCAAATGCATCTCCTAGGCATGCTCTTTGTGTGAACTCAAACATGAAAAGGTTTGGACACTGCACATATTCACTTGATTTGAAAAGATCTAGCCGGGGTTCTCTCCACTGTTGAAAGACACCCTGTCCCACCTTGGGATGTAACAACCAGTCGTGATCTGCCAGGAACTGCCTGCTGAACTCTTCCGCCCTGATGTTTAATAATCCTATCAGATGCTTCACAGTTAGAGATTCTCCAACCACCTCAATAATCATAGAGCCTCCTGGAATTCGACCCAGTACCCTACTCTAACCGGCTTGTTGCAGTACCAAATGATGGTAGAGTTGTTAATGAGAACCTGTACCAACCTCCCTTTGATGCATGGTATGGAGGACTTCGACACCAGGTGAATAGCCCGCAACTCCAACAGACTGATATGGAGGTGGTGTTCCATCAGAGACAAAGGTCCACTGATCGCCACCTCTCCCAGATGAATTCCCGAATCCAACAATGACACATCCGTGACATTGCTACTGGCCAGGTTGCAACAGAATAGCCACCACTGCAGATGCTGTGCAGGTCCCTCTGAACCCTGGGTGACATCCAACAGGTTTCCAAGTGCTAGGCCCACAGACTTCAGATCCCACTGTAATTAGGCTGCACGAGACCAACATGCCCAGAAGCCTCATAGCTTCACGTTTCAGCTTTAACCCTGGCCAAGATCCAGGTTCAAAGCTGAAACATTGATATCATAGCCAGAATGTCCTGCACAAAGTAAAAGCCCTGAAGTGGACCATGTCCTTTCCTGTAAAAGGAAGCCTCTGCAAAGGAGCCAGGTGTGACAAGCTTGTTGCTCGAGAACTGCAACAATGTCAGGAGGCTCGCCATTGTGTGGAGGTGGTCTACGACTCAAGGTAGCGAACTTGCCTTCAACAGGCAGTCATCAAGGTAGGGGAAACTGGTATCCCCAACCTCCAACCACCACCATCACTTTTATGAAGCCCTGAGGTGCTTTGTTAAGGCCGAAAAAGAGAGGGGGATGGCAAGTTGAAATATGCTCTTGGCAGACTCTGACAGGCAAGTACCTGTGAGATTGAAAGAAGGGCACATGAAAATGTACACCCTCCAAGAAAAAAGCTACCATCCATCTCACCAAAACTGATGAGAAAATTGTCTCGTAGGGTTCGAAAGGCCCAAAGAGTGTGCCATAGCCCAACTTTCCATGAAGCACTCCAGGAAGGAATCATCTTTTTAGATGGCTGGATCCATCAAAAGGCATATCTGAAAGACAGCACATCTCCAGAAAAGCCTGTGGATCTCATCCACGTGGGGCAATGGAGCACCACTACAAGTACCAACTGCTCTCCCCAAACAATTAGTAGCATCCAGACCAGTCCGCATCATGTATGCATGGCTGCAATCTGATCATCTTGAATAATCTGAGC
This sequence comes from Pleurodeles waltl, assembly GCF_031143425.1. Taxonomy (NCBI): domain Eukaryota; kingdom Metazoa; phylum Chordata; class Amphibia; order Caudata; family Salamandridae; genus Pleurodeles; species Pleurodeles waltl. The sequence continues at coordinate 395,761,053 of NC_090437.1, forward strand.
CAAAGAGGCCATAAACTCTTCCGGAATCTCTGACAAGCTCTCGCTGGCCACGTACCAGAAAGCATGTCTATAACAGCCTAGTAGACAACCCGCATTGACCTACCAAGGTTATGCTAGCATTTAGGGAAACATCAATCCTCATCAACTCTGCCAGCAGTGGTTGGGGGGAACAAACTAGGATTCTCCTTGCTGGTTGAAGCTTGAATCACCAAATGTTCACCAGTGGGATGCTGTGTTAGAAAATCTGGGTTGCCAGCTACTGCTGTGTGGTGTCTGGTCACCTGCCTGTTCACAGGTGTGCAAGAACAAGGTTCAGAAAAAGTGCCCATAGGAGTATCTGTTAAGGCTTCACTGAACTGTAGTATGGGGTCAGAGAAGGCCAGTCCAGGCTGCAGAACTTCAGTATGTACATTTGTTTTAAACTCAACAGACTAAGTTTGTAGGTCCAGAAATCCAGCAGCATGTCTAATGACTACAAGAAAGAAAGCATTCTCTTCCTTTGGTGGACCAATGGAAATCAACCTTGTACCAGGGGAGGTACCAAGCTCTCTGGCATCCTGTAAACCCATTTATGAACTGTCATCCTCATAACATGGGGGTAAATCCCTTCCATCATTGCTCTTGTCATCTCCTAATGGCAGAAAACTCTTGTCAGAGTCAGAACCAAAAAGCTGGAGTAGCATCTCATTATGGCTCTATGGTAGAGGGAGTGTTTTGGAGTGGAGTCAGAGTTCAACCTCAATCAGGGTTGAGATGGATTTAGATCCAGGGTCAGCCTCCGACAACTATGGGACTGGTGTAGATGAAAAAGGGACAGCCGCAGGTCTTGGAGCCGGAATGAAAGTCAGCACCAGATTTGGTGCAGAACCAAAGGCGGGTTTCCAGGGGCTCTGGTGAAGCTCAAGATGGATCCACCAACTGTCACCCGATTGGAGGCTTCTGCAGATCCTTGAGGCCGGAAGAGCGAGCCAGAAGAGTGCCAAAAATACACCGAACGACCTTCTTAAATACCTCAACCTGCTGCAGCATTGGAACTGAGGGCACATCAGGAACAACTGTGGAATCAGCTCCTTAATCTGAGATCGGGAACAAAACTGAGTGGCACCTTGAACCCTGGTGACTCCTTTGTAGACAGAGTGGTGGGACAGGATCGTGTCCAGCTTCACATTCTTCTGTTTCCGCTATGATCTGGGCTTCAATATACTGGACGACCTCAACCAAGAAGAGAACCTGTTGTGCGATGGGTCTTGAGAGTGGGAATGATTCAGCACCCATGACTTACAGCAGGGTTCTGTCCATGTTCTGCAATGTCCAGCTTTGCTTCACTGTCCCAGACCGCCGTGGGGTGCATGACGAGACATTCCTCGCACAACCAGGTATAGTGCCAAACCCAAAAACCAGAGGCATCACCGACATTTGTTTACGACAGTCAGGGAATGGATTGAACCAGTTGTTTTAGGTGGGAGACATTGTTCCTTGTACACTGGAGTTCAGTCTGAAAAGCTCAATAAACCAATGAAAAAGAGAGTGGCACTCCTGAGAACATGGTCCAAGGTCTGGATATGAAGGAACTAATGTCAATGTGGAGGAGTTTGGTTTATTTGCGGCTCCAACCTGTCACTTACCGGGCGGAACAATGTCAAAAGCAGCATGGCAGCAGCTTGCAGTGCATGGGAGCACTGCTATGAAAATCTCCAGATCCAGTCTGGGGCTTGGGGAATATTCCAAAAGTGAGAAATCTGTGGTTAGAAATATCAATAGAAATTGTCATTTCTGAATGCAAACTGCATATTTTGTGTTGCCCGGCTGTTGTTCCAACTAGTTACCCCAAGCTGCATTTGCGTTTTCAGGTCTGAAGGGTGATGAAGTGCTTAGCCTGTACCATTCATTTCTTCAGACAGTCTGGAATTGTATAACTCTGATTTGTTTGTACTAGAGTTACATGAAATTTCTGATCAACCTATGGTCAGTAAAGAATTACTAGAACTCAGTCAAGGCAGGCAATAAATAATTGCTAGCATAGTTCACTCAGTTTAAAAGACCTGTTTAGGATTCCAGTTTGTCAGAAGCTAAATGGGCCTCTGTTTTTAAACCTTTAAGGGTGATGCAAAGGACATGATGGTGCAAGTTACGAAAAGGCTGAGAAACTGAACACTGAAATTAATATATTTTGGGTGGGGACACTATTGACACCGTCCCCTAAACTAATTGTGCTAGGGCGTTTAACAGAATTTACATTTTGCCTACAAGTGGCTATCCTGGTGTTGATACTGGACTGATTAATAACGATGCGCACAATAAGACATTCTTATACACAAGCGATACATTTTCATACACAAGGTCACATCACCACAGTTGGACTCCCCTGTCATGAACTCTCCGTCAACCCCAGCACATCAGTATGTGGTCAGGCGGGCTCTGCAGCCCAGGCCTGAAGGTTATGACAGGTCACAGGTGGGGTAACAGTTGACAGCCAAACACTCAAACAGGAGAACTTAAATCAGATCCCACAGATAGGCAGCAACTCTACAATGGTCCCTGGAAATTGGCCACAATAAAGCACACAGGGATGGTGCATTTCCAAAACGCAATAAAACTTAGATGCCACATGTAGTTAGATACACTTGGCCTAAAAGGACACAGCACATGCAGTGACCATGGGCCCCTCAGACCCGACATCTGGACACTTACTCACTGGCCCACATTCTGTTCACGTCAGGTCCAGGCCCACCTGCATTCCCTATCTGGAACTGTATTTATGACTCCTTGTCAACTCTTTGCATTTTGCACCAAATAAGGAATGTTTTATTGACTTTACTGCACCCAGGATAATGTATAAAAAACATTTTAATTAAATGTACTATGAGAGACAACCCTCAGACCCAGGTGCTGTAACTTTTCTTCTGGCTGTGATGTTTAAACAAACCATTTGATGTTTTGCCAGACGCTCTGTCTTCTGTTTTGTAAGATAGATTCTCATTTGAGCAACACTGGTTTTCCTTTTTTGCTTTAGTCACTTAGGATGTGAGTCTTGGAACATTACTAATCTTGTAGAGAAGAATATCTTTTCATCCACATCTGGTATTTATTGGAATGTAACCAGTATGCTGTCGTATTTGATAAATGTTTGTACTGCCATTCCAATTAAAAATAATGTAAAGGCATCGCTTCATAAGAATCTAGAGTATCCATTGTTCTGAGGATATGTCTCTCCTGCGACTCAGAAGAACAATGTATTTATCCTTAATAACACCCATTCTGGTGGATAGTGTTACCTAATTGCAGATTCCTCACCTGTAGAATATCAGCACTGTGCCAGATTAGATCCTGACATTTTTACAGTAGTTGTCCCACGTGTCTCTACAAGGTGCTATGCGGCTCCACGCTGATTTTCTTCTGTCCTGGAAGTAACTGGGTGGAGCTGCAAATAAGCACCACAGCCTGCATGGCAGCATCACTTTGTTTCTTGACAGTTTCCGCACCTTCAGATGCAGAGCACAAAACAATCGGAACTACCAGTGTGCAGTTCTCTAAACTGGGGCTTTAAGAGGTAAAAAGAGGCCACTCCAGGGAACAGGCAGGTGGGAGTGCGGTGAGGAATCTGCAGTTAGGTAGAGTATCTACCAGAAAGAGAGTTACTAAAGGTATTGTAACTTTAATGGATACCTCTAACCACAGATGCCTCAGCTGTAGACTAGATAACAAATCGGTACCAGACCAAAAAGACTTGTAGGTCTAAATATGTAAAGTGCCTTTCCCATCAAATCGAATTGCCAGGGCAGTAGTGTTTCACAAACATGTGCATCAACACCTCCGTTGTGGCCTGACTGACATTCAAAAAAGGCACACCGCGTGCCAACCCAGTAATACCAGCCCTGTCTCTGGTCAAATGAGTCCTCAGTCCTTCTGGGGGTAGCCTCTTGGCCAGTGTGCTGTAGTTCAGAGAGGGCCTGGCAGTTCGGGCTACAATGCTGTTACTGGAGTAGGGTCAAGACTGATTTGCATATTGCTGGGTCCAAACTGAGTTGGCCTGGTGGGCAAAAGAACAATTGTTTGGAACGCTACTGAGTTATCATCAGTGGTTAGACCTACTGCAATCATTCCTCCCAACACCTTTTGTGTGTATGATGTAACACATTAAGTGGCAAGGGTATGCCCAGATGTGGGCCCCTTGCTCACTGTGCCACTGGAACCCAGCTATACCTGACTGTTGAGCCGTGATCAAGGTGAAACTGATTTTGGTTTGCTTGTGTTAGGGTTCATGGGGGACCTGGCCTGGCAATTCAGAGCAGACTGTTCCTATTTTATCAGGGTTAAGTCTGATTTGCATATGGCTGGACCAAAACTGAGGTGGTATGGTGGGCAAAAGAAGACTGGGTTGGAATGTTTGAGGTGCCGCAGAGAGACCGAATACTGACCTACCATTTTGATTAAAAACAGTAATGTGCAGTTACATGAATTGGCACAGTGACATTCTTAGTCACTCCTGACATTTTTTGTGTTTGCAATTTTATCATTTAGTGCTCTTCAAGAACCATAACTAAATGATACCTGTTGGAGCAAGTTTAGACCTTCTTTACAATCAGGAACATGTCTACAGAAACAGCTGCGAACCATTTTTTTGCTCATGCTTCATGGGCCCCTTCTCTTTGGCGTCTTCGTTGCCTTCTGATTTTACACAGTACATCACTTTTTCTCTGTAGTGGCCATTTGATAATGTACATTAGCTTGCAGAACACAAATTGTCATCATAATATTGACAAGTACCGGATCCATATTTATTAAAACTTTGAGCTGAGTTTGCTTCACAAAAGTGACACAAACCCAGCACACAGTACTTTGGTGGGATCAACTTTCCAATACAAATTGTGATTTGTGTAGGAAAGCTGCCCTTTGCGTTACAAAGTAGCAGCAAGCCCTAAATTGCGTTACTCTGCATTAAAGGGGGAGCATAGTATAGGTGGTACATGGGCGTTGCCATGCAACCACCCATAGGTTTTGAGTCACACCCCTATCTAATAACATTTATAGACAAAATAAAAATTACAAAATTATGTCTCCTCAAGGAAGGCGTAACAGTGGAGCAACTTTTAAAAGTTTCCATATAAGTGTGATGCAGCACACATACAGTGGGAAACGTCTTAAAGAATATTTTTTGTACTGAAAGGACCCCCTTCCAGTACAAACCCTATGCTTGACAGAAAGCCCACATCCCTGTTACAAGGCCAGGGCTACCAGAATTATATGATTTTGTGGCTATGACTTCCTCCACATGAGTATGGATTTGCTACATGTGCCACATAATCCATCATCTTCTGTAGAATTTGCAGATCTGAACCCCAAAAAATTTATTCTAAATTGAATGCATAAAAAAGTTACTAAAACCGGGACTAATACTGTTGTGAAGAAAAAGAACCTTCATAAGAATAACTGGTCACCTTTCTGGTAGCTTTTTGTTGTATTTAGGTGTTAAATTGGTACAAGTGAGGTGAAACATATTCCCAGATAGTGTTAGTATGTGTGAAATGGACTCAATAATAAAGTAACAATATCACAAATTGTGCAACATTACGATGCATAACTTGCCTTTTCTTGTCGCCCTGCCACATAATTTGGCCCTCTTCTGCCGTATAATTCCAGTGGCCCTGACTATGGTGTAAGGCAGAGGTGGGCGAACAAGCAAATTAACAGGGAGATCTGAGTCAAGGGTCGGCTCTGGCTCTTAAGAGACCGTAAACTAAGCGAGCCTTGCAAATATGTGGCATGTAAATCATGCAGCACAGATAATGTTAGAATAGGTTTAAGTGTCCTGAAGATTAAAGCGCAGAAGCGCCTCACTTTGGTATATCAGATTATGGGTGACATATATAATAAAATTAAGAGTTTTTAAACATAAACTGAGAAATCTTCTGAACGTCCCCCCTGCTCCCCCCTCACTAACAATGCCATAGTCAACAAAAAGGCAAGTAAGGGGTTATGTTTACCTTATAGGTAGCCTAGGTTATAATTATAGATGGAGCAACTGGTTAAGAAGTATTTGCCTATTCTTTAAGTGAAAAGTACAGTTTTTTTTGCAGTTTTATTGGAACCTCGACCGCCAAGTACTGGATCGTTTTACTTGAGCATCAAGACTGGAACCTGTTTCCCCAGTTCCTAAGTCAGCAGCACTGGCCGTAGTGCCAGATCCACACCGTCACTTTAGTGTGAAACACAACCATGTGTGTTTTGTTTCACAATGTCTTCTATGGGCCGCTTGAAACACACTGCTCTTAAAAGAAGCAGCCTCTTTGTCATTTAATTCAGTTACCGGACCTCCTGGTGCGCCAACCGCCAATAAAAGGGAGTTTTCACGCATGCGCACTCCCAGAGTGTGTCTGGGCGCTGAAAGATGCAAAGTTGCCCACAGCCTGCAGGGAACATAGCCTGGGAATAAATATTCAGAAGCTGAGGAATCATATCAAAATGGCACCTGATAATGAGTGTGACATTTAGAAACAAAGGCTTCCATTACTGGACAAACTAAAAACATTACTACAGAACAAGATGTGGACTTAATTATATCAAATTTATTTCATGGCCCTCCTTTTCATTCACCAGATTTCTATTCATTACTTTCGATCACTGCAAATCTGAGAGGCAAATCGATGTATTCGTAAAGTGAAACACACTTACCCTTTAAAAAAAGTATTCATAGATTGTAGAACTGCAACCTGTATCTTCCACGTACTACGTTTCAGTCTTTCACACATCAGTTTACACATCTCTAACCGGTAACAACCTAAAAGCAGACATTTAAAACGGGTCAGTTTCACAAAAGGACATACGTTAAAGAAAACACAATTGTGCCATCTTTCTAATACATTTGTTTAATGCATCTTTAATAGAAAGTGAGCTCAGTTTTCAGAAATCCCAACCAGAACAGCATAAAACAATACATGGAGCTGTGCAACCCCATACATTTAATTCCATGTGTGACGTCCAACAACTTCCATCAAAATGATTCCTGGCACTTGGCAGATAACGCATTATAAACACTTTGTTACACGTTTCATCTTAAAAAAGAAGTATCCTATTGAAAAAAAATAGGCCAGAAAGGTCCCCAGATAAGACAGATGGGGTCAAAGAAACCAAGTAGATAGACAAAATCATCTAATTTTTGTAAAAGAGAACAAGGTGACAAGTCGACAAAATCCCACTACTAAAATACGGCTAATCCCTTAAACTGCAACCCCCATAAACATTCTTCATATGTGTACAGCTTGCAAAGAAAGGAAAAACAAATCGGCACAAATCATTATGAAGGGTCAGTGAAGTCAGAACCTATCACCTCCTCAAACCCAATTATAAATGACTGAATCATTAAAAGGCAAAACAGGTTTCACTTAACTTTCACAGACCATTAACATGTTATGCAAGCACACGGACACTAGACAGCAATGACCTACCCGATTTTGAAAACTTCGAAGTGATATGCCTGCAGAAGAACTAGAACACTAGCCCATTGGGAATGAACCAATTTCATGCACTTGAGGAATTAGTGAGGCCTAGCATAAAGAGGAGCTCCAGCCATGGGCTGGCTGTCAATTATGATCAAGAATTAACTATACCGTCGAACAAAATTAGTAACAAGCAGTTCTGGCTTCATCCTACTATGTGAAACTACACCAATAGGGATACGGCCAATGAAACTGCAATTATTGATGATTTCTTTTTTTCTTGCAACTTGCTCTCAAATCAGCCAAATATAGCTCTGACACCCTTCCCAAAGAAATTAAAACACTATCAATTGCAAATTCTTCTGGTGCCAGCACTGTAACCAATTCTAATATTTCTTTAGATGGACAATCCTGCAAATCTTCCATACACCAACTCAGTTCATTCCACTGCTCCTTGCAAGACAAAAGGACCTTTGAGTTCTCTTTACAGATAATTGCAGCTAAGTAGTCTTAACCTTTTAATCTGATAGAGAATTCTAGCCACAGAGTACTTCCTTTATGACAGCTATCATGGCAATATACCACTAGAGGTGGGTTTGAGAACTGGCTCAGACCAAAAAGTCCAGGAGGAATGAATGGGCAAAGTGCCCATCAAGACAGACCTGACTGTCAAGGCAGTATTCCATAAGCTAATGCAGTAGATGTAGCTTTGGTTATGCAAGCTCTCAGGGGCTGTTTACTGGCTAATGTGTAGCAGATCTTAATGCAGAGTACAATTCATCTGCAGATAGTCAGTTTCTGCACTGTTTTCTCTTCTTTTTTCCAGTAAATCCTACAAACAGCTGATCGTCCATCTGGTGATCTTTGGAGTGATTGCTATAGAATGACAGTTCCCTTTTAGGATCCAGACGATGGAGTGTCTCAGCCTCCTTGGAAGGGTGAGGCAGAGCAAAGAAAGACTGCAGTCTGATGTGTTGCCTGATGTGAAAGTGTGAAACCACCTTTGGCAGAAAAGAGGCAACGGTTTGGAGAACCATTTTGTCTGGGAAGAAGCTGGTGTATGGAGAGTGAACAGAAAGCCTGATGCTTGCTGACACTTCGGGCCACCAAGAAACCAAGAACACTGTCTTGATTAGCAAAAGTTTGAGAGGGCAGCTATGCTTGGGTTCAAAGGGGGAATACATCAAATAGGTTAAAAATCAAATTAAGATCCAACTGGGGCATAACAAAAGGTTCATGAGTAAACATAGGCAGAAGATCTTTCAGGAAAACGTGTTACAACAGAACACTTAAACAGGGAAGGTTTGTCTGACACCTGCCAAAAAGCTGAGATGGCCGAAAGATACCTCATGATGGTGCTCAGAGCGAGTCCATACCAGGCTAAGGCCAAAACAAACAACCCTTTGCACAAGGGTGCAGAAATTGGGTCATGTGTTTTCCAGTGCACCAAGCCACAACTTATTCCAACCACAGGCATATACAGTTTTTGTTGACGGATGCCTTTTTTGCAAATTTGACCTTTGAAGGGTGGTCAAAACCACCCAAATTGTTGCTGTTCTATCGCCACACAGATGTTGCTGTGACAGGAGGTACTCCCGAGTCAGCAGCCTGATCAGAGGACTGATGCTCATGCTCTGCAATTCTGGATACCATACTCTCCTTGTCCAATCTAAAGCCACCACGATAACTTCGGCCCAGTTAGCCTGGGGGAGGAAAGGTATTTGCAAACGGCATATAGGAGTACCGTATTCTAGTCTAGGCAGAATACGTGTTTGAGCAACAGCCGCTTTGGAAACTACAGTGCACAGAAGTGCTGACACTGTGTGTTCTATGCAGTGGCAAATAGATCTAGCCAAAGTTCTCCCCAATCCTTAAAGAGACCTTGATCCACTTCTGGATGCAGACACATTTGTAGACCATGAGGCCTCGGATCTCTACCTCTTCCAGATGGCCGCCCCATTGCAGAAGCAGTGCATCGTCACCACTGTCAACTCTGGGTGGGGAAGGGATGAGATTTGCCACTGATCCAATCTCGGTCAAAGCAGCCACAACTGCAGATCTTGGTGGTTTCCTGCTCTATCTGGACCTGATCGGAATGGTTTTCTTGGTGCTGTGCCCACTGGAATGCAGATTCCAACTGCAGAGCCGGCATATGCCATATAAGATGTTTCAGTAGTATGATGCAGTAGGTCAACAGGTCCAGCAGCTTCAGAGTAATTCTTACTAAGATCCAGGTTGAAACATAGGAATTATAGTCTGATTGTCCTCGACTCTCCACTCCAGTGGGTAAGCATGGAACTGTGAAGTGTCCAGCGTGGCTCCAATGAAAGGGAGTGTCTGTGGAGTCAGGCGTAACTTAGGCACATTGATACTGACCCCAGCAAATGTAAGGAGTCCAGGGTAGTCTGGAAGAAGGACTGCCCGAAGCGAGCCAGCCTTCAGGAGTCATTTGTCGAGGTTGGGGAAGACTAGAATCCCCACCTCCGGAGTTGTGCTGCAACCACTGCCATCACTTTCGTGAACACCGGAAGGACACTGGTGTGGCCAAAGAAGGGGGCATGAGGGGCCACAGCAAACTGAAAATGCTCCTGACCCACCGTGAACAGCAGGTAACACTGATGGGCCCACAGGATGGGGGTATGAAAATAGGCATCTTGCAGGTCTAGCACCACCATCCAGTCTCCAAGCTACAGCGCAGACAAGACCTGAGCAAGTATGAGCATCTTGAATTTCTTTTTTTCCAGGAAGGGGCTGAGAGGGAGCAGATGTAGGGTAGGGTAGGGTAGGGGCCTCCAGCCACCTTTGGCATCAGAAAGTCACAGGAATAGCAACTGCAGCCTACTTCTGATGCTGGCACCCTCTTAATGGCTGCTTGGCCAAAATAACCTGTACTTCGTGATGCAGCAGGGAGAGGTGGTCCTCTGTCAACAAATCTGAGGACAGTGGCAGGGGCGGCGGGCTTTCTTTGAGTGTGAGGGCAAAATCCTGCTGAACACTTTGAAGCACCCACTAGTCCAAAGATATAGCTTGCTATTTGGCCTGGTGGTGCCTGATCCTGCCTCCAACAGGATTGTTGTTGTGAAGGCACACTAAAGAAGTTTGGAGGCCACGGCTGCCAGTGAGTGGCAGGCTGGGCATATTTCTGGCCTTGGTTCTCACAGGACTTGTGGGAGCCATATCGGCGGACACAAAAGGGCTATGGAGCTGCTGGCCATGGTGGCTGTGTTGAAAAGGACACGGCTGGTAGCCATGGAAGGAGCAAAAGAAAGAGTGCAGCTAACATGGGCTAACTGTGAGTCCCAATGAGAGGGAGGTGACCCTAAGCTCCCTGAAGCACTCAAACGCTGAATCGGCCTTGTTGCCGAGCAGGCAAAAGCCATTAAAGGGCATGTTGATAAGGGATGCCTGGGCACCTGCCGAAAAGCCAGTAAATCTCAAGCAGGCATGGTAAGAGAACGTCACTGATGAAGCAATGGCCCTGCCCAGCAAGTCTCTCCTCATGGTGAATTTTGCTATTTCCCTGCCATTAGTGAAAGCCTGGGTTAGGATGGCTCGGGCCTCCTCTGAAACTATAGGCAGCACTTTCGAAACCAAGACCCACACCACGTGGCTATGTCGACCCAACAGGCATGTGGTGTTCACCGACCACAGTGAAAGGCTTAGGACAAAGAAAAGCCCCTTCTTGAAGGTATCAAGCCTCTTGGATTCCCTATCTGGAGGACTGGTAGGAAACACACCATAGTACAATTTAGAGATTGAGGCATGCACCACCAGGTCCTCAGGAGTGGGGTGCTGGGTGTGGGCGGTGGCAATGTGAAGCCTCCTGTGAACAGGAGTGCTTGTGTAGGGCTTAGCCCAAACAGGACGTCAGAGAGGGTTTTACTAAAGGGCAGGATGGGTTCGGGTGGGATACCCCCATTTGAAGCATCTTCGTCAATATACTGGTCTGGACTTCCACTGAGGTTAGTGTAAGGTCGAGGACTTCAGCTGCCCTCCGCACCTTCATAGCAAAAGAGGCCCCTTCCTCCATAATCACACTAGGAGGAGAGACCAAACCAATGTCTGGTGAGGTGTACAGACCACGAGCATCAGCCAGGTCCTCATACCAGTTATTTTAGGGCAAAGGATCTTCAAGGGGGTCAGGGTAACTGTAGGGGTCCTCAGATCTCCCCTGTCATACTCATCACAGGGTCTTTCTGATAAACGGAAGCACTGTTTCCAACCCGAAAAATCTTGGTTTGGTCAGCGCCAGTGTATGTCGGGGGATGCCGATCCAGCTCCATATCGGAGTCAGAAATGACTGAGTTCAGTGCCGCTGGGAACAATGCCACAGGACCAAACTCCAGCGATGTTCGTGGAATTGCAACCAGAATCGGTCTAGATTCAGAGGGCCTTATTGGCACCATGGGTGAACAGCTCTGGCGGCATGCCTATCGAGGCACCTCAAAAACCTATGAGGCCTGAAGGTGCCTCAAAGGGTCCGGTTGCCCAAGTATGAAGTGCATAGCCTCATAAAACTCTGAGTTGGGCGAGGGTCGCTCCAACACTGGGAAATTCAGGGAGGCGCCGAGCAGACTCAGGCTTAGGCTCCACAGGTAGAGTGCATGAGTGAGGCCTAGACTTCTGGCATCATTATTGCGCCACATCTGTTGACTTGGACTGACTTGGTGAAGTCGAACAGCTTTTCGACTTCTTGGTCTGCTTGTATGACCTACCAGACAACGACTTAGATTGCAATGATGTTCGATGGGAGCGACAGAGAGCAGGCCAGGGACCTTCTATATGGCCGGGACCTGGAGGTGTGCAGAATCATCCGATGTCAAGCCACCAGGAACTTCATCGACTTCTCCTGCATTGCTTCCGGCTTCATGGTGTGGCAGTCGGAAGAGGTCTTGGACCCATGGCCCTCTCCAGGCACCACAAGCATACAAACACAAACATTTGCCTGTGGCAGGCTCCACTAGGTTTAAAACCCTGAGGATTTGTTTTAGGAACCATCCCTCTCGGGAGCAAAAAGGCATGTAAATGACAAAAAGATGGTCATAAAACTACTGAGCTAGCTCTTCCAGATCTGTGCTGTTGGCGCAGAAAGAAAGGAACTGAGGTCAGTGTGCTGGGGTGGCACGTATATAGGCACAACGCATGTTGCTTCCTGCGCAGGGGACGTCTAAAATGTGGAGCTGTTTTGCACCACCTACCCACGACCACAGGTACTGCTGAAGACTTTCCAGATCCAGTGACGTCTGGGGAATATTCTAAGGTAAGGAATCTTCGACTAGAAGTCTCTATCAGATATCGTGAATACAATAACAGCAAGTCACCTTCAAAAGGCATTACCAACATGTACTCACTGGTGTGTACAACAAGTTACTTACCTTTGGTAATGCTCTTTCTAGTAGGGACTCTAAATGCTGAATCCTCACCTTTTGAATATTTCCCCAGGTGCCAAACTGTATCCTGAAACTTTTAAGCAGTACCTCTAAGCACTGGAAGGTGGTGCTGTGCCATTCCGCACTGATGCCGTTTCACTCCAGAAATGATGTGTCGAGCTCATATAGGCACCACTCCTGCGTGCTGACATTACTTTCGAGGTCCACAGACCCAACAGATATAGAGCTTCAAAAGCACAATGGCATTAACCAGTGTGTAGATTCCTAAACTTAGGATCTTATTAGTGGAAAAGTCTGATTCACAGAATGGGGATGATGGGAGAGTCAGGGAAGAATTTGCGATTAGAAAAAGTCTCTATCAGAAAAAGTGTTACCAAAGGTAAGTAACTTGTTCTTCTGACAGACTTTTAACCACATATTCCTCACCTTTGCCAATAACTACTCGGAGGTGGGTTTGTGATTTGGCTCCAACTAAAAAGTCCAGTAAGACCGAGCAAGCAAAATGCCCCAATCAGTGAACCTGGCAAACTAGCAGTGCTTCAGGAATGTATGGAGGACACATCAACGCTGCATGACAAATTTCCAGGACAGGAATTTCACAGGCCAACACAGTAGCCACAACCTTAGTTCTGGTTGAATGAGCCCTTAACCCTTTTGGGGCTTCTTCTTGGCCAACAGGCAACAGATCTTAATGTACAAGTTACTTACCTTCGGTAACACAATATCTGGTAGAGACATATTCTAGTTGCAGATTCCTTACCTTAGATTTTTTCCCCAGGCGTCAGACTGGATCCGGAGATTTTTTCTTTGAGGTGGTGTCGGTCGACTCCGCAGGCGTCGTAGTCGCCGTGATGACGTCGGTAGTAGTACATAGACGCCGCCCTCGTGCAGTGATGTCAGTTCTTTTCTTTCCGCGCCACGCGCTTTCTGCAAGGCTTTGTCCATTTTAATTTCTGTGACCCCATCAAAGAGCTGATCATTCACTTGATGTTCTCTAGTACAACTGATGTGAAGGCTCAGTGCTGTTTCTGGGTCCATGTGGAGTCTCTCTAGAGGGGTGAGGCAGATTGCAGAATGCCAGTAAGGTGATGGGTTGACTAGTGTGGAACGGCATCACTACGTTTGAAAGGAAAGATGCCTGAATTGACAGAACTAGTTTCTCTAGGAAGACGAAAGTGTTCAGTGTGGTGACACAAAGTTTGGAGCCCGCTTACCCGCTGTACCAATGTATTGGCAACTAGGAACTAGTTTTTTCTTCAGGGTAAGAAGCTACTAAGCACAGCCTGCAATGGCTCAATGGGAGTGCTCATAAATATGTGAAGACCAGGTTAAGATCCCACTGCAGCATAACAAAGGGAGAAGGAAAAAAACAATGGTGGTATCAAGGCCACAATGGAAGGGAAATTTAGCGGCATCACGGCCATCTTGCATGGCCTTTGTTAGTACATGGGGAAGGTCTTCCATGATACCTGGAAGGGCGTGTGCGACAGAATCACAGAGAGAGCGAGAATAGCGGCCCAAAAGACAACCGACATTGATCTACCAAGGGTCAAACCTGTGGAAGTAAATATCCTCTTCCTAAAGGTCTCCACACTTTTAGACTCCCTATTCAATGGGCGTAGTCAGGAAGACAATCAGGTTCGTCCCACTGGTGGAGGCTTGCACTACCAAACTCTCAGGGGAGAGGTGCGGAGTCAAAAAAGCGGTGTTGCCAGGGGCAGAGCAATGGCACCGCACAATGCTGCGATTCACAGGGGGACCAGAGCAGGATTGGGACCAGGCGTTTAGGAGGGTGTTGGTAAGGGCTTCAGTAAAAGTCAACAAAGGCTTAGTATTGGTTTCCCTTGGCTGGAGGTGTACGGTCAGCACATCAGTCTGGTATCAGTGCAGGTCAACTTCCAAATTGGGAAGCTGAAGGTGGAAAACGTCTGCTGCTCTCCTGATGACCACTGTAAAGGAGGCACTCTCCTCAGTGGTAAGGCTTGGGGTTGAGACTAGGCAGGTGTCAGGAGAGGTCTCAAAGCCACTGGCATCCTGAAGGTTTTCATACGGGTTTTCTTCAACGTAGAGTTGAACAAATTCAGCCCCACATCATGCTCATTGCCATGATTTGTCCCAAACAAGTAATGCAGTGTATGTGACCTGTCCTGTATAACCGGGATGTTAAGCAGTTCGGATGGAGTGGACAAGGCTGCAGTTCACTAGACACCGAGCATGTCCTCTATTCAAATCGGGGCACAACAGGATGCGCTTCGTCCTCCAGTGTCAATGAAGTCACCACCAGCATTGATGTTCTAGGAACTGCCCAGGGCCGTGGAGAAAGAGGTGAAGTCAGCGAAGGCGCTAGTAGAGGTCTGGCGGTGGTAACCGAGGGTCCAACTGATGCAGAAGGAAAATCTGCCAGGGGTGTCCCAGTTGGTGGGCCTACTACTCAAAAATATATTGATTCAGTCTAGCGCCTGGGTGAGGATTCTACAGTTAGAAATCTATATCAGAAGGATTGAGTGTACATTAATGAGAGCATATCTATGATAAGAAGAAAAAAAAGAAAAAAAACGACAAAGCCAGCATGGGGAAAACAATCATTCTATTCTTTGAGTCTTGTAAAGCGCGTGGCTATCCTAGACCCTCCCAGCGCTGTAAGTTATCACAGTGAGCCACTACCCAGAGGACTGATTACAGTACAGCCAGGTTTTCAAAGCTTTGCAAAATGGATGCTTGTTGGGTATCTGGCATTGCTCTGTGGGGAGGGTGTTACAAAGTTTGGAAGTCTGGTAAGAGAGAAAGCAGTCACACCAACGTGATCTGCAAATTTTGGGGACCTGGAAGATTGGGCTGAGGAAGATATGAGGGACCTACCAGGGATGTAGGGGGTAGTCTTGGATGAATCTGCTACTCCACTGGAAGTCAGTGAAGATATTTCAAGGCCTTTTTTGCAGATTAGTGTCTAATCATGAAGCAAAGTAATGGTAAAACACTTTTGCCAAGACAGCACAACATAAGCATGTGGTTAGCTTGAGGGTATTCAGACCAACGTATCCTCACTGGAATGAGGCGCAGATTATCATATACATATTTAACAGATGTCTTTAAAGTTAATGCTCACAAACTCAAACTCACATTGCGTCTCGAGATTTCTAGGCCAGGCTTTGCCTAGGGAATCAAAGGCACACAGAAGACACTCCAATTGCAGTTCCTTTGCTTTTTCATTTTCATCCTCTTCATCTTTGGATGAACGAGCTCCATTCTCAAAGGAATTCTGAAGGGAGATTAAAAAAAGAGAACATCAGAGAGGAAACGCATACATCTGAGAGTTGTTCTTACAGTCCAAAAAAGACTGCACTTAGCTGGATGCACCAGTCCTATTAATGATTACCCAACTGTGCTTAGGTGAAATGTGGCACAGAATATTATACTTGTAAAATAATTATGTTTGAAAAGGAAATACATATTCCTTAGTTATCTCCATATGTTATTTCCCAAGCGAATTAAAACCTTTCATTGCAAAACAGTGCCTTACTTACCTTTTAATATTTTCTTGTTGATGAATTCTTGATATCCTAGGAAATTTCTCATTTAGAGGTACAAGAGAGGTAGAAGAGTTACAACCGTATTCCAATTGGTCCCAAGTGCCATCTGAATGCCTACCACAGTGGAGTTATTGATGTCACCACCAGAAGCGATTCATCAGCTCCATAAAGGTGCTGTCCATGCTGTTAACTTTTCCACCCATTTTGCCACATTGCAGTGAGTAAGACAAAGCAGATTAACTGTCTTTTAGGAAGCTTCTAAACTTTCTATATGGCTAATGAAAATGCCCTCTGGGGATTTGACCTGTAGAGCTGCAAAGGATTTTTTTCCGTAAGATGTGAAACAAGAGCTCTACGCTCAGGTCTATGTAGTGCAGAAAGCAGGAACTACAACAAGCTTCCTGCTGCAACCTAAAATACTCCAGTGTCATCATATTAAGAGGAGTAGCAGCCTCAGGAGTCACCTGGTGTCCCTGGGAGATACTGCAGGGGAAAAGTTTACAGCACCAGCTAGAAGTCTAGAAGGATAATTTGTAAGGTGAGGAATTTCTAGGAAGATGTATCCATTAGAAAGTTCTCTCTAAGGATCCATCTTCAAATGACACAGCAGTTACTGGAGGATGCAACGCTGTTAGAACCTGTTGATATAAAACAATTTTAAACAGAGAAAAAGAAAATTAGAATTGCCATACATCTGAGCACAAGATGACCGCTCACTGTGGCAAGGTCACTCAGTCCTTGTTATCTCTTATATTGCTCCCTTGCTTCTAGGCACATGGTGCTTCTTTTTAATCCTTGGCACACCATTCAAAGTCCAACAAAATAATTATAGCCAACAACAGATCCGAAAGATTATATTAATGACATTGAGGATGTTGACAGTGTAAAACAGGACCTGAAGAGTACTAATTTTCTGGAACGCCTAGGTGGTGTAACAATGTTCAATGTGTGCTACTTTCACATACCCCTTACATCTGATATCACTAGACCCCCTTGGTTAAGTTATGGTTCACTTTATAAAGTTTGGACTTTCACTCCAACGGGGGTATCTTGGCTCTGGAGAAAGGCTCAAAGCAAACTGGACGTAGAAACATTGGGTTCAGCATTAACTGAAAGGATAATTCACCTGCCTAAATAACCATATTTCTAAGGTCTTCCTCAATTGCATACGTCAGACATTTGCCTAAGAGGTAGAGGGAAATAATTCCACTTTCTCGCAGCAAATGTGGAGAAGGAACGAACACCAAAGGGTTAACAGCAAATCTGGACACTGACAAGTGAAGTATGCCTTTGGATCTCAGGGTATAGGAAGGCTGATATAGTTTAAATAGTGTTAGAAATTGTGTTTCTAGTTGGCAGAGGTATATATTAGGGACCACAATCCTAGTCAGGGTAAGTCACAACCCAATCCAAATTATCCTGTGCTCACCCTCTGGTAGCTTGTCACAGAGTAGGCAGGCGTAACTTAGAAGGCGACGTGTAAAGTATTTGTGCAATAATTATACAGTAGTACAGTACAAACACCACAAAAGACCTCCAAACCAGTTGAGGGAAATAGATTCTATTTATCTGAATAAAATAAGGTAAAAATGACAAAATTCCAATGTACTCAACTAAAGTTATGAATTTTTAAAGATTAAATCCCACTAAGTGCTTAAAAACACAATAGCGCCAACCGGGACTATCACAACGTCGTTGAAGGAGTCGCTCCCAATATTCTGACGCCATAGGCGCCGATCACGGAGTCGCACAGACCCCAAAGCATGTTACCTTTGAAAACGAAGAAACAAAGACGTTGCACAGAGTCTTGGAGGGGATGGGTCGCTGGAGCTGGTGCGGCGACAGTCCCTTATGGCATCCAGGGAGGTGAGGCACCCGTTCCATACTGCGAGGCAGGGGAGGTGAGGAGTCGGTTCCGTCCTTTTGCGGGGAAGCTGGTGCGACATAGGTGGTGAGGCTTTGGTTCCTTGTGTCCCAGTGGGGTAGATGAATCCAGTCAGTCAAGGCACGATGAGTCGACTTTGCAGTGCTGCGATGACACTGCGGGGCTTCAGCAGCATTGCGGCAACATCAGACTTGCGTTGCAAGCTGTGGTTGTTGCGTACAGTGAGGACCATGGAGCTAGAGCAGGCAGTCGTGCAGAATCGTGCAGTTGTGTTGGTGCTGGAGTCGCCGAAGTCGGTGAAATAGGTAGAAGCTAGTAGATGAAGTCTTTGCTGGCCCTGAGACTTCAGAACAGGAGGCAAGCTCAATCCAAGCCCTTGGAGAGCACTTTTGGGGAAGGCAGAGTCCTTCCAGCGGAGTCGGAGGCCAGCAAGCAGGGCAGCAGTCCTCAGCAAAGCAGTCTAGATAAGTCTTTTGGGCAGCCAGGCAGTCCCTAATTGATGCAGGCCAAAATGAAGGCATTTACAATTTGTATCTTGTGAGAGAAAGCAAATATATATAAAACATGTTTCAATGGAAACAGCAAAGTATGACAACCAAGTTGACCTAGGCCACCAGTAACAAAGACAAATCAATTGCCATTCCCAAATTCTTCACACAATTAGAATGAGAAGGCTTGGAACTTAGTGAAAACAGCCAGAAAAGTTAGTGCCAGAGAGGGAAAGATTTTATGGGACTAAGAATCTTGGTTTTAGCGCTGTTCAATTTAAGACGGCAAACACTCATTCAAAGTTCTACTTTGGCCAGAAGAGCAAGAACAGAGGTTGCAGCCTCAGCATTTAAAGCAATCGTCAGCAGAATTTGCAAACCATCTATGTAAAGAAACAGGTAAAAACCAGTGTCTTGGATCAAAGAAGCCAAAGGAATCATGTACGAATTTAAAATAAGTGGAGACAAGATGGAACCATGAGGAACTCAACAGTCAGGGGTTCCGACAGTGGATTTTAAAGGAGGAATTGAGACCAGAAAGGACTTATACAGGAGAAAGCAGGAGAAGCAGTAGAGTATCATGCTGCAAATCCCCATTTCAGACAGCCTCTTGAGAACAATGTGAGGATTCAGTGTATCGAAGTCTGAGGAGAGATTAAAAAGGGTAAATGCCGTAGTCTCATCCGAAACCAACACAATGGCATACTCTGTACTAACACTAGTGCAAAAGACCAGCTGAACAAGGTGGAGAAAAAGGTAGCAGTTAAAAATTCCTAGAGATGCAAAAAAATACAAATGCTCTTGCAGTTTGACCTTATATAGAAGCTGGGACATGGGGCTTTAGTTAGTCATGGCATCAGGATCCAAAGAAACATTCTTCAAGACAGGTTTGACAAGTTAATGTTTAAAAGCCCAGGAACAATACCTGCTGATAAGAAGGCATGGAGGATGGCTAGAGGTAGAGTATTCATGCAGTTAAAGATCATTGTGGATCTTAGCAGGGAGGGAGTCAATAGATGAACCATAGAATTTACTGCTGTTCACAATAGATTTGAATCCTTATGCCTCAAGGGGTGCCCCTGCAGTCTTCAGGTTCACCAGGGAAGGAAGAGGGGTAGAAGGGCCAGAGTAGCCCTACAGTGATATTGAAATCGCTGTGATTTTGACATCAAAAAAGTCTCCAATTGTGTTACAGCTCACATTTGACAAGGTGGGGTTAGGGCCACAGTTGAGAGTTGCCAGCATACATTTACCTTTCCTCGAAACTGGTTGTATTTGAATGGATCCTTTTAAAATTGGGTATGCAAATATTAAAATTATTGAATGCTTAAAAACAAAAAAAAAACTAGACCTCCCCTCTGGAGAGGAAGGATTCTGAAAAAAACCTGGTAATGAAATGGTCTGACCGACATCAAAATGTCACATTGCTTTGGAAAGAAAGGCCATATGCGTCCATGTAACTATCTCATACTTATGGAAAACAGTGCATGTCTCAGGTCAGCAATGGTAATGAAATGGTTTGATTGACATCAAAATCAGACACTACTTTGGAAAGAAAACCCGGATGCGTCGGCGTAATGTCCTTTTACGTACGAAAAATAATGCATGTTCAGGTCAGCAATGGTTTTGACATGGTTTAATGACATCAAAATCAGACACTGCTTTAGGTAGAAAACCGGGAAGTATCAGTGCAGCTTAGGAAACAAAGTGCATGTCTCAAGTTAGCTAAGAGACTGGATCACACTAACCTACGGCTTGAGGTGATGTTAATAAGGAAGGCACATTTTCAAGTTAAATACTGCAGTGTTTATTTTCTGGAGGGACTCAAAAGGAAGACACACGAGTTTAGAGAGGATGATATTAAGCTCCGTGTGGGAATGGTACTTAAGAAGGGATGAACATGTCGTGCTCGCAATAACTCTGAAAAATGAATCTTTTTGAACAACATGGTCCACAAGCAGCAATGACTTTAAGATGTATCTTAAGTGATGAAAAGTGCAGCCCTGATCAAGCCAAATATTGAGATGAGGAAGTACTGCTTGTTCTTGACATTTGGCAGAGTTGTACTTCTTCAGAACGCACCAGATTCCTTAAGAATGTCCATATAATCTTGAGGAAGATCCGGGTGACCAAATAAAACGGCTTCAGGAGCCTAGCTGCCAAGGTCAATTTAAGAAGAAATTGGTTTGTAAAATGTGACCCCCTAAACCTTTTCAGGAGATTCATTCTGCATGACAGTCTCCTGTGTGGTTGCTCCAATCCCTTATGAAGGGCAATAATCCACCACAGACGTATCTTCTTCAGAGTCTGCGAGTTTATCCTGCTGTTGGAGAATGTCATTTTGATAAACACCACTAAAATCATTTGTGGAAGTGCAGAAACCTCCCTGACCTGTGTATCAAAAGAGCATTCCTAATTGCTTGTGACTTGAAACGCTGAAGGCATATGCAGGGCATTTTCAGGTTCCCAAAGCTGCAATGAGATGTATTTAAGGAAAAACCCACCATTTATGTACCATTTCATCATTTAGCACTCCACTTGTGAGTTTCTTTAAAGGTTCTGCAGAGTGAGTCTGCTTCTGTATTCTGGACATCTGAAAGATGAACTGTGGTGACCAACAATTTCTATATATTTTCTGTGCTTCGAGAGACTGAACTCTGGATCTTATCCACTATGCTTGCTCAAACAATACACTGCTGTCATTTGTCCAACTCTATAAGCATACAGTCTGACCGGACCCTGATGAAAGGATGACGCAACAAGGCATTTCTTTCTGGGACCATGCTGCTTGCACTTGAAGATGGTCACTTGCATTTCCCATCCCATTACTGAGGCATCTGTCAAAATGGATTGTGCTGGAATGTCTTAGACTAATTGTAAGCCATTCAAATAGTTCCCTGATTAGCACCAACAGGGATGACTGTACTGCAGTTTATGTAAAAGTCTGTCTTTAACACCTTTGTAACAATGGCACCACTGATCATCTAAGTAGCGTTGTAGTGATTAGAATGCAGCCAGACATGAGGCACTACAGATGTAGGACGCCAGGGATCCTAGTAGGGATGGTATTTAGTGCTCCATCTGACTTGTTGTCCTTCAAAGATCCAAATATTGTGACCATTCAAATCAATAAATCGTGGTCTCTTCGCCAAATTATATACTCTTGCCAGCTGAGTGTCCAGCATCACTCACAGGTAATGAATGATTTGAACTGGAACCAAAAGTGACTTTGCCTGGTTGACTTTTGACAGTGGAGGAATGAGACTCATGTGTAAATGCTAAAGAACCGCCTGAGGTGGTGAGGTCTAGAAAAAACAGTCATCCAGTTAACAATACATGATTACCCTTTTCCTACTCAAATATGCACCACAAAAAGTCAAGGACTTCCAAATTTTTTCTGCAACTGTAATATGGAAGTATGCCTCCAGGTGGTCTATGGTGCACATCCAACCCCCTTGATGAATTGGGGAAGATCTGATGGACAGCCAGCATTCAGGCGCTGGGTCTGAATTGTTGTTTGGGCACTTTATTATGAACTGGAAACTCCCTTTTCTTTCAGGGAATGTTGGGCCGGCACCACTGTCTACCTCTCCAGAAGAGTACTGACTCCTTGCTCAAGCTTTTCCTGATTAACCAGCTGAAGCTCTGTATTCATTTTACACAAAACCGAGTACGAATCTGGCTTTTCAAGATTTCCTTCTACTCATTTAGATTGTCTCTGATACTTCACCTTGCTGGAGGTGAGGGAAAAAAAGTACTGCAAGAGAAAGACAAGTTGATATTTCTCTGCTGTTGTCAGAACCCCTTTCAGAGGGCCACGTGCAAATAGGGGCTGCTGGGCTCAACATAGTTGGTTGAGGTAATTTACTCCTGACTCATGTCCCGGGGCCTGATCTAATATGAATCTTGAGCAACTGGGCTGATTACAACTTCTGCACCGGACTCTCAGTGGTAGTTGCATATAAATAGTAAAAGGCTGCCTGGGTGGGGTGGGGTGGGGAAAAAACGTAGATACACGTTAGAGAGTATGATTCCTACATCAAAGTGCACTCAGCAGCAATGTCTATTTTCCCCACAGAGCACACTGATCTTGGCAAGAAGGCAGATACTGGTGCTCCAGGGTAGGTGATCTTGGTTTCCCTGGATGATGTCCCAGCACCCAGCAGGGAGATTGGCAGGCCTTGGCCCCCAGTTCTTGGCACAGGCAGAAGACGTGCAGAGCTTCCCCTTCTCACACAGCCCATCTAGCTGCCTGCTGGGGAATGGGGAGGCATCAGGGGATAGTGTAGATACAGATTAATGTTTATAACTCCTAACTCAAAGTGCGCTCAGCAATGTCATTGTCCTCGAAGGGCCCGTTGGTCTTGGCAAGCAGGCAGGCACAGGTGGTCCAGGGCAGGTGGTCTTAGCTTCCCTGGGTGATGTCCCCTCACCCAGCAGATAGACTTACCAGGACTTGGCCCCCCCAGTTCTGGTCACAGGCAGAAATCTTGTAAAGGTTTCCCTTCTCATAGTCAATCTGGCTGCATTCCAAATTACAAATGTTGGGGGTCTCAACCTCTCCTTCTTATAGTCCAATTTCAGACACCAAATGTGATTTAGGGTCTGGGACTTTGAAGTTTTATGTTGGGGTTCTGCTTCTTTTGAAGTGTACACTTTTCTCTCTCTTCCTCCTCTTCAAAGGCTGTCTGTCACAGCAGGAGAGACTCCAATGCTGATAGCCTCACAACACAGACCATGGGAGTGACTATAGTTCACACCTGGATGTCAGCCACAGTGATATGTGAATCAAAAGGTTAAGCCCAGGCTCCCAGCCCTCCTCTTCATGATGCTGTTATCAGCCCCAGCTCCTTCCTGAGATGTGTGCTTTCCCGTTCCTTGTGACTGCTCATTTAATCAAAGAGCAACCTTTTGAAGTGTGATGGGAGGGTCTCTCTCTCTGTTCCTACAATGTGTCCCACCCAGCTCACAGGAATGCAGAAATAGACAAATCTACCCTCCATGTAATGTACCATTGCAGGCACACTTGCAGTCAGTGTACATACAGAGCACACATACTTTCCAGTACGATGACTTCAATGCATTATGCAACCCAAGGCACCCATACATCCACAGCCCACACAAACACTTTGTGCACAATGCTCAGTAATGTGTCCTTTCTGTATTCTGTTATGGTGTGCTATTTAAAAGCACACACACTGCTAGTACAAACTCACCATGCACATGCTGCACTACACTTCACTAACATATATTGCACTTCTTGAAAGTACACATACAGTCGCACATGCTTTCATTGTGCACACACTACAAAGCACCACCTCTCACATGTAATGTATTCCTCACAGACATACATACACTCAGAACATGCACTAACCATGCTGGTACTGCACAGTACTGCTCTGCACCCTCCCCAGAAACACATACATCCAGCACAGTCACCACTCCGGCGCTGTGCAGCACTCTACATCTAACTGATGTAGGCCAAGGTTGAATTAAGCACACAACAGAGCCTTTGAAAAGGTGAGTGACTCGCTCCAGTGACCAGTGCTGCCACCACGTGCTACTTAACTATTGGGGAAGGCGGCGGCCTTCCGCCACTCTGAGGTTAGCACTCTTGGCACCTCTCCCAGTTATCTGAGACCATAAACCGTGAGACAGGCCTTTGTCACAACGCACATACGAGACCCATGTTTGCTTTTATCAAAAAATCTATATTAGGGATTGAGACAGCAGTACAGTTTGGCATTCAGGGCAGAAGATAAACATCTTTTACCATGTAGAGGACTTTTGTGTCCCAACAGTTTTTTCAGGATTTAGAACCATAAAAAGAAGCTAAGTATTGAGTTTCATGGCCAATCCCCAGAAATATCCATGGATTGAAAAAAGGCAAAGTAGTCAGCAGCCACACTGATAACTTGACTGGAGACAATCACAAACTCCTGAAAGACCTCCAAAAAAGTATTTTCTGTCTTTGTATGGGAGCTTTTTCTGTAAAATGTCACGACTCCATGATCAGTCATATTTGCCTAGCACGTTAGTAAGTGGAACCGGCACGTTTCATTGAAGTTGCTCACAAGTAATTTCAGGATGCAGTCAATGGAGCCTTACTTCTGCTCTTACATTATTACTCAGCAAAGACCTTTTGAAGAAAAAGTAGTTAAATGTGACTAGAAACCATACTTCGTACAAATTGTATGAAGCCTGCTAACCTAAAACATGAAAACATCTCTCTTGTGCACATAATGCAATGT
The DNA here is from genome assembly GCF_031143425.1 of Pleurodeles waltl. Taxonomy (NCBI): domain Eukaryota; kingdom Metazoa; phylum Chordata; class Amphibia; order Caudata; family Salamandridae; genus Pleurodeles; species Pleurodeles waltl. The sequence goes on from NC_090437.1 coordinate 395,786,033, forward strand.
CACCATGCTGATGGCTCGTCAAACTCACACTTTATTCATGATCCTATGGAATCAGTTCAAAGTATTCTTCTTCAATTTCAGGAGAGTAAATTGGTGGCCACAAGACAATCATAGACAAGTCTTCTATGCGGGGGAAGGGGGGGGGGGCATAGTGCTTTTGACAATTATAATAGTAATGAGGAAAGAAAATTGTTTGCCAGGTATGTATGGTTTTAACTTGGAGTGGGGATGGAAGGGGATACGAAGGATGTTACGAGTTGATTTGGGGCCAGGGAGGAAAAATATAACCAAGCATGTAACCTTACTAGTGAGAAGGAAAAACAACCTATTAACTTTTGATCAATCAATAGAATAATACAGTCCACTCCCTCTCCTTCAACTTCTAGTTTCAAGGCACGATGGAAGTTCACAAAAAAGGGTCTCCAAAGTAATAAAATGCTTTAAAAATATGCTAGTATTAACAATGATGGGAAGATTTTTGGTTTATAAAATCAGATAATACCTAAGGGACCACACTAAAAAACATTTGCAAACAATGTGCTTATTTTAGGGGTATTGTGAAACACTGCCCCTTGCAAACATCTGACTCAGAGCTCCTTAGGCATACCTTGCAATAAAATGGCACCACAATCTTTTTTTCATTTGGTGATATGTTTTGAAAACAATACTTCTAAAAGCCAGTGGCTCTAAATTACAGTAGTATTATGTCTACTTCTAAATAATAAGCAGGAGAACAGAACGAATTTACATTCACAATAGCAAAATATTCATAGTATTCCTAGAGGATGTTGATGAAGTGGGTGGAAGTGACACTTGAGGTGAAACAGCCAGGCTGTGACACTATGCATGTCCTGTTTGAGGTCTGGCTCTTCTCGAATGCATCCCTTTACCTCTCAAATTTGGAGAAACCCCTTGCTTCAGGGCTTCATTTTCTTCATACTACATGGCTCGAATTTACCATCCATTTAAAAGTGTCTGAAGAGTATTCGACCCTAGTCACGTAATAGTGAGTTTCAAATGAGCAAATTTCTAAAGCAGCACTTGAGTCATGTTCAGCATAACTTTACTAATGTCACAAACAACTCTAATACCTCTTTGCTCCTTACTCTGATCCTTTTGTACTAACTTGGAACAAAGATGATGAAACACATTTCCCGCCCAAATGGGGTTTTAAATGGTTAGCCTCTTTTTTTTATAGAATAAATTAGTTCCTTATTAAAGGATACATTTCCAATTAATTAGTTCCTTATTAAAGTTAAAGGTTACATTTCCAATTACTATTACCTTTGGGTATACCAAATGCCCATGTTAGGATACTACAATTTCAAGGACACAATCAAAGAAGCATAAATTCTTGAAGAGGGCATTCAAAGGAGTAGAAATCTATGAAGAGAATACAAAAAAATATATAACCTGGTACAACCACCTGTCAATGTAAATGGTTGTGATTTTTCAGTAGGTATAAATCTGTAGAAGTACCTTCTTTATAATAGGAAATAGAAGTTCTGCCATATCCTGGAATCTGTCCTCTTTGGTTGCATTCAGCACATCTGCTGCACACTTAAGGGCAGTTGTCTTGTATTTAAGGTTCTCTTTTCGGCACTCCTTCAAAACAGCCTGTACAATATCCTCCACAGTAGGCTGGTCTGGCACAGATCTTTGCAGCTCTGCGCTATACAGAAATATAGCAACATTATTATCATCACATGGCACGAAGCCTCATAACACTCAGCATTATGGTAAGTGATTACTTCACAAAGTGGATAATACGTCATTTTACATATACAAATAATTGAATTGAAGGTTTAACCATTGGGCTTTCAATGCAACATATCTGATTTACCATGCCAAATTTCAGGTGGATACTCTACCTCCAGATTACACACCTCACAAATCTCTTCCAGATGCCAAATTAGAGGTGGAAAAGCTGATGCAGTTCTCCTGCATTAGTTGGCACCACATCATCAGTTTGAATCCTGTATATTCTTGGATGTGATATCACAAAACCAGACCTCGGGAAAAAAGTGGTATAAGCCAGCTGCACCGAGAGTTTGGAATGCAGCGAGCAAATGTTACAGTAACCCCGAACATAGTCTTCAGTGTCAATAGACACAGAGCAGCTGAGCAGAGGTTCAAATGGCGTGCACATGAGAAAACGGAGGAGCAAATTAAGGTCTCACTGTGGCATTACAAAGGGGTTGTGGGGGAAACAAAGGAGACAAACCTTTTGAAATTTCATCACAATGGGTGATTTGTACAAGGACAGCTGGTCCGGTGAAAGCAAAAAAAAAGAAGAAAAAAAGAAAGGGTTGGTATGTCTTTAATGGTGCCCACTGCTGGACCAGAGACAAAACAAATAATAAGCATCAGACAATTTGGCCTGTAGTGAATCAGAGCTTTAGTCTACTGGTGGTAGCTTGAGCCATCAACCTTTCTTATGTAGGGGGCTGTGTCAAAAAATCAGGATCTCCTGGCACGGTCTATGACGTCTGGCTACCTATCTGTCCACTGGAGGGCAGGAACAAGCTTCAGGCCATGTGCCCATAAGAGTGTCAGTCAGGGCTTCATTAAATGGAGGTAATCATGCAGCAAAAGTCTGCCAAAGGTGCAAAACATCAGGTAATAAATTAATCTTGATTTCCACTGTTTGTAGCTGTAAATCCAATACCTCTGCTGTTCGTCTCATCACGACATCAAAAGAGGCACTCTTCTGTTAATAGTCCAGGGGGAAGACACAACCCGGTGTCCGAGGAAGTGTCCAATCCACTGGCCTCTTGTAAATCCATGAAAAAACTCATCATCGTAGGGTGTGGGGAGAAAATCCTCATCATCATCATCTCTTCGTCAAAGGCTGGCTGACTTGATCAGAGTCTGAACGAAAAGTTTTTGGATGTACAGCTCCAAGGTAAAGTTACTGTTCTACCTGAACCAAACTAAACGGTGACCTCAGCTGGAGTTGAGACGACATGGAGTCTGAGTGTACAACAGGAACAGAGTCTGGCATCAGGACCGGTGTTTATCTCAAGGGGAATGGTCGGCTCCAGCAACAAACAGAACCTGAGAAGGGTCTAGGAAACACAGACAGTTTGAACCCGTTAGCAGTTACCCTGCCTGCTGCCCTCCACATAGCTTAGGGGCCAGAGGCACAGCAGAGGGAGCTGGGCTGGAAAGGTGCCAAAAATAGGCAAAATGGCGGCTTTAAAAGTCTCACTCTGTTGCGACGTTGCTAACAGGCCCTGAAATTCAGGGAGCATCTGGATAAGCTCTTAAATCAGTTTCTCAGGTGAGGAGGGGACCGAGGTGCACCCTGATGTCTTCACGTCTTTGTATGAGGGTAGTAAGATTGGGACGAATCCCACTTAACCTTCTTATGCTTCAGCTTCTTCAACTTACCAGAAGACTTAGACGAGGACCTGTTGCAGGAACAGGTTTGTGCTTTCAACCCGAACAGATTTGAGAGTTCCATGACTTCTTTTAATGCTTAGTGAAGAAAAGCGTTGGTTGTGTGTTCCAGAATTGCTTTCAGATTCATAAGCGCACTCTCCTCGCAGGGCATGTAGTCTTGCTTGAACCGAAACAGCAGAGACATACCTCATGGGAATCCGCCACACACATTTGCTTGCACCAATCCCTACAAGGTTCGAACCCTGCAGCCTTCGTTGGCAACAGTCCCCCTGCACACTGGGAAAATTACTACTTTCTTAGGGGAAAAAAAAAAAAACTTGCCAACTGCTGAGAAAAAGTTAGGAGTGAGCTTCGGATCCACGTACTAAAGTGCAGAAAGAAAGGAACTGATGCCAGTGCACACTAGTGGTGCTTACATTCAACTCGCTACATTTCTGTAGCAGATCAAAGCTAATGCGGAAGCACACACTACCACCTAGTGGCACACAGGAGCACTGCTGTTAACATTTTCCAGATCCAGTCCGGCACCTGGGGATATTCTTAAATTGAGGATTCTGTGGTTAGAAGTATCCATTAGAAGTTAGCAATTGCTTGCCTTACTCACCTACAGGTCACTCATTTTTGTAAAGATCTGTGAAGTAGGGATGTGGTGTTGAAAGAGTTGTTTTTCCCCATTTTAGCTCCCAAACAAAATTTGCTTTACTCACATCTACAGCAAATCAGCAGAACTTATTTACTTCATACTTACCATGAAAGTAAGACTGTGAACATAAAGCACACTTTTCACTGGTTTGTATAAATCCATTCAATCGTTTTTTTTGTTTTTAGGTTTAACCATTTGAAAAAGTTTCCATATGGGCTTGAAAGGATTAACATTTTTGTATACCTCTGCTGTTTAAAATTGTGATTTACAAAATCGTGAATACTCTGACCCACATTTGTATTTTTACAGTGTGACTGGCTGAGGAAGGGGATGCCATCTTGAAAACTGATTTTTATGCCGAGAATTAAAATGTCCGCATCCTGAGGGGGCGGTCTCCAAGTGAGATGCCCAACAACAGGGGAATGCTGAGCAGGACTTGGCAGCTCGTCATGGGGAGCAGGGTCAAGACTGATTTACATATGGCTGTGTCCAAACTGGGGTGGTGTGGTGAGCAAATAAATGATGGATTAAACTCAGATCTTTGTGACTGGGGGGTGAATGTCTGCATTATTCAGCATTCTGTCCATCATCTGTTCTTTTTGCGGGCAGAACCTAACGGCATGGAAAAACTACCTAAACAAAAATAGGTCCACTGTGATAAATCAGAATTTTAATTAAAATGATGATCTTGTGGCCATCTTGTTTTTGAGCAGCAAAACAGGAATTATTTTTTGCTGCAAAATTCTATTTTTCTTAGGAGCACAAATTTTCACCAAAAATAAACACAATATGAGAAACGATTTCCTAATTTAGAGAAAACAGAGGTGAAATAAACTGTCTGTGCACAGCAGGGGTTGGCTACCCACATTGGCACCCAGCAGCGGGTTGGCCTCCTGCGGCTTATTCATGCTGTGCCGAGCAGGGGCTGGCCGCTCACAGTAGGTTGGGCACAAGACCAGGCACTCCCCAAACCCTGATGTGCACGGGTGAAGTCTGTACATAGCAGTGGTTGGCACTATGTGTTAGGTTGGTTGTCCCTCTAATCCAGCTTAAAAAATAGAACACACTGACTGGCTCAGAAGCGTTTTTTCCCTTGGGCCCCCTCAGTTGTACAGGGGTGCACTCTTGGGCTCTGACTGGCTGGCTACAATAGGAAAGAAAATGTTGCGGACAAGTCCCAGGTCCTGAAAATTGAAAAAAAAGACAGAGATAAAAAGAGATAAGGGGGCAGGGTGAGGACACCACTCACTCCTAGCCCTCTAGCCCTTGTTGCCTAAATATGTTATAAAAAAAAGAAAAAAAGAAAATGCAGTCTGAGCCCAATGTGTAAAAGTAAGGGGAAGGGATCGCCTTAAGGTAACTATAACTTGTGCCCTCACCATGCAGTAATTACCACACATTACATCGCTCATAACATCTTCACTAACATTACTGATAATATCACAGCAACATTTGTGTAAAGTTATTGATGTATAAACTGTGCATTGCAGAGGCATGAGTTATAGTTACTGTCGGGCACGAGTTAATTACTTGAGATAACTAACTATAATTGCTGAATTTCTATTGTTTTGTTTGAGTAAAATCTGAACCTAACTATAATGTCCCTGTAATCTGTGCTTATTTCAGTGAACTTACATATATATAAAATGTTTTTTACCTACTGGCAGTTGCCAGTATGTAGTTATAGTTAGGCCCATGTTTACACAGGAAAAGCATTTTTTGACTTGCCTATAATTTTGGCGTCCTTTGACGAATCTTCACAAACACTTTCCCCACAAAATGTGCCAGTGATTATTATTCCGCATGCAAAGCTTCAGGGTGATCTGTCAAGTGGGGGCCGAGAAAAATAAAAAATAAAATGGGAGTGGGTGTTTAAAAAAAAAGTGTCTCTCCCCTGTTAATTACCATTGGAGTTTGAACACAACCACAGTCCGAACAGCTGGACAGAATTACGCCAAATTTGGCAGAAAGCTAGATTTAGTTCTGCAGTTCAGTAGTTTGAGCATTTGAAGGGAAAATAAATTTGTTTATCTAGGGCTGCAGATCTTTCATGAGAAATTTGTGATTATCCAAGCGAATTCACAAAAATGCGTGCCAATACAAATGCTGTGATTAGCTGGCAGCAACATGAGCAGAAAGTTGCAGCTGCCATTTTAGGTAACGGGGCCCAGGCCCCAGGCTGAGAATTAAAATTAATAGTGGCATAAGGGGTCAGGGTAGAGGTACCCTGGCCCTATGTTGGCATATAGGGGTCTTTGAGGTACTCCCTGAGGTTTATATTATGTTGAGAAACAGGCATTTTTTCCCACATGTGATATTCATGAATTTGTGGCAACCGTCCGCGTGGTCCCCTGTGCAACATAGCAACAAATCTGTAAATAACGCCGAAAAAAAAAACAAACACAGACTCATTCAGACACTAATTTATTAACTCACAGATGCACTCATGTACCCACTCACACCCACCCACGCAGAGACTCACGCCCAATCAAATTCATGCATCCACTCTCACATCCAATTAGATTCATGCACCCACTGACAAACTCACTGAGGTACTTATGCACACACTCAGAGACCTACTCAGAGTTCTACATGCGGGCTGGGTGGTTATAGGGGGTTGGCCACAGGGTCTGGCTGCAGGTTGGTTGCAAGGCCTGGCAACAGGACACGCCATGCGGCTAACCCCTGCCACGCATACCAAATGCCGTGAGTAGTGGTGGTGGTTGCATTAACATATAGTAACCACCTCTGGAAGAAGGTCAAAGTTGTTCAGCTATCGTCGCTTGAATTCCAAGCATCAAGGTGAAGATCATGGAGGCCCGGATACACAGTCATGCCCCATTGAAGCGACAGCAGATCCTTCTGGAGAGGCAGCCTGATTCGAGATCATATGCTCATGCACAGAAGTTCTGGATACCATGATCTCAGTGACCAATCCAGGGCCACTAAGATGACTTGAGTCCAATGGGTCCTGATCTTCTTCAAAACTCGGGGCAAAAGCGGTATCAGCAGGAAGGGATACAGGAGTCCAGAGACACCTTGAAAAAACTCTACACACAGATATGCTGGCAATACATGTTCACCACCAGAAAAATTCACTGATGGTCCAGCTATTTGCAGAAGCAAAGTGTCTTCTTGCACAGGGTCTGGAACCAATACACATGGCAGTAGTGTTGTCCATAAGCATCTATACCAGCCCTCCCTTTGATGGATGGTAGAAGGACTGTCAACATCAAGCAGATTGCCCTCAGCTCTAAATGTTTGTTATGGAGCTGAGACTTCACAGGAGATCAGAGGCCTCTGAACTCTAACTCTTCCCAGGTGGCCTCCCCAACCCTCAAGTGACACACTGGTCACCACAGTCAGCTCTGGGAAGAGAAGGGAGAGGGGACTGCTGCTGACCCATTTGCGGTCCAGTAACCACTGCAGATATTTGCAGTAAGCTCCAAAATGTGGATGTAGTCGGAGGGGTCCTCTTGATGTTGAGCCCCCTGATACTTCAGATCCCATTGCAGAGCCTGCATATGCCATTGGTGTACTTGACTAGCAGGATGCAGGAGGCCATCAATCCCAGCAGCCTCAGAGTCTACTTCACTGAAAACCAGGGCAGAGGGTGAAAGATCAGACTCTCCTTTTCAGGGGAAAGACATGAAATCAAACTGTCCAGAATGGTTCTAATAAAGGGGAGTTTCTGAGAAGGAGTCAGGGGTGATTTTGGCAAGTTAAAAGTAAACCCTAAATATACAGGAGGTGTGCCATAGTCTAGAGGCAGTTGACAACTGTCTGGGGTGAGCCTACACGCAACATCAATTCGTTGAGGTAAGGGAAGGCTGGACCCCTGACCTGCGAAGGTATGCTGCTAGCACCACCATAATTTTCAAGAATAACCAAGGGGCACTGGTGAGACCAAAGGGGAGCACAGTGAATGGAAAATGCTCCTATTCAACCAAAAACCACCAATAGGCCTGCATGACAAGTATATGGAAATAGCCGTCCTGCAGATCCAACAACACAATCTAGTCTGCAGAGTTGAGGGCAGAAAAGACCAGGGTGAACACAGTGAATTTGTCTTTCTAGAGGAATGCTTTGAAAGGGCACAGGTCTAAACTAGGATGAAGACCTCAGACCTTTGGCACCAGAAAATATTTAAAAAAAAAAAAAAAAAACACAGCCTATTTGTGGTGTTGCCCCCCCTTTACCAAAAGGTCTAGCACTTCCTGCCATAAGACGGGCAGATGGTCCTCCGTTGGCTGTTGTAGGAAGTTGGCTCTGTACATACTATCTCAAAGTGAGAGATAGTGTGCACAGAGTCCAAGGGTTCCACTTAGAGGTTGATAGTGGCAAAATTAGATAATTCTAATGCTCTATTTTGTGGTAGTGTGGTCGAGCGGTAGGCTTATCAGAGGGTAGTGTTAAGCATTTGTTGTACACACACAGGAAATAAATGAGGAACACACACTCAAAGACTTAACTCCAGGCCAATAGTTTTTATATAGAAAAATATATTTTCTTCATTTATTTTGGAACCACAAGATTCAAGATTTTAGGTAAGTACATAAAATGCAAGGTACTTCACACAGGTAAGTAAGGAACTTTGAATTAAAGCAGTAGTACACACAGTATAGGTTAAAATGGCAATAAGCTATTTTAAAAGTGGACACAGTGCAAAAATCAACAGTTCCTGGGGGAGGTAAATATGGTTAAGTTTCTGAGGTAAGTAAAGCGCTTCCAAGTTCAGTCTCCTGGACATAGGCAGCCCGCCATTGGGTTTCAAGACAACCCCAAAGTCGCTGCACAAACAACACAGGGCCGGTAAGGTGCAGAGGTCAAAGGAGGGCCCAAAACACATAGGCGCCTATGCAGAACAGGGTTGTTCCAGTTCCGGTCTGCTGGCAGGTAAGTACCCGGGTCCTCGGGGTGCAAACAAGGGTGGTTTTGTAGAGCATTGGGGGAAAGGAGGTGGGCAGTGGGGAGACAAACAGGCACACAAAACACACCCTCAGCGACACGGGGTGGCCGGGTGCAGTGTGGAAAGTTGGCATCGGGTTGGCTATTGAAAGCAATGGAGGGACCCGGGGGACACTTTAGGCGATGCAGGCAGGGCACGGGGGGGGGTTCTCGGGCCAGCCACTGTCTGGGCCGCCTGCTTATCACTCCTGCACTGGAGGTTGGTTCCTCTCCGTCCTGGGGGCTGTGGGTGCAGTGCTTGGTCCAGGCGTCGGGTTCCTTGTTACCAGGCAGTCGCGGTCGGGGGGAGCCTCTGGATCCTCTCTGCAGGCGTCACTGCAGGGGTTCAGGGGGGTTGTCTCAGGTTACTCATGTAGTCGCAGTCGCCTGGGAGTCCTCTCTGCGGTGTTTATTCTCTGGAGCTCGAGCCGGGGGAGTCAGGTGCAGAGCGTGAAGTCTCACATTTCCAGCAGGAAGAGTGAGTTCTTTAAAAGTTGCTTCTTTGCTGCAAAGATGTTGCTGTTAGTGAACAGTGCCGCTGTTCTCTGGAGTTTCTTGGTCCTTCGGGATCAGGGCAGTCCTCTGAGTCCTCAGAGGTCACTGGTCCCTGTCAGATGCGTCGCTGTGCAGGTTCTTGGAGTCTGGAGACAGGCTGGTAGGGCTGGGGCCAAGTCAGTTGTAGTCTCCGTCGTCTCTACAGGGCTTTTAGATCAGCAGTCCTTCTTTGTGTAGGTTCCAGGAATCTGATTTCCTGGGTTCAGGGTCGCCCCTAAATACTGAACTTAGGGGTGTGTTTAGGACTGGGGGCAGTAGCCAATGGCTACTGTCCTGGAGGGTGGCTACACCCTCTTTGTGCCTCCTCCCTGAGGGGAGGGGAGCACATCCCTATTCCTATTGGGGGAATCCTCCAAAACCAAGATGGAGTATTTCTAAAGGCAGGGGTCACCTCTGCTCAGGGCACCTTAGGGGATGTCCTGACTGGTAGGTGACTCCTGCTTCATTATCTCCGCCAGACTTGTCACCAAAAGTGGGGACTGTGTCCAGGGGGCGGGCATCTTCACTAGCTAGAGTGCCCTGCCTTTGAGGCTCACTGCTAGGTGTTACAGTTCCTGCAGGGGGGAGGTTTGTTTCTGGCCTCAGAGAGCACAAAGGCTCTTAACCGTGGGGGAGGGGGGGGAGGGGCTTTGAAACTTGTCTCAGTGACAGGCTGGCACAGACCAGTCAGTCCTGCTCTGAAGGATTGGGTAAAATACAGGGGGGGCATCTTCTAAGATGCCCTCTGTGTGCATTTTGTAAATAAATTCAACACTAGCATCCGTGTGGGTTTATTATTCTGAGACATGTGATACCATACTTCCCAATATTCAGTGTAGCCATTATGGAGCTGTTGAGTTTGTTTTGACAAACTCCCAGACCATATACTTAATATGGCCACACTGTACTTACAATGTCTAAGAACAGACTTACACACTGTAGGGGCATATTGCTCATGCAGCTATGTCCTCACCTGTGGTATAGTGCACCCTGCCTTAGAGGTGTAAGGCCTGCTAGAGGGGTGATTTACCTATGCCACAGGCAGCATTTTGTGTGCATGGCATCCTGAAGGGGATGCCATGTCGACTTAGCCTTGATCTCCCCACCAACACACAAAATCTGCAATGGCAATGTGCATGTGTTAGGTGAGGGGTCCCTTAGGGTGGCAAAACATATGCTGCAGCCCTTAGGGACTTTCCTTGGTCACAGGGCCCTTGGTACCACTTACAAGAGATTTACCTGTGTGCCAGGGATGTGCCAATTGTGGAACAATGGTACATTTTTAAGTGAAAGAATACTGGTGCTGGGGCCTGGTTAGCAGGGTCCCAGCACACTTCTCAGTCAAGTCAGCATCAATATCAGGCAAATAGTGGGGGGTAACTGTAACAGGGAGCTATTTTACTACAGCAGTTTTGAGGGCATTGAAAGATTTGGCAGAGTGGATATAAAGGGTAAGGCAAACCATCCTCCAGACAATCTGCAGGACTCACCTACTCGATGTTAAGGCCTGCCAACCCTGTTAGTTGTTGGATCCTGCCTCCAGCTGGGTGGCTGTGCTCCACTAAGGGCACGCTAAAGCGGTTTGGCAGGTGGGGCTGCTAGGGGCTGTAGACTGGAAGGCATGCTGTCCCTGACTGAGGGGGTGGGTGCTACAGTCTTGATCACAAACCTGCTGGGCTCCTTGCTGAGGCTAATGTGGCTGTTAGTGTAGGGTAGCCAACCAAAACCACAAAAGGAAATGTAGGATTTATGTGGCTGGTAAGGTGGGCTGATGGACCAAGGCAGGTCGCTGTGGCCCGGCTCTCTTTAAAATGCTCCAGAGAGGAGCATGCCTTGTCCCCAAAAAGATAAGTCCCATCAAAGGGCATGTCCATAAGGGATGACCGTACATTATTTGAAAAACCCATTGAGGGCAACCAGGCATGGTAACGTATAGCAGCACTAGTGCCACTGGCTCCGCTGAAGGAATCCGTAGTATCCCGGCAACAATGGATAATCAACTTGGCAGTGTCAGTAACGTTCTCTTGACGACCCACCTGTCTGATGGTATGGGCTGCCAACCTGGTGAAATCATTGGGTGCTTCCTTCAATCATGTAGTAGTATTCCACTAAGGGCACACTAAAGGGCTCAAAGTTCATTATACCAGTTTTCTTTATGGTAAGGCTGGACACTTTCATCCCCTGCATCATAGCCATTATCGGAATCTGTTCCAAACAAGGAAAGTAGTGTTTGAAATACATCTAGCAGAAGTGGAGAGACTGCAAGCGGATCAGATGGAGAAAGTTGTGGTTTGACAGAATCCAAGCGTGGCTGCCGTCAAGGTCAGAGCAGCGACAATTGAGTCGGCAAGCATAATGGACACTTTCTCCTCTGGGCCGATTAAGTCGGCACCAATGCTCCGGAAAAAGGTGTGGAGCCAGAGGCGGAGTAAATATGGACCAGAGAGTCCCAGTCGCGGATTCCGAGGGAACTTCTGGCCTCAAGGGCAAAGCCACAGGCGTTATACCAGATGGAAGATCTCTCGGCTCCATGGGGCTTATACGTGCGCCAGAGGGAGTCAGAAGGAATCCAAAGTCAGCGCATGGACACATGGACCTGTAGGATCTGCCTCGGTCACATACGGCCTCGAAAACATAGGAAGTTGAGGGACTGATGCTGATGTTGACTGACTTCCGCAGTGATGCCCTTATGGCTTTTCAGGAGTACGAGAGTTATGCTTTTTCTTTGACTAAACCAAAGATTTGAAGTGTGTCGGAGATCGACCTAAGGATCAACTCTTGCGACTTCTAGACCAGAAATGGGTCTAAAAGTGAACCTTGGACGTGTCTTGACGTGAACTCCTAAGCTGCTCAGTGACAAAGATTCACTTCACAGTTCCAAATGGCTTTCAGGTTCATCAACACCCAATCACTGCAGGCTTTAGAGTTGCAACTCGACCCCAGACACCACAAGCAAACCTGATGAGGACAGGTCACAAACATTTGCTTGTGAGAGTCCACATTAAAACCTGTCATTTTCGGAGGTAACGTTTTGCTTGCACACTGTAAAATTTCTGGGATAAATAGGTCTCGAAGAAACAAAAGGCTGCTACAAATCCATGTCAAGTAAGTTACCTACCGTCGGTAACATCTTATCTAATAGAGACTATCTAGCCACAGATTCATTACCTTAGAATTATCCCCACTGGCGTAACAAAACTTGAGGGGGACCTCCCTGCAAAGTTCATGGACGCCCCCCCTTCGGACTCACTCAGAAGTTCCCAGGCCAGGGTATTTTGCTGAGGGGGCACACTGGAGCTCAGGGGGCCCCCGCACCACGGTGGCCTTTGTTATGCCACTAATTATCCCCATGTGTCAGACTAAATCACAACATTTTCCTGAGCAGTACCCCTGCATTCGTCATCTGAGCCTGAAGTGACGTGTGGTGTTCTATATGAGTGCCAAACCAGTGCACTGAAAACTAGGTCCCTAAAAGAGAAACAGCCTTGACTCTAGAAACCTGTTGATAGAGTGGGGAGGATGGGTGGACCGGTAAGGAATCTGCAGCTAGCTAGAGTCGCTACCAGATAAGAAGTTATCAAAGGTCAGTAACTTGTTCTCTTGATAGAGCCTCTAGCCGTAGGTTCCTTATCTTAGAATAGATACCTATGTTGCTACCGTTTCATACTAAAATGTCATGCAAGACCGAACAGGTATAGTGCCCTTTCCGATGAACCTAACTGGCAGAAGTGCTTGGTGAACACGTGCAGAGACGCTACCGTTGCTGCGTGGAAGATGTCCAGGACGTGTGTTAATGCAAAAGGCAGAGTCTTAACTCTGCCGGAATGTGCACACAAACCCTCAGAGGGGCCACCTAGCCAATGCGCAGCAGATTTTAATGCAGAGCACAATCCATCAGGTGATGGTCCATTTCTGCACAGCCTTCCCTTCTTGGCTCCAACATACCCCACAAAGAGTTGGTCACCACCCAGGATTGTTTTAAGCTAAGCTCAAGAAAGAATGACAATCCTCTTTTTGGGTCCAGTCGATGGTGTCGCTCCTCTTCCTTGGAGGGATCTGACGGCGCATAAATGGTGGGCAGGGTGATGAACTGGCCTACATGAAAGGGAGTGAAAACTTTAGGCAGAAAGGAATCATTTGTGCAAAGAACCAGTTTGTCTGGAAAGATGGAGAGGTATGGAGGCTTAGATGACAAGGCCTGGGAGCTCACTGACTCTCCGGGCAGATGTTATCACCACTACGAAGTCCTAATGGTAGGGAGCCCAGGAGGACAGTTTTGTAGTGGTTGAAAAGGAGCGCATCTCAGAAATATGAATACAAGCTTGAGGTCTCACTGAGGCATGATAAAGGATGAAGGTGGAAACACATGTTAAAAACTTTTCAAAAACCTATTTACAATGGGGGAATATAATCGAGGATGGCTGATCTGACAACTGCAGAAAGGCAGAAATAGCAGAAAGATAACACTTTAAGGTGACCAAAGCAGAGCCCTTCTGGGCAAGAGAAACAATAAATAGAAGGACCTGAGAAAGAGGAACAACTTTCTTTTCTGCACACCATGGCACAAACTTGCTACAGGGGCAGATGCATACCGTCTTGGTGGAGGTACACTTGCTGCCAAGATAACACTGCAGATTTCGGGTGGAAGGTCAAAAGCTGTCAACTGTTGTGGTTCATTCTCCACTTATGAAGGGAGAGCTTCGACAGGTTCAGGTGAGAACCCTCCCCTGCTACTGCAACAGAAGATCCTCCCAAAGAGGCAGCCTGATCGGAAGACTAATGGCTATGCTCAACAGCTCGAGATATCATCTCTTCACACCCAGTCCAATGTAACAAGGATGACTTGAACCTGGTCATTCCTGATCTTCTTGAGAACTCTGGGCAGGAGTGGCAGAAAGGTGAACAGAAGGCCTGAGCTCCACTCCAGACAAAAAGTGTTTCAGAAACCAAATTGCTTTCGAAGTTTCACTGCGCAGAATTGCAGTCATTTCGCGTTCTCTGTGATGATGAACAGATCTACCCAATGCTCTCTCCCCTGCTGAAAGAGACCTTGCACCACCTCCAGATGGAGATGCCATTTGTGATCTGTTAGGTATCTTCAGCTGAGTTTGTCTACTCTGGAGTTCAGAGAGTCAGCCACGTAATGAACCATCAGAGATATGCCATGACATTCCAGCCATATCCAATTGCGCAGAGCCTCTTCACAAAGGGTCCACAACCCCACTGCGCCCTGTTTGTTGCAGTACCACATGGGGGGGGGGGATGTTGTCTGTGTACACCTGCATTAGTCTTCCCTTGATGGAGGGTATAAAGGCTTTCAATACCAGCCAGGTTGCTCAGAGCTCCAGGAGGTTGATGTGGATTCCGTATTCTGCCGGAGACCAGAAGCCTCTGACTCCACCTCTCCCAGATGGCCGCCCCATTCCAGGAGTGACATCTCTCACTGCTGTCAGATCAGGCTGGGGAAGGGAGAGGGGTCTGGCACTGATCCAATCATGATTTTCTAACCACCACTGCAGATCTTGTGGAGTTTCCTCAGAGATCTGGACCACGTTAGAGAGATTCTCCTCAAGGTGTGCCACTAGAATTTCCGGTTCCACTGCAGAGCCTGCATATGCCAGAGGGCATGTGTCGCCAGAGGGCATGTGTCACCAGAGGGATGCAGGAGGCCATGAAGCCCAGCAGCCTCAGAGGCAGTCTCAGTGGAACCCAGGATAGAGGATAGAGGATGAAACATCGGTATAATAGCCTGAATATCCTGGACTCACCGTTCAGGAGGATAAGCCCAAAACTGTTCCTTTCCAGAACAGCTTCGATGAAAGGGAGAATCTGTGAGGGAGTCAGGTGTGACTAGGGCACATTGATAATGAACCCCAGCGAGTGTAGGTGGTCCGCCGTAGTCTGGAGGTGAGAGACAACTGCCTCCAGTTGTCGAGATGGGGAAGACTAGTACCTCTGATCGCCACGAATAAGCTTCATCCACCACCATCACCTTGGTGAACACCCAGGGGGCGCTGGTAAGGCCAAAACGGAGGTAACTCCTGTGGGTAGGCAAGAAGGGAATGCAGTAATAATACATCCTGCAAGTCAAAAACTACCAGCCAGTCTCCAGGGTCGAGGGTAGACAGAACTTGAGCAAGTGTGAGCATTCTGAATTTCTCCTTTTCAGGAAGAAATTGAGAGGATGTAGGTCTACGAAAGGACAAAGGCCTCAGTCTTTTTTGGGAACCAGAAAGTAGCAGGAATAACAACCACAACTTACTCCTGGCATCAGCACCTTCTCTATGGCTTCCTTAGCCAAGAGAGTTGCAGGTTCCTTGCAGAGTAAGAAGAGGTGGTCCTCCATCAACCAGTCACAAGAGGGTGGCATGGACGGAGGGGTAGTAACGAAGGGGAAGGAGTATCCCCTTTGGACAAGAACCCAGCAATCCGATGTGATCGCCATCCAGTGGTGCATGTGATGGCGTATCCTGCCTCCCGCTGTTTGCCCATGATGGTTGGAGGACGAACAAAAGAGGTTTGGAGGTGGCATCTGCCAGGGAGTGGGGACTGGCACTGACCTCCGGCTGCCAGACTGACCGTATGATGGTACAGCTTCCACAGCCAGGTAGAGGCTGGGGAGCTCACATGAAATGGTGACTGGGCGAGTAAAGACATGTCTGGAAGCCCCTTCCATAGGAAATGGGGCTGGGGTTGGTGGGGGGACATAGAAAGGCCCAAAGACCTGGCCATAGCTTTGTTATCCTTGAAGCACTTCAGCGCTGAGTCTGCCTTGTCTCCGTAGAGACAAAGGGCATGTCCATAAGCAAAGCTTGCCAGTCCCCTGAAAAGCCAGTCATCCATAGCCAGGTGTGACATCATAAGGACATCGACAAAGAAACCATTCTGCCTAATGAGTCAGTCGTGTCCAGCCCACATCTGATAGTGAACTTGGCTGCATCTTTCCAGTCTGCCATAGCTTGGAAGAGTAAGGCCTGGACCTCCTCCGGGGCCATGGGCAGCACGTGCGCAAACAAATCCCACAATGGCCCAAAAGATATGTGGTGTTCATAGACTGCAGTGCCAGGTTGGTGGAAGAAAACATTTTCTTACCCAAGGTGTCCAGCCTCTTGGATTCCCTATCTGGTCAGGTGGTAGGGAATGCAGCAGGATTTTATCTGTAAGTGAAGGCTTGGACCACCAAAGCTCTCCAGAGAAGGGTACTGTGTAAGGAAACTTGGGTCCCCTAGGGTGGGGCGACAGCAGCGGGCAATTGTCCTGTTCACAGAAGCCCCAGTTCAGAGCTTGGACCAGGCCCCAAGCATCACATCCGTTTGGGCTTCATTAAATGAGAGAAGCAGCTCTGACGGGGTCACTCCAAGCTAAAGCATCTGTGTCATGACGTTATTCTTGACTGCTCTGGAGGAGAGATCATGCCAGTATCTGGGGAGGTGTCCAGTCCTTTGGTGTTCACTCATTTCTCACACCCGTCCATGTTTGGGTCTAGAGGCTGGTACTCTTCAGGGTCCAGTGGCCCCTCCCACTCTTACCTAAGTCTGACCCCATAGTAACGGAGCTCTGCCTCTGGTCTGGAAGGCAAGACTCCAGTCTGTGAAGCCCCTCCAGCTTTGTATCGGGGTCAGGGACGAGGAATGGGGACGGCACCGGGAGCGTCGATATCGAGACCGGTGTTACGGGAAGGTCGAGGTAGGACGACTAGCACCTGTCTAGATACATCTCTGGATCCAAGGGGACCAAATGGTGACAGGGACGGACTTGCCTGTGGAGAACCAGTGGGGCCCCTCCTCAACTGGCAGGGCTTACAGGCACGCCAGTGGTGTTGACCTGCCCAAATATGAGGTGCCTTGCTTCATAAAACTCAGAGAGTTGGGCGAGATTTACTCCAGCTCCTGGAAACTTGGGAGGTGTGAAGGCGGCAAAGGCTCACCATGGAGTCAGGCCTCCAATTACGATGCTCCGTTGTCTTGTCTGCTGACTTTGACGGACGGGGCGAAGTTGAAGACCTCTTCGACTTTTTACTCTTTCTTTTCGTGGGACTTTCCCGAATGCCCAGACAACTTTGACAAAGATCAGTGGCTCTGAAAATGATCATGGGACTTTCCTCTCAACCAGGATCGAGACAGACGTGGCATCATACATCGAGCGGCAAGGAGTTTGAGGGACCACTCCCTCAAGGCCTTGGGGTGCGTGGTGCGGCAGTCAACACAGGCCCATGTGTCATGGTCATGCTCAAGGCACCAGAGGCTGACAGGTGCCACAGAGCTTCAAGCCAGCTTTCCAAGTGGACACCCCTGCCACACCAGGAAAAAGATCTCAAGAAATGTCAACATAAAGTAAAAAACGGTCAGTCAAAAAATGGCTGGGGGTAGCTCTCTCTGGATCTCCGCTGACTAGGGTGGAAAAAAAAGAACTGGCATCAGCACGCTGGAGTGGCTTCTAAATAGGCACCACGCATGTGATTTCTGGCACAGATGCCACCACGTGGAGCTGAACGACGCCACTTTTCGGTGTGCAGGGGTACTGCTCATGAAAGATTTCCAGATCCAGTCTGACCCCTGGGAATAATTTAAAGGTAAGGAATCTGTGGCTAGAAGTCTCTATCAGATTGATGGCATGAAAAAAAAAAGAAACTGATGTCAGGGTACTGCCTATACTGCTACTGCACATAATTTCCAGAATGGTGTCAGTGCAGAGCCACAAGGCACTACTTACTGGCATGCAGAAGTACTACTCAAAAGTTTCTTAATCTAGTCTGATGCCTGGGGAATATTAAAAAAGTGAGGAATCTGATAGAAGTCTATAGGAAGTCACAAAACTGCAATGTTACACACCTAATGTTCAGCAATAGTAGCAGTCAAAACTGTACTTTGGAGCTCCATAAACAAATCTCTGGAGATCAGAGGTATAAGAGTTGATAACAGAGTTTTTACCTTACATTACAGAACATCAGTGCAATGCACCTGTTTGAAGAGTAGCATGGCTAATCATCCTAGATATTACAGGTAAATCACCATTTTGCTCACCTGCTTGTTGAAACTACAGTGGCAATTGCTTTCAGGAGCTCTTCCTAGAGGGGGACAAAAAGTAGTAAAATTAAAGGCCAGTAAAGGCCAGCTAATGAATATGCATTTCCAACAACACATAAAACATTTAAAACCAACAACACAATTTATTACAAAGTCAGCATACAATAATGGAAAGTTACATGTAAGACAGCAAGTTCATCATAGAAAAATTGGTGTCACTAAGAGAAGCTGCACAACTAAACTGGTAATCATATTTTAAGTAACATATAATTTAGTTTCCAAACAAATGGCTGGATAGTACCAAACATGTATAGTAATTGCAGCATATGAATGAGCAAGGCATCAGACAAGGAGGTTGTTAATTATGATGTGGCCAAATAGGACATCAATTTTTCTAAAGAACTCCAATACAATAAGGATTACAAAGGCATGCATAGTATTTTAGGATGATTCCTTGTACAGTGCTAGATGAAGGACTATTTTAGAGTACTGAGTGCAATCAAACAAAGGCTTCAATAGACATTTCAGCAAATGAACAAGGATTTAAACGATCCAAAATTCCATATAGTGCTTAGCGCTTTGTCAGCACAGAGTTGAACCACCATGAGTGGTGAATGGCCTACCGGCCTAGGAACTCTCTCAAAATCAATGTACAATATTAAGAAACATTACCTTGGGCAACACACCAGGTATCCATATCTCAGGTAAACCTTACATGAACCAATAGGGACATATCATACCCAAAAAGACAATCAAGTTGGCGAATAAACAAGAACAAAAATGTTGAGGATGTGCCCATGCAACCAAGCTAAAATACTTGTAGGTCACATTTATCCTTGAAGATTAATAAATGCATCGTCTCGAAACAGAATTTAAAATAAAAAAAATACTCCTGATGTGCAAAGGTACATTGCTAGGAACAAGTTCATATCATATTATTTACTGTTTAACTAGACTTTTGTGACACAGAGACTGTGGGTTTCCAAGGTATCACAACAAACAAGTTACTTAGCGTCAGTAACGCCTTATTTGTAGAGACATATTCCAGTTGCAGATTCCTTAACATAGAATTTCCCCAGGTATCATTCTGGATCCAGATATTTTTCTTGAGCAGTACCGTGGCATCAGTCGGCTCAGCATCTGTCGTCGGCGTCATGCTCACCAGATATGACGTCGCACCCCGGTGCGCAGAGGTCAGTTTATTTTCACGACTTTCCACGCCAGAAGCCTGGATCCATGAAAAACACCTACAAGTCAGAAATAGGGCCCTGAAAGGGAAGTCCTGCCCCTAAAAATCAGTTCGCAGAGCAGGGAGGATGGGTGGGTCGGTAAGGAATCTGCAACCAAAATGTGTCTCTACCATATAAGACGTTACCAAAGGTAAGTAACTTGTTATTCTGATAGAGATTTCTAGTTGCAGATTCCCTACCTTAGAATAGACACCTAAGCAATACCATCCCTGGAGGAGGGTCTGCCAACCAAGATCATTCTAGGAAGTCCCGCAGGACCAAACAGGCAAAGTACTCGGCCCCACGGGCCTGACTATCCAGGCAGTAGTGTTTGGTAAATGTGTGCAGGGATGCCCAAGTTGCTCCGACAGATGTCCAGGACTGGAACTCCACATGCTAACGCAGTGGTTGCAGCTGTTGCTCTGGTAGAGTGAGCGTGCAAACCCTCAGAGGGTTGCTTTTTAGTCAATGTGTAGCACATTTTAATGCAGAAAACAACCTATCAGGAGATGGTTCTCTTCTGCACTGCCCGACATTTCTTTGCACCCACATAACCAACGAAGAGTTGATTGTCCACCCGGAACTCTGGTATGATCAAGGTTGAAAGCTGATGCTTTTTTTGGGTCCACAAGGTGGAGTCTCTCCTCCTCCTGGAAAGGATGTTTGGTTGTGTAAAAAGTAGGCTAAGTGAAGGATTGGCCTACATGAAAGGACATGACCTCTTTTGGCAAAAAGGAAGCCCTAGTGCGAAGCACCACCTTGCCAGTATAGATGGAAAGGAAGGGTGGCTTAGATGACAGTGCCTGCACCCTGCGGGCAGAAGTGATGGCCACAAGGAGAAGGCTGTTTTTAATGTCAGAAGCCTGAGTGGACAGTTGTGAAGCGGCTCAAAAGGAGCGCACATTAGGAAAGTAAGAACCAGATTCAAATCCCATTGGGGCATTATGACTGGTGATGGAGGAAATGTGGATAAGACCCTTCAGAAATATACTAACAATAGGAGATTTAAACAATGAGGGTTCGTCGGGTAATCTCAGAAAAGCAGAGATAGAAGACAAATAACCTTTGGGGGTGCCCAAAGCAGAGCCCTGCTGGGCCAAAGTATAAACAACAAGACTTCAAAAAGAAGGGCAGACAGGGGGTCAACAGACTTGTCTGTGCACCATGCCACAAATTAGTTCCATCTACAGGTGTATACCGTTTTGGTGGAGGGACGCTTGGCTGCCAAGATGACGTTACAGACTTCGGGGATAATGTCAAACGCTGTTAACTGCCGCTGCTCAATCTCCACGCAAGAAGACAGAGACTGGACAGGTTTGGGTGGAGATCCTCCCGAAGGGGCAGTCTGATCAGAATGACGTTAGCCATGCTCAACACCTCAGGATAAAAGACTCTTCGTACTCCAGAGTAACAAGGATTACTTGGGCCGGTCATTCTTGAGAACTCTGAGCAGAAGTGTTATGGGAGAGAAGGTGTATAGGAGGGGTGAGCTCCACTCAAGACGAAAAGCGGTGCTGAAGAAGTGTCACCATGGAAACACCAACATGCAAAACAGCTGACATTGCACGTTCTCTGCGGAGGTGAACAGATTTAACCAAGGCTCTCCCCACTGCTGAAAGAGACCTTGCACCACCTCCGGATGGAGACGCCATTCAACCAGGCACTGTCGGCGGAGTTTGTCCACCCTGATGTTTCAGAGACCCCACCAGGTGTTGAAACACCAGGAAAACGCCCTAATGTTCCAGCCATGTCTAAAGGTCCATGACCCCAATCCTCCCTGCTTATTGCAGTACCACATGGTAGTGGTGTTGTCCGTGAACACCTGCTATACTTTTCCTTTTGAGGGAGGGAAGGAATGTTTTCAATGCCAGCCTCATCGCCCTGAGCTCCAAAAGATGGATGTGGAGCCTGGACTCCGCCGATGATCACCAGACGCCTCTGATCTCCGCCTCTTCCATGTGGCCACCCCATCCAAGGAGTGATGCCTCTGTCACTACTGTCAGATCTGGTTGGGAAAGGAAGAGGGATCTGCCTCCTGCCGCAATTGTGGTCCTGAAGCCACCACTGCAGATCTTGCACAGTTCCCTCTGAGATGCAGTGTGTCTAGAACAGCTCCGATGAAGGGGAGAGTCTGAGAAGGAGTCAGGTGTGACTTTGGCACTTTTATAGTGAATCCCAGCAAATGCAGGAGGTCTATCGTAGTCTGGAGGTAGGAGATGACAGCCCGGGCGAGCCCTGCCTCCAAAAGCCAGTTCTCAAGATAGGGGAAGACTGAAACCACTAAACTCAGCAGAAAAGCTCCGACCACCACCATCACTTTGGTCAACACCCGAGGGGCGCTGGTAAGGCTAAAGGGGTGCACAGAGAATTGAAAGTGCATGAGGTCTACCGTGATCCGCAGATAACGTATGTGGGCAGGCAGGACGGGAATATGAAAATAAGCGTCCCGCAAGTCCAACGTTACCAACCAGTCTCCTGTGTCTGGGGCAGAAAGAACCTGAGCCAGAGTGAACATTTTGAACTCATCCTTTTTGAAGAAGTGATTTGAGGGACTAAAGGTCTGGGATAGCGTGAAGGCCCTAGCCCTTTTTGGATACCAAGCAAGTAGCAGGAATGACAACCACAACCTACCTCTGGCACAGGAATCTTCTTGATGGGTCCCATGGCCAAGAGAGCAGTAACTGCCTCGCAGAGAAGTGACAAGTGATTCTCTGTCATCCGAATGTAGGATAGTCTCAAAGGGGATGGAGTAACCCCTTCAGACTATCTGCAAAACCCACCTGTCTGACGTGATGGATTGCCAGCGGAGGAGGTGATGGCGAATCCTGCCTCCAACCGGCCCCTGCTGGAGGAGAGTCAGACGAAGAAGGATTAGAGGCTGCTGCAGAGTGGAGGGAGATGGGGGCGGCAGACTGACCAGACCACTGGGTCTTGATCCATGAGGACGGTAGATCCCACATCCTCAGCCACACAGAGGCGGGGTAGCATGCGTGACATGGTGGCTGGGATTGATGTGGTTGGAGGCCCCTTCCTTACCTGCGAAAGACAGACTGAGGGGGGCGATTGGCCACCGCAAGGCCCAAGGACCTGGGCGTAGCACGAGAACGCTTGAATGCAGAGTCTGCCTGGTCTCCGAAGCGACATGTGCCATCAAAGTGCATACCCATCAGGAAGCTTGCACATCCCCTGAAAAGCCAGACGTCCTCACGCAGGCAAGGCACCTCGGGCCCTCTATCGAGGAAACCGTTCTGCCTAGTGATTCGGTCGTGTCCAGTCAACCTCGGCACGTCTCTCCCATCAGCAACAGCCTGAAAGAGTACAGCCCGGGACTCTTATGGGAACTGTGGTGGCACTTGCAAAAATTTATCGAACAATATGTGGGAATAATGGCCCACAAGGCACGTGGTGTTCAAGGACCGGAAGGCAAGCCTGGCAGAAGAAAACATTCGTCCCAACTGTGTCCAGCCTCTTGGATTCCCAATAAGGTGGTGTGGAAGGGAAAGCACCATGTGAGGTGGAGACTTGGATAACCTAGCTCTCAGGGGTGGGGTGCTGTGACAGAAAGCTTGGGTTCCCTAGAGTGGAGAGATAGCGGCAGGCAATTGTCCTGTTCACAGGAGCCCCTGTGTCGGGTTTGGACCAAGTACCCAGGAGAACATCCGTAAGGACTTCACTGAAGAGGAGCAGGGATTCTCCAGGTTGAAGCACTTCTGACAGGAGGTTAGTCCTGACTGTTATCCAAGTCAACTCAAGGTCCAAAACCTCACCACCATAGAATAGGAAACTCCATACTCTGTAGCCACAGCAGGGGCAGAAGTATCCAGTCCGCTGGCTTCACCCAAGAATGACTGCCAGTCCATGAGTTCTTAGGGGGGCAGGTATTGTAAGGGGGCCAGTGACCCCTCCCATTCATCCCTGTAACCTAGGTGTAGGAAGTTGGCTCTGTATATACTATCTCAAAGTGAGAGATAGTGTGCACAGAGTCCAAGGGTTCCCCTTAGAGGTTGATAGTGGCAAAAGTAGATAATACTAATGCTCTATTTTGTGGTAGTGTGTTCGAGCAGTAGGCTTATCATAGGGTAGTGTTAATCATTTTGTTGTACACACACAGGAAATAAATAAGGAACACACACTCAAAGACTTACTCCAGGCCAATAGGTTTTTATATGGAAAAATATATTTTCTTAATTTATTTTAGAACCACAAGATTCAAGATTTTAGGTAAGTACATAAAATGCAAGTTACTTCACACAGGTAAGTATAGAACTTTGATTTAAGACAGTAGTACACACAGTTTTGGTTAAAATGGCAATAAGCTATTTTAAAAGTGGACACAGTGCAAAAATCAACAGTTCCTAGGGGAGGTAAGTTTGGTTAGGTTTTGCAGGTAAGTAAAGCACTTGCACAGTCAGTCTCCTGGGCACAGGCAGCCCACCGTTGGGGGTTCAAGGCAACCCTAATGCCACAGGACCAGCAACAAAGGGCCAGTCAGTCGCAGAGGTCAAAGGAGGGCCCTATACACATAGGTGCCTATGAAGAACATGGGTGCTCCGGTCCTAAGTACTTGCGTCCTCAGGGAGCAGACCAAAGGGGTTCTGTAGAGCACTGGGGGGTGGGGGAGTTGGGTGGCGGGACACACACAAGCCCACAAAACACACCCTCAGCTGCACAGGGGCGGCCAGGTGGAGTAGGCAAAGTAGGCGTCAGGTTTGCTATAGAAAGCAATGGAGGGACCCGGGGTCACTTTAGGCGATCCAGGCAGGGCACAGGGGGGCTTCTCGGGCTAGCCATCGACTGGGCTAGGATGAGGGCCACCTGGTGGACACTCTTGCACTGGTGGGTGGTTCCTCTCGGTCCTGGGGGCTGCAGGTGCAGTGCCTGGTCCAGGCGTCGGGTTCCTTTGTTACCAGGCCATCTCGGTCAGGGGGAGCCTCTGGATCCTCTCTGCAGGCGTCGCTGTGTGGGGTGCAGGGGGGTCGACTCATGGTGTCAGTGTCGTTGGAGTCATCTGGGAGTCCTCTCTGCGGTGTTTGTTGTCCTGGACTAGAGCCGGGGGCGTCGCTTCTGGCGGGAATTGAGAGTCTCTTTAAAGTTGTTTCAAAGTTGTTGCAGTTTCTGAACAGTGCCGCTGTTCTCGGGAGGTTCTTGGTCCTTTAAGTGCAGGGAAGTCCTCATAGGTCGCTGGTTCCGCTGGATGCGTCGCTGTGCAGGTTCTTTGAGTCTGGAGACAGGCCGTTAGGGCTGGGGCCAAGTCAGTTGGTGTCTCCGTCGTCTCTGCAGGGTTTTCAGGTCAGCAGTCCTTTCTTCAGGTTGCAGGAATCTGATTTTCTGGGTTCAGGATCGCCCCTAAATACTCAATTTAGGGGGGTGTTTAGGTCTGGGGGAGGGGGGCAGTAGCCAATGGCTAATGTCCTTGAGGGTGGCTACACCCTCCTTCTGCCTCCTCCCTGAGGGGAGGGGGGCACATCCTTATTCCTACTGGGGGAATCCTCCAAAACTAAGATGGAGAATTTCTTAAGGCAGGGGTCACCTCAGCTCAGGACACCTTAGGGGCTGTCCTGACTGGTTGGTGACTCCTCATTGTTTTTCTCATTATCTCCTCTGGGCTTGCCACCAAAAGTGGGGACTGTGTCCAGGGGGGCGGGCATCTCCACTAGCTGGAGTGCCCTGGCGCATTGTAACACGAAGCCTCAGCCTTTGAGGCTCACTGCCAGGTGTTACAGTTCCTGCAGGGGGGAGGTGTGAAGCACCTCCACCCAGTGCAGGCTTTGTTTCTGGCTCCAGTGAGCACAAAGGCACCCACCCCATGGGGTCAGAAACTTGTCTCAGTGGCAGGCTGGCACAGATCAGTCAGTCCTGCACTGAAGGATTGGGTAAAATACAGGGGGCATCTTAGAGATGCCATCTGTGTGAATGTTTTAATAAATCCAGCACTGGCATCAGTGTGGGTTTATTATTCTGAGAAGTTTGATACCAAACTTCCCAGTATTCAGTGTAGCCCTTATGGAACTGTGGAGTTTGTTTTGACAAACTCCCAGACCATATACTTAATATGGCCACACTGTACTTACAATGTCTAAGAACAGACTTAGACACTGTAGGGGCATATTGCTCACGCAGCTATGCCCTCGTCTGTGGTATAGTGAACCCTGCCTTAGGGCTTTAAGGCCTGCTAGAGGGGTGACTTACCTATGCCACAGGCAGTATTTTGTGTGCATGGCATCCTGTGGGGGATGCCATGTCGACTTTGCCTTTTTCTCCCGCTAACGCACACAATCTGCAATGGCAGTGTGCATGTGTTACATGAGGGGTCCGTTAGGGTGGCACAACACGTGCTGCTGCCTTTAGGGACCTTCCCTGGTCACAGGGCCCTTGATACCACTGGTACCTTTTACAGGGGACTTATCTGTGTGCCAGGGATGTGCCAATTGTGGAACAATGGTAAATTTTTAAGTGAAAGAACACTGGTGCTGTGGCCTGGTTAGCAGGGTCCCAGCACACTTCTCAGTCAAGTAGGCATCAATATCAGGCAAAAAGTGGGGGTAACTGCGACAGGGAGCCATTTTCCTACACTAGGCCATAAGAAAGCGGCTCCCGTCTGCATCAGAATCAGCACAATGCCCATCTGGCACCCTGTCAGGGATAACAATGGGGATGTAACCACCTGTGTGCCGTGTGCGGCTCCAGGAGCTTCCGCGTCCAGCCTGGTGTCTGGTAAAGTTGAGGTAGTTAGACTGGCGCTGGTCGGAGCTGGGAACAGATCCAAGGGTGCCCCTGACCATCAGAGCCCCTGGTGCGGAACCCAAAGGGGCCTCATATGGCTGAAGGTGCTCCAGCGGGGTCGGGCTGCCCAAAAATAAGGCACATGGCCTCATAAAACTCACGGAATTGGGTAGGGTCGCTATGGCTCCCAGAAAATTCAGGGACATGCGGAGTTGGCCTATGCTCCTCAAAACGAGGCCTAGGTGCCAATGTTCCCTCATCTCGACGGCTGACGGACGAGGAGAAGTTGAACACTGCTTCGCCTTCTTAGATTTCTTCTTGTGCCTCAACTTACCTGATCGTCATGAGGACTTGGAGTAGGATAACGAAGATGGAGAACTTCACAACAGATGTTGGGATCTTCCACGTGACCAAGATTGTGACTTGCAGTCGAGCATCAGGTCGCCGTCAACTTTAGGGACCGCTCCCTCAAAGCATTCAGATGCATGGCCTGACACTGAGCACGATTCAAGTCGTGGTTGTGCTCCAGGCACCAAAGAATCAAGGTGCAGATCTCTCACGGACAATGCCCGATGACTGGAACCGCAAGCCTTGAATCTGTTCTCTCTCGATGACATCCTCAACAGACCAGAAGTAAACTTGAAAAACACTTTGAAAAAAAGTCAGAAAAAGCCAGTCAAAAACTGACTGAGGGGTAGCTCTCTTTGGATCAGCCCCGCTGGCGTGGAAGGAAAAAGCCAATAAAGTGATGTCAGTGCGCCATGGGGGCACCTATACAGGACCAGCAACCTCATATCTGGCGGGAACGATGATGGACGCGGAGCCGATCCACTCCACCTAACGGCACTGAGGGGTACTGCTCACGAAAAATCTCCAGATCCAGTCTGATGCCTGGGAGAAATGAAAAGGTAAGGAATCTGCAACTAGAAGCCTCCTTCAGATACTCTGGTTTATTTGTTCATGGGGAAGGAATATCCTTTGGGCAAAGGTGAGCCGAATGACTAGCTGCCATTCTGGTTGTGAGTAAACGGACAGTGGTGGAGACAGTAGAGCAGTTGTTTCTCCTCTATCCCTCTAGTTTGTGGATCACATTTGGGAGATAGCCTTTAAAAAGCCAGACAATGCTGCAGATAATAACAAAGCAACAGCAAAGGACGGGTGAGCGTGTGGCAGATGTAAAACTGGCAAACTCTGCTTGTTGGTAAGCCTGAATCTGGGCCTCAGAGGCACAAGAAGGTGGGGAAGTGACATCTTCAGAAAAGGCTTCTATAGAACCAGGATGGACTCCGAAGAGACATCAGACAATTCCAAGGACCTCTCTCTAAATAGAATTTCCTCTCCTCTCTGTAGGACATGGAGGATCTTTTGTGTTTGCAACATTTTTTGTGACATTTCTCCAGTTAGCACCTTTAGGGTGAAGTCCAGCTTTTAGAACTGGTCACTGTTAGATACTTTCCTCTCTCTAATTGCCCGGGGTGCATTTGGGATCACATCCCACGACCATGTGTCATTTGGCTTACCCACGCAGCACTGGCATTCCGAGCAGGGTTAAGTTACAAAGTTTTCTGTGACAACCAGAGCATGACTTAAAGTCTGAATATTCTGGCATATACATTAGGCCCTCCCACCCTTCAAGAAATGAAAACTATGTGCCATCCGAACCTTTGGTACTTAATATGTATCTGCTACTTTATTTTCAATGAAGCCATGTGAAATGATGACTAGTCTGAAGCAGTGTCATCTGGCGCCTGTTAGTTGTCATGTACAGAAAAATGTGTGGAAGAGGATCAAATATAAATCTGAGGGAACAATTGTCAATTAGAAATGGAGCTTTCAAACACACTTCTGAGACAAGTACTGATGTTTTTAGGATTTTCTGGTGGGTGGAAAACAATCCCAACAGCAAAGAATGAAAATCTTCAGGCAAGTCAAGCCATCAAAGCAGAGGGCCCCACAGCCTCAGAAAATAAGTACCTTGTACCCCTGCTTAGGATACCTGCTAGACTGTTTCAGCATGCAGACACAATTGCAAGAGTGCTGAATGAACACTCTTAAAGGGGCTTTCACTCTTACACAAACGTATCTAGGAACACACATTCCACTTCCTCGTCCAAATGGGAATTGGGCTCTATCGCCCCTGCACTGAATCAAACAGAGCAAAACTGCTCCAAAATAACAAGACGCCATCCCTGCGGTGTATATGACACATTGGCTGATCGAGACACATAACATTCCTGTGCCCTTGATATACGAGTGCTGTTAAGTGTCAAAGCAGTATGTTGGTGGTCCAATAGACAAATACTTTTGCAGGGAACACTAAGATATCTGAGAAAGCTGCACCTGTTCTTCAAGCTAATATAACAGTTTCAAAACAATCAGTTGGATTTCTGATAGAAACATCCAATGAAATAAATTCATATAAAGATTGGGTGTAAGAACATTTATAAAGGTTGCACTTAAATACTTTACCTTGCCTGCCCATGTGCGACCAGGCAATCCTTGTAAAAGTGCATTGAGCATCAGACCTAGATGCGGTGGTACCAGGGAACCGGTATGCTGTTTAGCAATAGAGGCCATGGTAGCTGCACCTTGGGCTTTCATCTTCCATGACTGGGACTGCAAAGCCTTTTGTGTGATGAGAAGCAGTTCCTGCATATACAGTTTAATTCCACCTCCAGAACTCCCTAGATGCATTAAAAAGATACAGAGAATCGTTAAAAAAAAACTAGAACAACAAAACAGTGTTAAATAAGTGTGTGTGATCACTGTTTAAGCATTTTACTGTTTCACCGAAGCAATTAACAGCTTTGTTGAACTGTTGCATGAGAACAACAATACCATTTAGAATAGTAGACTTAAAGGTAATATGCATCAGTCTGTGAATCGCTGAATGAAAGCCTGCAATACCCCGGGAAACTAAGCAAGTCCCAAACATAAAAAGTCAATAGTTAAGCTTCAAAATCCATTTGACTCATAAGCGTCATCCAGTTTTGTGTGCTTTGCACGTCTCCTGCCCTTTTGAGCTCACATTACAGAGGGATCGGTGCTATGACCCACTCTATACAAGCCCTTGAGACTGCTCGTTTTTCATTTCCTTTCCATCTGTTTGTCCAAATAAATGTGTGTTTACCCGTTTGAACAATCCCCATTCCCATAGCAGTGTTGTTTTAGACTCTTTCTCCTCACTGTCTAATCATATTCCCTTCCTCCTATGACCTATTTCTTCCTTCTGCCTGCTTTCAATGTGTGCCCTTTTTATGCCCATCAAGCCTGTCTCTCACTGGCGACCCTTCTCCCTCACCACCATCTCAGTGTCCTAGCTCCCTTCTGCTTCCCATTTACCTGTCTCTTTTCCCACTCCCTAAGTCCGTCTTTCTCGCTTAGGTTGAGGATTTTTTGCATTCCTGTTTTTTATGGAATATTAATAAAATGCAAAATGTGGTTTCACACTCAGTTACTAATGTACACACTAATATAGAGCTGTTGTCTTGTAAACAAGTTTCCTATGGTGTATAGAGGTGTGTTTTCCTAATCCTAGTTAACTAGACCTCTTTTAGACCTAGCAGCCACATATTATTACAAAATAGATGTCTCTCCTGTCCTCCCTGTGCACATTTCACTGTTTGCTATTTCTGCAGCATGCAGTCAAGCAGAATCATATTTGTTTATTTCCATTGTCATTGTTCAAGTTGTACTTGATGAATATTCCCCGGCCCAGTTACAAAACTATCTCTTTCCAAGGTCCGTCCAACAGCTCACTGCACCCTATGAATTCCTAGTTTGCTGCTCATCGTGTATCTAGTTTGTTCCACCATCTCCGGAAAACATTAGCACAGAGTGGGTAGTGCTTAGGAACTAAGGCAAGATGGCACTGGATAAAATTGTGCCCTGAGGTGAGCCAGAAGGTCCCCAAGATCTTTCCTATATGCTGCTTAGGACGCTGTCTGTTTGTCTCTTGACTTTGCTGCCCATTTGAAACTCAGAATAATTTTTGATTTTGCACTGGTCTGTAATACACTATTTACTGAGAGCTTTCATGTCATTGTACCTTTATCGCTTGGCCCTTTTATTTAATGTACTGTTTTGGGATATTTTAATGTGTTGAGAGGTGTCTTACCTCGTGACACATTGCCTCATGAAACTGAGGAATAACACCGTCTCCGATTCATCACGGTGTCAAAGTTACAGGATGACTGACTTGTCACCTGCATATGTGAAAATTATGCCATGAGTTGCATTTCAACCTGTAAGGAGAATCAACCGTGACTATTACCACTATTTTATTGTGCCAATAAATGCATGTATGTCATTAACGTATGTCAATGCTTTTTCAGATCAGCACAAACTTGATGTTAATACACTTCTGACATGTGTGTACAGATACCACTGCACAATTTAAAACACACAGACAAACCGCGTGGAAATATAAATGTCAGTTCAAATTTTTCAAAGCCCAGAAAGTCAGTAGATAGATTATGTAGCATTATAGCAACCCCAAAGTTACCACACCAGCAGCACAGGGCCGGTCAGGTGCAGAGGTCAAAGTGGAGCCCAAAACACATAGGTGCCTATGAAGAACAGGGGTGCTCCGGTTCCAGTCCTCCAGCGGGTAAGTACCCGCGTCCTCGGAGGGCAGACCAGGGGGGTTTTGTAGAGCACTGGGGGGGGGGGGCACACAAAACACACCCTCAGTGGCACAGGGGCGGCCGGGTGCAGTGTGCAAAGCATGTGTCGGGTTTTGTATTAGAATCAATGGAGGGACCCGGGGGTCACTCTAGCGGTGCAGGCAGGGCACAGGGGGGCTTCTCAGGCCAGCCACCGACTGGGCTAGGCAGAGGGTCGCCTGATGGTCACTCCTGCACTGAGGTTCGGTTCCTTCTGGTCCTGGGGGCTGCAGGTGTAGTGCTTGGTCCAGGCCGGGTTCCTTGTTACAGGCAGTCACGGTCAGGGGGAGCCTCTGGATTCTCTCTGCATGCGACGCTGTGGGGGTCCAGGGGGGGGGGGGTCGTCTCTGGTTACTCACGAGGTCGCAGTCGCCTGGAAGCCCTCCCTGTAGTGTTGGTTCTCTGGAGCTCGAGCCAGGAACGTCGGGTGCAGAGGGTGAAGTCTCACACTTCCGGCGGGAAGAGTGAGTTCTTTGAAAGTTGCTTCTTTGTTGCAAAAATGTTGCTGTGGGTGAACAGTGCTGCTGTTCCTGGGAGTTTCATGGTCCTTTGGGTTCCAGAGCAGTCCTCTGAGGCTTCAGAGGTCGCTGGTCCCTGTCAGATGCGTCGCTGTTGCAGTTTTCTTCGAGTCAGGAGACAGGCCGGTAGGGCTGGGGCCAAAGCAGTTGCTGTCTCCGTCGTCTCTGCAGGGCTTTCAGGTCAGCAGTCCTCCTTGTTTCAGGTTGCAGGAATCTGATTTCCTGGGTTCTGGGTTGCCCCTAAATACTAGATTTAGGGGTGTGTTTAAGTCAGGAGGGCAGTAGCCAATGGCTACTGTCCTGGAGGGTGGCTACACCCTCTTTGTGCCTCCTCCCTGAGGGGCGCGGGGCACATCCCTAATCCTATTAGGGGAATCCTCCAATCTCAAAATGGAGGATTTCTAAAGGCATGGGTCACCTCAGCTCAGGGCACCTTAGGGGCTGTCCTGACTGGTGGGTGACTCCTCCTTGTTTTTCTCATTATTTCCTCCAGGCTTGCCGCCAAAAGTGGG
The DNA here is from genome assembly GCF_031143425.1 of Pleurodeles waltl. Taxonomy (NCBI): domain Eukaryota; kingdom Metazoa; phylum Chordata; class Amphibia; order Caudata; family Salamandridae; genus Pleurodeles; species Pleurodeles waltl. The sequence continues at coordinate 395,818,234 of NC_090437.1, forward strand.
GGCAGTGGCCGGGGGGCAGGCATCTCCACTAGCTGGGATGCCCTGGGGTGCTGTAACAAAAAGGCATGAGCCTTCGAGGCTCACCGCCAGGTGTTACAGTTCCTGCAGGGGAAGGTGAGAAGCACCTCCACCCAGTGGAGGCTTTGTTTCTGTCCTCAGAGAGCACAGAGGCTCTCACCCCAGGGGGGCAGAAACTCGTCTTAGTGGCAGGCTGGCAGTGCCCAGTCAGTCCTGCACTGAAGGATTGGGTAAATTACAGGGGGCATTTTCTAAGATGCACTCTGTGTGCATTTTGTAATAAATCCAACACAGGCTTCAGTGTGGGTTTATTATTCTGAGACGTTTGATACCAAACTTCCCAGTATTCAGTGTAGCCCTTCTGGAACTGTAGAGTTCGTTTTTGACAAACTCCCAGACCATATACTTAATATGGCCACACTGTACTTACAATGTCTAAGAATAGACTAAGAATAGACACTGTAGGGGCATATTGCTCATGCAGCCAGCTATGCCCTCACCTGTGGTATTGTGCACCCTGCTTTACTGCTGTAAGGCCTGCTACAGGGGTGACTTACCTATGACACAGGCAGTATTTTGGGAGCATGTCATCCTGAGGGGGTTGGCATGTCGACTTTGCCCTTTTCTCCCCACCAACATACACAATCTGCAATGACAGTGTGCATGTGTTAGGTGAGGGATCCCTTAGGGTGGCACAAAACATGCTGCAGCCCTTAGGGACCTTCCCTGGTCACAGGGCCCTTGGTACCACTGGTGCCTTTTACAAGGGGCTTGTCTGTGTGCCAGGTTTGTGCAATTGTGTAAAAAATTGTAAATTTTTTGTGAAAGAGCACTGGTGCTGGGGCCAGGTTAGCAGGGTCTCAGCACACTTCTCACAGGTTAGCAGGGTCTCAGCACACTTCTCAGTCAAGTCAGCATCAATATCAGGCAAAAACTGGGGGGTCACTGCAACAGTGAGCCATTTTCATACAGAACAGAATGAAATGAAATAGGGGATGTTGTTGTACCCCAGGGACCACAAACAGTCTTTTTGCTTGAGACTAGTTAATGGGAGATGCGAAGTGTGTCTAGCATACGAAAGAAAAAAAAACATCAATATATTGCCTTAAACTTTTTACATGTTTCTACCATCTGAGAAGCACTACTTCCTTGTGGCACTGTAAAAACTGTTTGTATATTGGAGAGAAGGATATTTGGGCCCGTTCTGAAATGCTTAGGTCTCACCATTTGTGTTCTATTTCTGGGTTACTACCTCTCTTGTTCATATGTACATACTCCCACTTCTGTCTGTTTTGTTTCTCCACTCTTTCTGTTCCATAATTACTAGCTGCTGTGATGATTTCTAGGATTGCCTTCCTTTGTAGATGTTAAGAATAGTCTAAAGATTAGTTCGGTTTTAATCTGTTTTCCCACAAAATTTACTGACATTTTGCGTGAAGACATGTTCTCCCTTTTGCTAATTTGTCATACTGGAAATTTACCAATTTGATGTTTTCTGAATCGGTATAAAGAGTAAAACTCATATGGCATCGTAAAAATACTACCACGACTATCATGCATTTCTAAATAATAGAATTTCTAACAGAAGAGAGAGTTTCATTTGCTTCTCAACGTGAACTATACATATTTGATATATTTTATATAAGGTGGGTGTGTAGTTTACTGGCTAAGATGCTGGTGTCTAGATTACCCACTTGCCAGCACTGTGTTATTTAATTTTAGACATGTCAATCAATATGCATGTGCCTCTTACGCTTATCTAACAAAATCAGCAGGCAAATAAAGACTGAACCCCAGTATTATGCAAACATTTTAAACTAGCATTGGCAAAGCCAATATTGTCTTGCCTATGCAAGAGCTATTAGCTTTGCCTATTTTCTTTAGCCATGTTGTACACCAGCATGGCTGCTGTTCAGCATGGTTAAAAGTTAGCGGGGTAGAGGAGAGTGGCACGGAGTGTCGAAGAGTGGAGTGGCAGAGAGTGTTGTGTATTGGAGTGGCATAGTGTGGAGTAGTATAGAGTGGCATTTGCTGTAGTGGCACAGAGTAGAGTGAACTGGTGTAGAGTGTAGCAGAGTATAGTGTCGTAGTGTGCAGTGGCATTTAATTCAGCGGCGTACAATAGATTCATAAAATACAGTTGTGCAAATTAGAGAGGTGCATAGCAGAGCGCAGTGGCGCAGAGCACAGTGGCATAGAGTGGTGCAGAGTGGAGAAGAGCGGAGTGATATAGAGGGCAGTGGTGCAGAGTAGAGTCGATTGGCATAGACCGTAATGGCTTAGAGTGGTATTGAGTGCAGTTGCATAATGTGATGCAGAGTAGCATACAGTGGTGCAGAATATAGTGCCATAGAGAGCAGTGGAACACAGTGTAGTGTAGAGTGGCGTAGAGTTCAGTGCAAAGAGTGCAGTGTTGCAGAGTAGAGTGTGAGAGTTCAGTGGTGCAGAGTACAGTGGAGGGCAGTGGCGCAGAGTGGTGTGACAGAATGCAGTTATGTAGAGTACACTGGAGCAAAGTGCAATGGTTAAGAGTAGAGTGGCATAGAGTGCAATGTCAGAGTGGAGTGGCACAGAGTGGAGTAGAGTGACGTAGGGTTCAGTGGCATAGAGCAGATTGTTTCAGAGAAGAATGAAGTGGCGTAGAGTGGAGTGGTGCAGGGTTGAGTGCAGCTGCATAGAGTGGCAGAGTGTAATAGTAAAGTGATGCAGAGTGCAGTGGTAAAGAGTGCGGTGCAGCAAAGTGCAGTGGTGCAGAGTACATTAGAGTGGTGTACAGTGGATTGGCATAGAGTTGAGTGCTACAGAGTTAAGTACATTGATGTAGAGTCTATTGGCACAGAGTGTATTGACAGAGTGCAGTGTTGCAGAGATGTATAGAGTACAGTGGCTTAGAGTGGAGTTGTGCAGAGTACACTGGTGTGGCCTAGATTGGAGTGGTGTAGAGTGCAGTGGCGAAGTGTACAATGGTGTAGAGTAGACTGCTACAGGGTACAGTAGAGAGGCATAGCAGGAAGTGGCGTACAGTGCAGTGGGGTAGAATGGTGAAGAGTGCAGTAGCATGGAGTGGTGCGGAGTACAGTGGTGTGGCACACGGTGGAGTATTCATAGTGTGGTAGTCCACTGTCATTACAGACAACACATTTTCAACTGAAATGACCATTACATTTGCACAGACATACAGTTTTACGAGTAAAACTATACAGTGCACAGATTAAAATGTGTGGAACTTGCATTACCTAGATTAATGATTTGTTTTGATCAGATTAAAGTATTTGTTTCCAACACACGTCAGAAATAACAAAAACAAAAATGTGCTTCATTTGTGTTCTTAATTTTGATATATTTTTAAATACTTACACAGTTCATTCAAGTGTGCTGGGAGAAAAACTATTTTCTATCCCCAGTATCCAGCAAAATTGCCACATAAATCCTCACACTTTGAAGTCAGATAAAGAAAATCAAACACACCCTCAGAAGACAGCCCCTGACATTTGACCTCGGTCTTTGAATGCACAGCAAATGTGATGATAAGAACAAGATTTACAGGCCTGTTTACAGAATGGGAGCAATCAGAAAGTTCATGGAAATGAGGTATGAAACTCAAGCAGGACAGCCTAAAACATATACAGCCAGCAAATGGAAAGCAAGATAATGTGAATTACAAAGCACAAAGCCAATGGCAAGCAACAGGCAGAATGCATTCCAAGATCAGCTTTCTGAATGTCCCTAATATGTCTGTCTAGTGGCTGCGACCAAAAAATTGTCACTTTCACTTAACTGGGTGTTCACATAATAAAGGTTTCTTTCTGGTTGCTTACAGGTCAGTATTAATAAACTCATTTTGTCACTGACAGAATGTATTCCGCAGAGACGTTTTATTGTTTTACATCTGTGATGTGCTGGAAATGGGAATTGACTTTAAAAACCATGTATGTCTTTGTACAATCCCAGCGGTGGAAATAGTCCAACTTGGAGGTTGGTGGAATTGTGGTCAGGAGGAGGCTGAGGCTGAACCTTGCTTTATTTCTGTGGTTTGATGTAACCATGAGTTTACCGGAGCAAAGGATTCAAAGATTGTGAGCAAGGAAAATCTGGGGCATCTGTTAATTCCTCTGCATGCCATTTTCTCATCTTTCAGTGGTGGTATCAAGCAGATCGTACTCTCAGGCTCTTAGGTTTAATTTATTTTAATCATTTATTTCTGCATTGTTATACAGTGCACTCAACCATATATCAGTGCGCAGAACATTTGAGCATACACCAAAGCATCACATCATCATTACAAGAAACAACAGGGTAGAATGGGAACTAACCTAAATGGGATATTGCCGTGGAGAACATTTTGTCTCACTGTTCTAAATGAATGTTGACAAGATTGGGGGAAGGGAGGTTGAGGAGAACTCTGGGCAGGAGTGGTATGGGCGGAAAGACGTACAGGGGGCCTGGGCTTTACTCGCAATGAAAAGCATCAGCGAGCAAGTGCTGCGCTCTCTTTGGAGGCAAATCGATCTAACTAGGGCTCTCCCAACTGCTGAAAGAATCCTTGTGCCATCTCCAAATGGAGGCGCCACTCGTGATCCACTAGACATCGGTGGCTGAGTTTGTCCGCTCTGGCATTCAGAGAATCTGCCAGGTGTTGAACCACCAGGATTATGCCTTGCTGTTCCAGCCATGTCCAGACACGGAGGGCCTCTTGACAGAGTCCACGACCTGAGCCTGCCCTGCCTGTTGCAGTACCTCATGGTGGTGGATCTGCCCGTGAACACCTGCACTAACTTCCTCTTGAGAGAGGGAAGAAATGCTTTCAATACTAGTCGGATAGCCTTGAGCTCTAACATGTTGAGGTGGAGCCTGGATTCTGCCGGAGACCAGAGTACTCAGATCTCCACCTCTCCCAGATGGCCACCCCATCCCAGAAGTGACGCATCTATCACTACTGTGGGATCTTATTGCGGAAGGGAGAGGAGTCTGCCTCTGACCCAATTGCGGGTTTTTAACCACCACCGCAGGTCTTTTGCAGTTCCCTCTGAGATTTGGACTATGTAAGAGAGATTTCTCTGATGCTGTGTTCACTGGAACTTCAGGTCCCACTGCAGAGCCTGCATATGCCATCTGGCATGTTTTGCCAAACAGGATGCAGGAGGCCATGAGGCCCAGCAGCCTCAGAGTCATTCTGACTCTGAATTCAGGACAGAGGCTGAAACATAAGTATCAATGCTGGAATATCCTGGACTTGCTGCTCAGGAGGATAAGCCCAAAACTGCACTGTGTCCAGGATTGCTCTAATGAACGGGAACATCTGAGAGGGAGTCCGGTGTGACTTCGGCACGTTTACAGTGAACTCTAGCGAATGCAGGAGGCTTGCTGTAGTCTGGAGGTGGAAGACAACCGCCTGTGGCGAACCTGCCTACGACAGCCTGTCATCGTGGTAGGGGAAGACTGATACCCCTGACTTGCGCAGATGAGCTGCGACCACCAACATCACCTTGGTCAACATCCAAGGGGCTCTGGAAAAGCCAAATGGCAGCACAGTGAACCGAAAATGTTTGTGGCTTACCTTGAACTGCAGGTAAACCCTGTGAGCCGGCAGGATTGGGATACTGAAATACGCATCCTACAAGTCTAGTGATATCAACCAGTCTTGTGAGTCTAGGACAGACAAGAACTGAGCCAACGTCAGCATCTCGAACTTCTCCTTCTTAAGGAAGAGATTTCCAGTCCGTAAGTACAGAATAGGGCAAAGACCATTGTTCTTTTGGGTATCAGAAAGTAGTGGGAATAACAACCACTGCCTACTTCTGATATCTGGAACCTTTCTATGGCTCTCTTGGCCAAGAGAGTCGAAACTTCCTCTTGGAGCAGACACAAATGATCCTCAGTCAGCTGTGCAAACGTAGGTGGGACAGGAGAAGGAAAGGATTGAAAAGGCAGGGCATAGGCCTTCCTTATGGTCTGCAGTACCCTTGCGTCTGATGTTATTGACTTCCAGTAGATAAGATGATGGTATATTCTCCCTCCGACTGGGCAAGCATGGTCCTTCAGATGCAAACTAGGAGAGCTTAGAGGCTGCAGCTGCTGGGGGGTTTGTGGTAGACAACTTCTGGCCTGCAGATCCTCTAGATCTGAAGACGCGCGCCACGTCCTTGCATACCCTGGATTGGTTGCGTGAGACAGTGGCTGGCACAGGGCTGACACAGTGCCATGTCCCTTCTGTAGCCATGAAAGGGGTGAAAGGCAGACGGTGTACAAGGGGTGGCTGAGAGGCCCAAGGACTTGGATGTAGCCCGAGAGTCCTTAAAGCGCTCCAGCACCGAGTCTGCCTTCTCGCCAAACAAGCAAGTGCCATTGAAGGGCATGTCCATCAGATTTGCTTGGAAATCCCCCCAAAAAACTGAATTCCTCAACCAGGCACGGCGCCTTAAGGCCACTGTCTACACAACTGCTCTACCCAGCAAATCAGCAATATATACTCCACACCATATAGTGAATTTAGCTGCATCTCTTAAGTCTACCCGCCTGGGAGAGTATAGTCCGGGCCTCCCCCGGGACCTGAAGCAGCACTTGCGCAACCGTGACTCAAATAGTATGGAAGAAGCGGCCCAATAAGCATGAGGTGTACACGACCTCAGTGTCAGGCTGGTGGAAGAAAACAATGCCTTCACAAGATGGTCCAGCCTCTTGGATTCCCTATCCGGGGCAGCAGAAGGGAATATGCCATGTGACGTAGAGGCTTGGGCAACCAAGCTCTCAGGATTGGGGTGTTGGCTGAGAAAGCTAGGGTCACCCGGGGTGGGCCGATGGTGGCAGACAATCGTCCAATTAACAGGACGATTGACCTGATATGCTGGGCTTGGAACAAGGTACCCAGCAGGACATTTGTAAGTGCCTCACTGAAGGGCAAAAGGCGTTCAGATGTGGAAGCCCCAGGTTGAAGCACTTCTGTCAAGATGTTGGTCTTGACCGCCACTGAGGGCAGTTCGAGGTTGAGGACCTCCGCAGCCATGCATCACCATCGCATAGGATGCTCTTTCCTACGTAGCCACAGTCGAGGGAGAGAGCAATCCAGTGTCTGGAGAGGTATCCTGATCACTGACCTCTCCTAGCTCCTCATACCAGTCAATGGATCCCGTCCTGCTTTTCTCCCATGCAACGCATCATAAAATAAGGGTCAGGCAATGATCTGGCACCTGTTGGCGCTGTCGACGGCGGAATCGGTGTTATGAGACGCCGTTCAGGCTCATCACGTACAAGAATGGGGCTGTGGGCATTGGCGTCGTAACTGGCACCGGGGAAGGTCGTCTGGGTACAACTGGTGCCGGTCCAGATCCACACTCGGATCCCTGAGACTCCGCTGGTGTGTTGGCCTAAAACACCAGCGTGGATCCGGATGAATCCACTGATTCCTCTGATTTTTGCACAGTGTCCACTTTTAAAATAGCTTCTTGCTATTTTAACCAAAGCTGTGTATACTGCTTTTTTAAATCAAAATTCTATACTTACCTGTGTGAAGTACCTTGCATTTTATGTACTTACCACCTCAAATCTTGAATCTTGTGGTTCTAAAATAAAGAAAATATATTTTTCTATATAAAAACTATTGGCCTGGAGTTAAGTCTTTGAATGCGTGTTCCTCATTTATTGCCTGTGTGTGTACAACAAATGCTTAACACTCTGATAAGCCTACTGCTCAACCAAACTACCACAAAATAGAGCATTAGTATTATCTAATCTTGCCACTATCAACCTCTAAGGGGAACCCTTGGACTCTGTGCACACTATCTCTCACTTTGAGATAGTATATACAGATCCAACTTCCTACACAGATTCGTTACCTTTGAATTTTCCCAGGCGTCAGACTGGATCCGGACATTTTCCTATGAGCAGTACCTCTGCGCGCCGTCAGGTGGCATCGGTCGACTCCGCAGGTGTCATGCTCGCCGTGATGATGTCACAGACGTAAATAGGCACCACCCAGAAGCGCTAAGGTCAGTTTCTTTTCATGACTTTCCACGCCAGTAGCGCAGAGCCATGAAGAACACAGAGTGGTGCACCAAAACTAGGGCCCTCAAGGGAAAGTTCCTGTCCCTAGAAATCAGTTTGCAGTGCGGGGAGGATGGGCGGGTCGGTAAGGAATCTGCAACTAGAATATGTTATTTCATTACCAAAGGTAAGTAACTTGTACATCTGATAGACTTCTAGTTGCAGATTCCTTACCTTTGAATAGATACCCGAGCAATACCATCCCCGATGGTGGGCCTGCGAACCAAGATCACACCAAAAAGTCCTGCAGGACCGAACGACCAAAGTAGCCGTCCCTTCGGACCTGACTGTCTAGGCAGTAGTGCTTGGTAAAAGTTTGCAGAGATGCTCACGTTGCTGCCTGACAAATATCCAGGAATGGTACGCCCCCTGCTAGCGTCGTGGTAGCAGCAGTAGCTCTGGTGGAGTGAGCTTGCAAACCTTCTGGAGGTTGCTTTTTAACCAGAGCATAGCACATTTTGACGCATAAGAGTACCCATCTTGAAACGGTCCTCTTCTGCACCGCCTTCCCCTTCTGTGTACCCACATATCCCACAAAGAGTTCAACGTGCACCTGGAAGTCTTTGGTACGATCACGATAAAACGCCAACGCTCTTTTTGGGTCCAGATGGTGGAGTCTCCCCTCCTCATGAGAGGGATGTGGGGGTGCATAAAAGGTAGGCAAGGTGATGGACTGTCCGACATGGAAGGGTGTTACTACCTTAGGTAGAAAAGAAGCCCTTGTGCAAAGCACCACTGTCAGGATGTATGGCAAGAAACTGTGGCTTAGATGACAGAGCCTGGAGTTCACTATCTCTGCGGGCAGAAGTAATGACAACTAAAAAGACAGTGTTTATAATTAAGAGCCCCAGAGGACAGTTGTGAAGCGGTTCAAACCGGGTACACATAAGGTAAGTTAAGATCAGGCTGAGATCCCACTGGGGCATGATCAATGTGATAGGCGAAAAGAGATGAGTAAGGCCTTTAAGAAACCTCCCAACTATGGGGGATTTAAATAAGGAAGGTTGCACAGGTAACCTCAAGAAAGGAGAGATAGCAGAGTGATATCCCTTAAGAGTGCCCAAGGTGGAAGCCTGCCGGGTAAGGGAAAGAATAAAGAGAAGATCTTGAGAAAGAGGAGCATATAGATGATCAACAGAATTGTCAATGCACCATGCCACAAATTTCTTCCAACGACAGGCGTATGCAGTTTTGGTTGAGGGAGGCCTGGCTGCCAAGATAATATCACAGACTTCAGGTGGCAAGTCAAAAGACGTCAACTGTCGCCGCTCAATCTCCACGCATAAAGCCACAGAGTTGACAGGTTCGGGTGAAAGACCTTCCCCTGCTGCTGCGACAGAAGATCCTCCCAAGGGGCCGGTGTGATAGGAGGAGCTATGGCCATGTTCAAAAGCTTGGGATACCAGACTCTTCGTGCCCAGTCCGGAGCAACCAGTATTACTTGGGCTCGGTCTTGCCTGATCTTCTTCAGAACTCTGGGCAGAAGTGGTATAGGCGGAAAGGCGTACAGGAGGCCTGAATTCCACTTGCAACGAAAATCATTTCTGAGCGAGTGCCGCCTTAGAAACTCCAATCCGCAAAACAGCTGACATTGCGCGTTCTGTACGGAGGCAAACGAGTCTAAGTAAGGTTCCCCCCACTGCAGGAAGAGACCTTGCGACACCATTGGATGGAGACACCATTCGTGGTCGACCATGCATCATCAGCTGAGTTAGTTTGCTCTGGCATTCAAGGAGCTTGCCAGGTGTTGAACCACCAGGGAAATGCCCTGATGTTCCAGCTGAGTCCAAAGGCGAAGGGCCTCTTGACAAAGGGTCCACGACCCCACTCTACCTGGTTTGTTGCAATACCACATGGCGGTGGTGTTGTCTGTGAACACTTGCACTGCTTTCCCCTTGAGAGTGGGAAGAAATGCTTTCAATGCTAGTCGAATCGCTCAGAGCTCCAGATGATTGATATGGATCCTGGTTTCCGTCGGAGACCAGATGCCTCTGATCTCTGCCTCCCATGTGGCCACCTCATCCCAGGAGTGACGCTTCTGTCACAACTGCAAAATCTGGTTGGGGAAAGGGTAGGTGTAAGGAAATGCCTCCTTGGCATGGTAACCCCCTGACTTTTTGCCTTTGCTGATGCTAAGTTTTGATTTGAAAGTGTGCTGAGGCCTGCTAACCAGGCCCCAGCACCAGTGTTCTTTCCCTAACCTGTACTTTTGTTTCCACAATTGGCACACCCTGGCATCCAGGTAAGTCCCTTGTAACTGGTACCCCTGGTACCAAGGGCCCTGATGCCAGGGAAAGTCTCTAAGGGCTGCAGCATGTCATATGCCACCCTGGGGACCCCTCACTCAGCACAGACACACTGCTTGCCAGCTTGTGTGTGCTGGGGAAGACAAAACGACTAAGTCGACATGGCATTCCCCTCAGGGTGCCATGCCAACCTCACACTACCTATGAAGTATGGATAAGTCACCCCTCTAGTAGGCCTTACAGCCCTAAGGCAGGGTGCACTATACCATAGGTGAGGGCACCAGTGCATGAGCACTGTGCCCCTACAGTGTCAAAGCAAAACCTTAGACATTGTAAGTGCAGGGTAGCCATAAGAGTATATGGTCTGGGAGTCTGTCATGCACGAACTCCACAGCACCATAATGGCTACACTGAAAACTGTCAAGTTTGGTATCAAACTTCTCAGCACAATAAATGCACACTGATGCCAGTGTACATTTTATTGTAACATACACCCCAGAGGGCACCTTAGAGGTGCCCCCTGAAACCTTAACCGACTATCCGTGTAGGCTGACTAGTTTTAGCAGCCTGCCACACACCAGACATGTTGCTGGCCACATGGGGAGAGTGCCTTTGTCACTCTGTGGCTAGTAACAAAGCCTGTACTGGGTGGAGGTGCTTCACACCTCCCCCTGCAGGAACTGTAACACCTGGCGGTGAGCCTCAAAGGCTCACCCCCTTTGTTACAGCACCACAGGGCACTCCAGCTAGTGGAGTTGCCCGCCCCCTCCGGCCACGGCCCCACTTTTGGCGGCAAGGCCGGAGGAGATAATGAGAAAAACAAGGAGTCGTCACTGGCCAGTCAGGACAGCCCCTAAGGTGTCCTGAGCTGAGGTGACTAACTTTTAGAAATCCTCCATCTTGCAGATGGAGGATTCCCCCAATAGGATTAGGGATGTGCCCCCCTCCCCTCAGGGAGGAGGCACAAAGAGGGTGTACCCACCCTCGGGGCTAGTAGCCATGGGCTACTAACCCCCCAGACCTAAACACGCCCTTAAATTTAGTATTTAAGGGCTCCCCAGAACCTAGGAACTCAGATTCCTGCAACCTAAGAAGAAGAGGACTGCTAAGCTGAAAAACCCTGCAGAGAAGACGGAGACACCAACTGCTTTGGCCCCAGCTCTACCGGCCTGTCTCCCCACTTCTAAAGACACTGCTCCAGCGACGCTCTCCCCAGGTACCAGCGACCTCTGAAGCCTCAGAGGACTGCCCTGCATCTAGAAGGACCAAGAACTCCCGAGGACAGCGGCCCTGTTCACTAAAGACTGCAACTTTGAAACAAAGAAGCAACTTTGAAACAACTTGTGTTTCCCGCCGGAAGCGTGAGACTTGACACTCTGCACCCGACGCCCCCGGCTCGACTTGTGGAGAACAATTACTTCAGGGAGGACTCCCCGGCGACAGCCCCCCCCTTGCCTGCATCGCTGAAGAGACCCCTTGGTCTCCCCATTGAAACCTACTGAAAACCCGACGCGTGTTTGCACACTGCACCCGGCCGCCCCCATGCTGCTGAGGGTGTACTTTCTGTGTGGACTTGTGTCCCCCCCGGTGCCCTACAAAACCCCCCTGGTCTGCCCTCCGAAGACGCGGGTACTTACCTGCTGGCAGACTGGAACCAGGGCACCCCCTTCTCCATTGAAGCCTATGCGTTTTGGGCACCACTTTGACCTCTGCACCTGACCGGCCCTGAGCTGCTGGTGTGGTAACTTTGGGGTTGCTCTGAACCCCCAACGGTGGGCTACCTTGGACCCAAACTTGAACCCTGTAGGTGGTTTACTTACCTGCAAAAACTAACTAACTCTTACTCCCCCCCAGGAACTGTTGAAAATTGCAGTGTCTAGTTTTAAAATAGCTATATGTGATTTATGTGAAAACTGTATATGCTATTTTTCTAATTCAAAATTCCTAAAGTACCTACCTGCAATACCTTTCATTTGAAGTATTACATGTAAATCTTGAACCTGTGGTTCTTAAAATAAACTAAGAAAATATATTTTTCTATACAAAAACCTATTGGCCTGGAATTGTCTCTGAGTGTGTGTTCCTCATTTATTGCTTGTGTGTGTACAACAGATGCTTAACACTACTCCTTTGATAAGCCTACTGCTCGACCACACTACCACAAAATAGAGCATTAGTATTATCTCTTTTTGCCACTATCTTACCTCTAAGGGGAACCCTTAGAACTCTGTGCATACTATTCCTTACTTTGAAATAGTGCATACAGAGCCAACTTCCTACAGTAGGGATCTGCCCATGACCAAATCCTGATTCGTTAACCACCACTGCAGGTCTTTCGCAGTCCCTTCCAAGATCTGGACCTTGTCAGAGAGATTCCCCTGATGCTGCACCCATTGGAGTTTCAGGTCCCACTGCAGAGCCTGCATGCGCCATCTGGCATTTTGAACCAACAGGATGCAGGAGGCCATAAAGCCCAGCAGCCTCAGTGTCATTCTCACCGAAATCTAGGACAGAGGCTGAAACATCTGTATAGCCTGAATATCCTGGACTAGCTTTTTGGGAGGAAATGCCCGAAACTGCACTGTATCCAGAACAGCTCCGATGAAAGGGAGTGTCTGAGAAGGAGTCAGGTGTGACTTCGGCATGTTGATTGTCAACCCCAGCGAATGCAAAAGTTTCACCGTAGTCTGGAGGTGGGAGACGACTGTCTGGGGCGAGTTCGCCTTCAACAGCCAATCATCGAGGTAGGGGAAGACTGGACAACCTCTAACCTGGCCAGATGAGCTGCCACCACTACCATCACCTTCGTGAACACCCAAGGGGCACTGGTAAGGCCAAAGGGGAGCACGGTAAAAAAAGTGCTCATGACCTACCACGAATCATAGGTAACGTCTGTGGGCCGGCAAGACAGGAATGTGGAAGTATGCGTCTTGCAAGTCCAACCGTACCATCCAGTCTCCGGGATCCAGGGCAGATAGGACCTGAGCCAATGTCAACATTTTGAACTTCGCCTTTTTTAGGAAGAGATTGAGGGACCTAAGATCTAATATAGGTCGAAGACCTTTGTCCTTTTTCAGAACCAGAAAGTAGCAGGAATAGCAACCACGACCTACTTCTGGCACCTGAACCCTCTCTATAGCTTATTTGGCCAAAAGGGCTTGGACGTCCCTGTGGAGAAGCGCCATATGATCCTCTGATATATGATTGAATGAAGGTGGTATGGCTGGAGATGTCTTGAAGGGGAGGGAGTAGCCCCTTCGGATAATTTGGAGGACTCACCTGTCCAAGGTAATGGATTGCCATTGGGGCAGGTGATGGCGTATCCTGCCACCTACTGGCTCCTGATGTACCTGCGGACTAGGAAGGCTTGGAGGCTGAAGAGGAAGCGTGGTGGACTGGGCGACCTGATGGCTCCCTGATCCCCGGGAACGCGGGATCCCGCGTCCGTGGCCGAGCAGGGGCTGTACAGTATGCGCGGGTCGGTGGCAAGGGGGAAAAGGTTGCGGTTGGGTGGCCATTCCGTGGCGACGAAAGGGGGGAAAGGAGGAGTTCTGGGGTTTAGGTGCGGCCGCGAGGCCAAGGTACTGGGCTGTGGCTCAGGAATCCTTAAAGCACTCTAGCGCCGAGTCCTCCTTGTCCCCAAAGAGACGTGTGCCATCAAAGAGCATGCCCATCAAGGATTGCTGGACATCCCCCGAAATGCCAGATCTTCTCAGCCAGGTGTGGCGTCTCAATGCCACCGTCAATGGCAAGCGATCTGCCCAGAGAGTCGGTCAAATCCAGTTGACAACGAATCATGAACTTAGCTGCATCCCTCCCTTCTGTTATGGCTTGGGAAAGGACAGTCTGGGCCTCCTCTGGAACTGCAGGCAGTGCTTGCGCAACTGTATCCCAGGGAGTATGAGAATAGCAGCCCAAAATGCATGTGGTGTTCACAGACAGCAGTGCTAGACTGTTGGAAGAAAACAACTACTTCCCCAAACTATCCAGTCTTTTTGATTCCCTATCCGGAGGTGCGGCAGGGAATGCGCCAGATGAAGAAGAAGCCTGGATGACAAGCCTCTCAGGTGTGGGGTACTGGGTGAGGAATTTCAGGTCGGACGGCGCAGGCCGATGGCGGTGGGCAATCGTCCTATTCACAGGAGCCCCTGTGCTGGGTCTGGACGTCTGTCAGTGCTTCATTAAAGGGTAGAAGGGGCACCGAAGAGGAAGACCCCGGCTGAAGCACGTCGGTTAGGAAGTTAGGTCTAACCTCCACAGAAGGTAGCTCGAGGTCCAGGACCTCAGCCGCCCTTCTCACCACCATAGAATAAGAAGTACCCTCCTCCATAGCCACGCTAGGAGGAGAGAGCATACCAGTTTTAGGGGAGGTGTCTAGACCACTGGCATCACCCATATCCTGCACCCAGTCCATTTGGGGGTCAAGCTGGTATTCTAAAGGGTCCAGCGTCCCCTACATACTCTCCCTGTATCCATACCCACAAAAATAAGGGTCTGGATCAACCTTGGGCCCAGGAGAGCTAATAGAGAATAGAATTGGCGTTGATCCATGTTGTTCTGGCTCGTCGGGTATAAGGATGGGATCGACGTCGATTGTGGGCCCAACTGATGTCGGGAGTGTCGAGGTCTGACCCGACGCCAGGGAAGGTCGCCATGGCACGACAGGCGTTGGGACAGATCCGCGATTGGATCTGGTGGGGCCCTCTGGAGCCGTGGCCTAAGCCGAAGGCTTTGAAACCGAGGGAACCGCCAACCGACTCACCAATGCCTGAAGGCTCCGAAGGTGGGTCAGACATCCCAAAAATGAGGCACATAGCATCGTAAAATTCTATAAGTTGGGCGGAGGTGGCTCCGCCTCCCGGGAAGTCAGGGAAGCGCAGAGCCGATCCAGAGGAAGGCTCCATGGACGGAGGCCTAGTGTGTTGACTCTCTTCCTGCGTCGTATCATCCGATCAACGGGGTGAAGATGAAGAACGCTTGTCCTTCTTCAACTTCTTTTTGTGACCCGAATGTCCCGATAACTTGGAGGACGAAGAGTGGTGGTGACTCCACGGCCGGTCTCAAGACCTTCCTCTCTAATGGGACCATGAGCACCGCGGAGTCGAGTGTTGGGCCGCCATGAGCTTTAGGGACCATGCCCGCAAAATCTTCGGGTTCATGGGCCGACACTCTGAGAATGACTTTGGGTCGTGATCTCACTCCAGGCACCAGAGACACACGAGGTGCGGATCCGTCACCGACATGGTTCAGTCACAGGAGTCACAGGGCTTGAATCCGGTCTTGCAGGACATCCCTCTACGCATCCACAAACTCGTCAAAAATTTAGACAAAAGTGTTGATGTAGTCAAAAAATGACTGAGGTAGCTCGCCTCCGGATCTGCGCGTAGGCTGACACGGAAAGAAAAGAACTGATGTCAGGGGGCCGGGGTGGCGCCTATATACGACTGCGACGTCATCACAGCGAGCACAACGCCAACAACATCCGTGGAGTCAACCAACGCCACCTGACGGCGTGCAGAGGTACTGCTCAAAGAAAAATCTCCAGATCCAGTCTGATGCCTAGGGAAATTCAAAGGTGAGGAATCTGCAATTAGAAGTCTCTATCAGATAGTACCTCTCTAGCAAAGTGCCAGACTGGATGTTTGGATGACCACACCCTCCAGTATCTGGCCTACGTGACCACCCCTGATCAAATAATCCCTTTCTTCGTAAGACAAACATTAGTAGAAGAAAAGAAGTGAGGATTTGGTGACCTATGAATGAACTGCTTTATGAATATATGGACTCTGCTTGACTGTTGTCTGTAAGCTTCTCCAAGCAAACTGAAACATATCAAAACTAAAATGTTTATATACCGTAAAACTAAAGTACTCCGACATTAATTTGGTCTATTGCATACTATATAAAACTTCAAAATAAACACATGAAATAAATAAATAAATGCTTACTTAGGATACACAGGGTTGCTTTCAAACTTCTTAAATGGAATAGGGTTAAGTGGTGAGCATTAACAAGAACGCTGGAGTCCAACTGTCCTGCTTAGATTTATGCTACTGAGCTAATGTAGCTGTGATTCAGGACAAAGCAATACTGGCATGCTTCAGCAGTGCATCCACAGACTGCCAAATAAGTTTCCTCGTAACTGTGACTAGATTCAAAATAATGCCCGATGCCTACACCACATACTAGGAGAGTTTGGCAACCTTAAATTGATGCCAATTAGTGCTTAAAACTGAGATCAATCAGAATGGGACTTTAAAGGCTAGGCTATACCTCTCAATGTCATAGGAAATGCTTGAGGACAGGGTGGATGGAAGAAGTGTGCAAAAATGACATCTCTGGAGTCACTGTGAAGGTCAAAAACTTAGAGAGACGCTAGGTTGTGGAAATTACTCCTGGTGCTCAGGGGTCACTTGGCAAACAGTTTTGTAGTACAGCACACAGCCATATTCTAAATTCTCAAACAATTTTTTGTAATTTACCAAATAGTAAGTTGCAAAAACAAATGTCTCAACAAGGCCCTAATCAAAATCATTGAGAGAAAACTACTAGTTAGGTTGGAGCAGCGGGCAGGGTATTTCTCAATTCTAGCAGTCATCCAATATGGGTTCTGTAGAGGT
This sequence comes from Pleurodeles waltl, assembly GCF_031143425.1. Lineage (NCBI taxonomy): Eukaryota > Metazoa > Chordata > Amphibia > Caudata > Salamandridae > Pleurodeles > Pleurodeles waltl. Next base: position 395,835,158 of record NC_090437.1, read on the forward strand.
ATTGGGACTGTTGAACCTGGAATTACTTATCACAAAATATATGGTGTCTTAAGAGGGTGTAATTTATCTAGCCTTCACGGATATGTGAAGTGCCTCTGACTGTGAATCCCATCCTAAATTGACGCACTTGATGGAGGGAGGAAGAGGTGGAGACACCTATTATTAATATTCTAAGGGACATTTACACTGGCTCAAGTGCCAGAGTAAGACATGGAGTTAATGGTAAATTCTGCATAGACGGCGGTTCAGGCAGGGATTGTCCTTGCACATTTCTTCTTTAAACTTTACATTAACAACTTGGAGAGAATGGTGGTTGAGAGGAAAGGGACATGCCTCAAATAGGTCACTGCCCAATCCCAGCACTTTTTCATGAGGATGAGACAGTATAATTGTCCAGCTCCCCGAAGGGTCTCCAATTCTGTCTAAGTACCTATGTTGATTTCATAAGTGTGCTGGGACTCAGTGTAAATTAAGATAAAACATGTATTATGATCTGCAGATCAAGCTACTCCTGATCCTGCTATATTAGATTGAATGGTGCCCAGCTGAGGCAGACCTTCTCATATCTGGGTGTACAATTTGATTCAGATGGCAAATGGAAACAGAATGTTGTCATGAAGCCGAATCAACTTGAGAAGGCCATAACCACCCTTTTTACTTTCTCAAAGAAATTAAAGACTGAAACTCTTTAGACAGATGGGTACAGTCTATTGGGCAAAGTGTATGGAGCTGGCTACTTATTGGGCAGATATCTGGAATGCGTAAACACTGCAAGCTTTTAGAGACCTGAGAATGCTTATCTTCACATACTGATCTCAGTACCAACCAGCTGCCCATCATCATCTACTCATGGAGAGTTGGTATAACTTTTCTAGATGATCATATTAGGCTCAATTTCCTTCCACTTTGGCATAGAGTGTGGACAAACAAGTAAGTTAAGATTAACAGGCTAATGATTCAGGAATGTCTCACTCTTGACTTAGCTTTGCATATTTCCCGAATTAGATATATTCAGAACCTTTGCTCGAAGCTGGATAGACCCAACATGTTTAATAGCTCAGAGTCTTTGAGCTCGAGGAGTAAGGTAGAGTTAAAAGCATAGTGTCCACAGCTATATAAAGACGTGAGGCACGAAAGAGATATCAGTGTCTTTATGTATGCTGAACTATGGGTTACGGAAGGCTTAGAACCTTACTTGGGACACATTTTAAAGCCTCAGCACAGGCTTGTGCTAACTAGGCTGAGAAGTAATATGGCCCATTGCTTAGTGACCTTCCAGAGACAGCATGATTGGTCAAGACAATTAGCTAGCTGTACCCGCAATGGCACTCTAAACAATGTACATGGCAATATGATTTTTTGCAGATTTTATGAAATACCTAGATCAATTTTAATATAACAACTATTGCAAAAATATTAATATAGTCAATGTAGACACACCTAAGTGCTTTTGCAACAATTACAGTTAGTTGAAGTTTGTGTTGCAATTTCTAACAAACACTTACCCCTATGAGGGACACATATATCCTTTGGTAAAGAACTGCATGGTAAACATATGGAAAAAGGACTGTGCCATTTAAGAAGCAATTCACCATATAACCAATATTTTTTTTTAACTTCAAGTTGCATTCCAGCTTTAGTGTTTCATTCCAAGGAGAAATATACCTGGCACATTTTCCTGCCAAACTTCGGTCCACATAGTGGAGTCCTCCTTCTCTTCACTTTCATCGTCTGACACTTCATGCATGCCCAAATACGCAAGCGGCAGGACCAAACCAGCATGATTTTTCAGCACATCCGGGGCATAACGCCCCACTGCATGGACAGTTAACACGCAAGCTGAACGATATGTTGGTTCTGTAGAACAAAGGTAAGCAGGTTAAAAATAAAACTATTTGAATGTGAGCAACAATTTTTAAAATTGAGTTTATTGTTATAACACTTCAGTGATCATCCGTAACAGTAGCCCCAAATCACTTAATGAGAGATTTCACAAATTTTATTAATATCAAAACAAGCAAATCAGAGCAGTTCTTTATGAAGTGATATGCAATCTGCTTAAGAGACATATCTACTGATGTTGGTACAAAATTCCAAACAGAACTGCTATGCATGATCCTGGACTACCAACCAAAAGGATGAGTTATTTAATACTGTCCATGCAATAACCACAAATGGGAATCCTGCCCACCAAGCACAGCAAAAAACTGATTTACAAATAACTAAGGATAGCATTGAATGGATGCAGGTACCACTTGCATCTGCCTTTGGTTCCCTCTCCCCATATGAACCATTATAATCATGAAAGCACTTCAGCTCCAACTCAGATGGATCACACAAACGCCACAGCTGAGAGTCAACTACTTTTTTCTACATGTAAAATGCTACATTTGTAGGATATTTTGCAAGTTACGGATTTTGTTACAAGGTATCAAAAAAGGTAAAGACTGTGTGACCAGCTCATTCCACGTCATTACTGACAATGTCAAGTTCTGAACTTTTCACCTACAATCAGTATTTTCAGATGTGGTAGTCTAACTACATTCGATGGCAACAACGCAAGACTACAACACCCAGAATGCATTATGTGGTCATATGAAGTTGAGGATAAAAACAATGCCTGTAATGATCTGGAATGACGTGGCCAGGCTAGCTGCAGAAAACATCACAATGATCTCAGAACCACAGATATCCACAAAGTGAACTGATGTAAGACATAAGTTTTTTGGCACCACTCCACAGTATATATCTATTAGTCCTCAGACCAGTGTGGCTAGCATACGGACCAGTAGAGCTAGGAAAATGAACAGGGATCTCACAGACACACTGTGGGATAAGTTATAGGCCGGGCCAAATGAATTCTGAAATTCTGCAGCTTTTTCCATATGATTATAGATTTGCCGCCTTTGCCATACAATACACCATCTTCAGCATAATCTGCAGATTTTAACCCAAAAAATGTTTCTAGCACAAATGCATCAAAAAGTAGTAAAACACAATGACAGGTGTTTATATGCAGTGAAAGGCCCTTTGCACTGTTTAAGTGGTCATCTTTCAGTTGGGTATTTCTGTATTTGGTCATTAAACTGGTACTATTGAGTTTAACACTCTGCCCAGTCAGTATTACAATGTGTAAAAATGACAAGTTAATTACATAATACAATCAAAAATGTTCCACTTTTTCCTGTATAATTTCTCTTCACTTGCTCCATAACTTAGTCAACCCTCTCCCATAATTGCAGTGACCCTGGTCATGGGGGCTGGGTCAGTAATGAAAGTGCTCGAGATCTCCCAGACATTCTTACAAGTTTACTTATTTATGTGGAATTTCCCACTTTTGATTCAAAGATGTGAAGAAATACCAAAAATATATATTTACAAATCTCTGAAACAGACAACTTTGTAAAAAGAAAATGAAAAGTGATTATGGGAATATGTTTATCAAAAGCACATGCACTTCTTAAGGATGGTGAACAAAAAGAACACACCCAAAGGACAAGTTACTTAACTTCGGGAATGAGACTATGTCTAGCTGCAGATTCCTTACCTTTGAATTCTCTTCAGGCATCAGACTGGATTCAGAAGATTTTTCCTGAGCACTACCCCTGCACGCTGAAGGTGGCATTGATTGGCTCAGTGTCCGTCAGCATCTGCGCCAGGAATGACACTGCAGTACCTACATAGGCACCACCTAGGTGCACCGACATCAGTTTCTTTTCACAACTTTTCACGCTAGAAGCGCGGAGCCAGGAAGAACACTGACCTCTGGTGTGTCAAACTAGATCCCTGAAAGGGGTTGTCTCTGTCCCTAGAAATCCGTTCGAAGAGCAGGAAGGATGGGTGGGTCGATAAGGAATATGCAGCTAGATATGGTCTCTACAAGATCAGGCGTTATTGAAGGTGAATAACTTATCAATCTGAGACTTCTAGCTGCAGATTCCTTACCTTTCAATAGATACCCAAGCAATACCCTCCCTAGAGGTGGGTCTGCGAACCAATTTCAAATGAGAAAGTCCTGCAAGACTGAATAGGCAAAATGGCCATCCCTAGCTACCCGACTGTCCAGGCAGTGATATTGAGCAAACCGTGCAGAGACCCAAGTTGCTGCCTGGCAGATATCCAGGACCTGAACTCCATGTGATAATGCAGTGGTCGCAGCTTTAGCTCTGGTGGAATGAGCCTGTAAGCCTTCAGGAGGTTGCTTTTTGGCTAGTGCATCGTAGATCTTGATGCCGAGTACGACCCAACAAGAGATGGTTTGCTTCTGCACCACCCTACCTTTCTACGCATCTGCTTAACACATGAAGAGTTGGTCATTGACCGGGAGCTCATGGGTACAATTGAGATAGAATGCCAACGTTCTTTTTGGGTCCAGGTGGTGGAGCCTCCTCTTCCTTAGAGAGATGTGGGGATGCGTAAAAAGTAGGCAGGGTGACTTATTGGCCTACATCAAAGGGTGTGACCACTTTCAGCAGAAAAGAGGCCTGTGTGCAAAGCACCAGTTTGTCAGGATAAATAGACAAGTAAGGCAGCTTGGATGACAAAGCCTGCAGCTCACTCACTCGGAGGGCAGATATAATTGCCACCCGGAAGTCTGTTTTCAATGTGAGAAACCTGAGGCGACAATTGTGGAGAGGATAGAAGGGAGCACACATCAAAAAAGCTAGGCAAGTAAATGGGGAAGGGAGAAAAAGATGAGTACAACTTTTGCAGAATCTATGTACAATTAAACAAAGAGGGTTGAACAGGCAACCACAAGGCAGATTTTGCAGGCAAACAACCGTTAAGAGTGCCCAAATCAGAGCCCTGCTGGGCAAGAGAAAGGATATACAGTAGAACCTCAGAGAGAGGGGCAGAAAGTGGAGTCAGACTTTTCTGTGCACCATGCCACAAAATTTATTTCAACGGCAGGTGAATACCATTTTGGAGGAGCGACGTCTGACTGCCAAGATGACACTGCAGACTTCGGGAGGAGGGTCAAAACCTGTCAACTCCACGCAAGAAGGTGGGGAGTGGACAATTTTGGGTGAAGAACCATCCCCTGCTGCTGCAACAGAAAATTCTCCCAAATGGTCAGTCTGATCAAAGGACCGATGGACATGCTTAATAGATCTGGATACCAGGATCTCCATGCCCATGCCGGAGCCACAAGAATTACTTGGACCTGGTTGTTCCTTATTTTCATGAGAACTCTGGGCAAGAGTGATACAGGCGGAAAGAGATAGGGGAGGCCTGAATTCCACTCAAGAAAAAAAGATCTCCGAACGAGAGCAAGCTTAGAAACTCCAGCGAGCAAAACTGCTCAAATTGCACATTCTCGGCAGGGGCGAACAGATAAAACCGAGGCTCACCCCACTGCTGCAAGATACTTGGCACCATCTCCTAATGGAGATGCCATTCATGATCCGCTAGGCATCTTTGGCTGAGTTTGTCTGCTCTGGTGTTCAGAGATCCAGCCAGGTGTAGAACTACTAGGGATATGCCCTGCTGTTCCAGCCATGTCAGCCCAGATATGAGGCGCATTGCCTTAGAAAACTCCTCAAGTTGAGCAGGGGTTGCTCTGGCTCCTGGAAAGTTGTGGAGGCACAAAGCTGTCCCAAGCTCTGAAGAATGAGGCCTAGAATGCAGACGAAATCTTGTTGCATCGACTGATGGATGAGCAGAAGTAGGAGACATGTTCTTCTACTTCTGCCGCAACTTACCTGATTGTCCGTAGAACTTGGAGTGGAATGACGATGACTTTGGACTACACAACTGGTCCCCTGGAGCTTCCCCTCGATTGGGACCATGGCCTGCATGGAGTTGCGTGTCAGGCTGCCATCAGCTTTAGGGACTGCTCCCTTAAATCCTTCGGCTACATGGTCCAGCACTCTGAGCATGACTTCAGGTCGTGCTGGCACCCCAAACATCACAAACATGTGAAATTCTGATCCGTCACTGACATATCCTGATGACAGGATCCTCAGGGCTTAAAACCTGTCTTGCATGACGACATCCTTGATGCACCAGGAGGTTAAACTCAAAAATGTTTAACAAGAAATTAAAAAATGAAGTCAAAAAATGACTAAGGGGAAGCTCTTCTCTTGGATCAGCGCTGGCTAGAGCGGAAGTAAAGGAACTGATGTTGGTGAGCCTGGGTAGCGCCTATATAAGTACCACAACAATATTTGCAGTGCAGACAACAACGGACACGAGCTGATTGATGCCACCTACCAGCGCGCAGGGGTACCACTCATGAAAAATCTTCCAGATCCAGTCTGATGCCTGGGGAGAATTCAAAGGTAAGGATTAAGCAGCTAGAAGTCTCTATCAAATATTTTAATTGTGTACTAAGAGAAGCCTACATTATAGTCTCTACTGACTTTTCAGAAATGTAACCATACCCATTATACTGTTCCCGCCTAAGCGAGGCAAGAACAGCCCTGGCGTTGCCAATGTTCTCAGTTCACGGGCAAAGCACCATGGAGCCTCCTGGCATTAAACGGTCTCCCCCTGACCAAGGGTTTATATGCATTGTTGCAGTGAGCATGAAAATGTATGAACCGACTTCCTACTTTCCCCAAAGGTGCGCTTCAAATTCACATGTGAGTTAATGAGAAAATAGGGTGAGAATTTAAAATACTGTAGATACAATTTAATCTATATATTTCATTGCTCAGTATTGCATTAGGACTAGTATATATGCATATATAATGTCCATGCAAGCTTATCATAAACATTATGGATCAACAGACGTTCACAACCTAATAATTAGGTAACTTTAAGCTTGTTACACCACCCGGAAGTTGTGGTCTAAACAGACATACAGGGCAGAACCATCATCTCCATATTATCAATAAGCTTAATTCAAAGGATCATATCATTCAGCCTCCTAGTGATCAACATATGTTTGTCATTATAAACGAAATCAAAGTTAGTTATTTTTAAGTTCAGAAAAATATTTGATGATAACAGGTAATTGTATGGAATCTCTTTAGCTACTGAGTCCTCCAAAATCAAAGACTTTGATGTACAATGTTGTTTCAAAATGATTTATCTGTCCTCTCCTGCAATCTTGTCCAAGCTATGTCATCTGTCAATTTAGCATAAATAGCTCGGAATAAACTTCGGTGCATTGCACAGAATTACCCTCTTCACCAGGAAAAGCACAAGTTATTGTAATTTTTTGCTTTTCTTTAATATTTATATTTGCTTTCCAAAATGAAGACTTGGAACTCTTCATATTTTAAGACCCACATTGATTCAGTGGCACACGGCTGGTTTAAGATATACACTATAATGACTCTTGTACACTGCTATGGCCAGACTGTCAATGATCCTCTTTCATTTGTTTTTTGCAGTAAACTGCAAACAAAGAAATGACACACAATACTCTCAAGTTTGTAGTTTAGAGCCTTTTTCGTATCTAAAACACAGAGGACCTTCTCAGTAAAATTAGCATGATTTGAAACCAAACCAGTAATGAAAATATCACTGATTATGTATAACTGACAGCATCTTCGATGAACGTTGTTCATTTCACAGACTTTTCTGGTAGAGGTTAGTGCTAGCATGACAGCCTTTTCGCATGCCACATTTCATGAGATTACATTGCTAAAAATTGAAAAACGAGCACTGATTTCCAAGGCTAGATCAGGAAATTTGACATGAGAGAATTTTCAGTTAGCTTTGACTTTAAATTAAAAAATAATGCTTCTGACCAGGTTTGTTAAAAATGTGTCAGGGCAGTACCAGGTGTACACCAACCAAAGCATGTTGTAAAGCACTCCTGAATAAGACATGCAGGTCACAGCTAAATGGACTTAGATTTTTGTTTAGCTACCATACACAAATTTCCTTCCATTTTCTGTAGTAAGCAGTGACTGATGGGCCAGCTCTAAACCTTGACAAGTATATAGTTATGAAGTAAGCTTAAATTATCAAATTCCAAGACAAGCGGAACCATGTCGACAAATTCAGAGAACTGGGGTTTTGGTGGAAGTCTTCCATGGCTCCAGGACAGCAGTCTGAAATATGCTTTGAGAGGAAGATGACTGCTGAAGGATATTTGTGATGAATATGGGTATTGCGTAGCATTTTAATAGCTTGATCTTGGTAAAAAGCATAGAGAAATGCACAATTCCAACTAATCCCAATCAAGGTGAATGTGATGGTGTTCTGCTAGTTTAGTCACTACATCAGTATTTCTTTGGGCATAATCCTCTCAAATCCTGTGGCTTAAATCAATTCAAATTTTTCTTAAAATATTTTCATTCTCAACCTGCAGGTAAGTATTGTTAAAATGGAAGTAAATTTTAACCCAAGGAACTCTTTGTATTTTCGGACCATAACTGAAGTGGTGTCCAAATTGTTAACGACACTTATCAGCCACTTGTCAAAAAATCAGTGCTGGGATATCAAACCATTCATATATAATAAAAAAAAAAGGTTGGAGTGAGAACGCAGCCTGTCCTTATCCACCTCGTAACTGGTATCACTTTGTCAATTCCCCATTTTTACCATACCTCACCTGCGCACAGTTATTTTGGTGCAATCTCCTGATGACACCGACTACATGACTGGGGGCACCTAGTTTGATTAAAAAGCTCGACAAAGCCTCCCTGGGCACAAAGGCAGTACGGAGCTTGACAAAGACTGCATAAAGCCGTCCACCTCCCAAAACCACATACTTTCAGTCGATAAGTTGTGAATTAAACACTTGGTCGATAGTGCTGGTTCTTGATCTAAACCCTGCTTGTAAGGTTCTTATAACATCTGTGGTCTCAACCCACTCACAACCCTGTTTAACAATGTAAGACAGAAACGTTTTTGCGAACTGTTGATAAGGCTAATTAGCCAATAATTAGATAGCAAAGATCGAAACCCTTTCTAACAAATTGGTACAATCTCGGCCCGTACCCAGGTGGGGGGGGAGTGGGAAGCCCTTCTAGAATGCAATTAAAGTGCTTGCCAAATTATGGACCCCAAATTGCCTTATCCGCCTTAAACAGATTCCCTGGCAGCTTATCTATCCCCAGCGCTTTCCCTGGAGTAATCCAGTCGATAGCTTTACCAACTTCCCACAAAGTAACTAAGGGGAATTCGCTCACAACTGTGTTTAGAAGATTTGCCAAAACAAGTCATAGCCTTATCATTGCCCCGCCCCCCAATTGTACAAGCCATAGAAATGGTCAACCCATCAAACTTGTGTATCAAATTTCCCCTCTGGATTTTGCCATTGCGCACCTTTACTGCTACCAGGAGGCCCCATGACAGTGATCGCAATTTGACTTGCCCCGTTTGTTCTCAGGTTGAACAATGGATTAACCATATGCTGTTTTTCTTTAAGTGTTATTCCGGTAGTCGGAGGAAGTGGATATTACCGCTTTGGCAGAGTATGGGGATCAGGGACTTTATGGCTGTCTCTAGATCCTCAGATCGAACACAGCACCCATGACTGTATTTGCGCCATCCTGTTTTTTAATGCGCGTATGGAGAATCAGGCAGGGTAGTGTTGGTTTTTGAGAAGCACACTGCTCCACTCACTCTTTTTGGCAAACAACCTGTGTAAAGTGTTTAGCCCTACCCTACAATTTATCGTCCCTCTTACGATAAGCCTGTATGTTTTAGTCGTGGTAATTTTACTTTACTAGTGGTTTTTTTTTTTTTTTGCTACTTGCTATTCAGAAATTGTTTATTGCTAATTTTAACATGATTTTAAGGATTTTATTGTGCAGAGGTTTTATTTGCTTGTATTTATGGGCTCTTTTATGGTAGTATCTGCCGATAAAGTAAATAAAGCAAAAGATCAGTGCACGTGAACTCCGTCTCTGAAATTGTGCACCTGCTCTTTTTACGTGGACCAGCTTTACAGCACTTTTCAACAAAAATATTCATCTGAAACGTTAGACTTTTTTTGCAAGGAAGCAGGATGCATAGCTGGTGTGGTTGCAAATTCTGGAGTATGACTTCTTGATGAAAGTTTTAAGACCTGAAAATCTTGGGAAAATATGTGGCTAATCATGCAAATGCAAGAGAGGTGGGAACCACTGCCTTTGGTTACGACACAAACTAACCACAAATGGACAAAGCTGAATTGACATGTTTAAAAACGAAGATCTGATTATTATTTTCAGGACTGCTCCCAGGCTTGTAATATCATTTATCAGACATGACCAGCATACTGTGCTATATTTACATCAATTATGCATGACTTAAACTAGCATGCAACCATAAGTATGTATATTTTAAGTAGAGATCCCAGTTTATGAGATTTAAATGTTTTTCCATATTTATTTTTGGCTTCTTACTTTATTGGCATTTATTTATTTTCTATTTTGAAAATGAATGAAAATGTAAAATTGTATATTCCACCTTTGTTTAACTGATAAACATGCACTCATGTTTTGATGCCTGTTGTGTTTTAGCAAATTAGCTGACAAATATAACAAAATACTACACTCACAGGTAAAACTTAGAATTATACTACAACTATATTTAACATATGCCTAAATTTAAGGAAATCTCATCCTGTTTAACTCTCCATGCTGTCTAGATGCTCAGCTGTTGGCCTGGAATCCATGCAAAACAGCATGGAGAGTCACTCACATGAAGCCCCATTTTTAGCATTTAGTAGCTAAACAGGAAACAGTTTGTTTTCTGAAAGCATGTATGTTTAAAAATCAGTAAAAAAGGAAAATAGAGCCTTCATTAGAATTATGCTGAGTGAGTAACTGCTGCTTAGAATTTTTGATTCATGCTCACCATGTGGAGATGTATAAGCCTCAATTATGGTGAGATAGTCCACAAAACGTATGCAGAGCAAGAGGTTGTTACAGTTTTTGACACTGTAGAAAACAATGAGCGGTGAGGGCAGAATTTGCACATGTTAAGAAGGTAGTAACATGTACGGGTGACTCTAGAGTTTATGAAAAAGGAGAGCCATAGATTGCTGTTGAATTCCACTGCAGTTGTGTAAAAGATGTGATGGAGAAAGGAAATGTGAGCGAGAAGGCAGCAGAGAATATGACATGTAATGCGGAGTTCAGCATCAAGCAGGTTAGGGTCATCAAGGGACAGATGCTAGAAGGCACGTGATGAACCATTGCATGAGCACAGCAGTAACTGCTCGGTAAGATGAGAATGTTTATGTGTTATTTGCAAATCGCTTATATGAGGAATTCCAAATTCATGATGCCATCAGGTTTGCTGGTCTAGTGGAGAAAAAGGTAAAGGGCTACTGACAAAGCATTGAGAGCAAAACATTTGCGGCCTTCAAAAAAGGAGGCAAATTATTTCACTACTGTAGCAATTACTGTTAGACTGCACCTTAAGTGACAGTTGTTTTAAGGGATCAGGACGGAGGAAACGGTTTTATTTGCTTAGGAATTGTATCCAGTAATGTAACCTTGACAATATTTTCCCACCATGTAAGATTCTGAATATGTATCTCCCAATGCAACCAACAGCAGCTATGCTCTCACCACAAACCCAATCTCAATTCTTGGTTTATATCAATGTGAACAACATACCATATTTCAATGTAATGTTTCCATGTTACAGTATATATTCTCATTTCTTTATTGTGGCAGGGATGAGAGCTGATAGTTCAAATAATGTAATTGCACTCACTTATGCTATTTAATTGTTTTAGACATAACTCTGTAGCTTGAGAGGTCTGAAAAAACCATAAATTGTGATGGGTTTGAGGAGATTTTGGTCGCCAAGATTTTGTAGTCTAACTATTTAACATGGTGGCAAAGATTAAACAAGAAATAAAAGCGATTAAAGATGCAAATCTTGACTAGGATTTACCTGGAACAACGGGAATTGTTTGAAACTGGGATGAATGCCTAATTACCTTTTCTCCATTATTTTATCTTTCTTGAATTCACAAGCTGGAATCATTCCCCGTCATCAAGGTGGGAACCTCCGGTTATATACAGTAGCAGTGCATATTATCAACAAGCCTTAAGAAAACAGGCAAACGCTGTCAAATTAGTGGCACACCCATCTCAATGAATATTATCCAAACTTCAGCCAGTTCTCCCAGTGGACAAAGAAGGAAAATGTCACTTACCCAGTGTACATCTGTTCGTGGCATTAGTCGCTGCAGATTCACATGCTGTGCATAGTCCGCCGTCTGGTGTTGGGCTCGGAGTGTTACAAGTTGTTTTTCTTCGAAGAAGTCTTTTCGAGTCACGAGACCGAGGGACTCCTCCCACTTCGGTTCCATTGCGCATGGGCGTCGACTCCATCTTAGATTGTTTTCCCCGCAGAGGGTGAGGTAGGAGTTGTGTATGCTAGTAATAGTGCCCATGCAATGGAATGAATACGTATGTACCAAATGAAGGTTAAAGTAATATATTTACAAATGTACAAATGTTGAAGATATACTTCCAAACGGCTACAGGCTCCCGGGGAGGCGGGTGGGCGCATGTGAATCTGCAGCGACTAATGCCACGAACAGATGTACACTGGGTAAGTGACATTTTCCGTTTGGTGGCATGTGTAGCTGCAGATACACATGCTGTGCATAGACTAGTAAGCAGTTATCTCCCCAAAAGCAGTGGTTCAGCCTGTAGGAGTGGAAGTAGTTTGAAATAAAGTTCTTAGTACGGCTTGTCCTACTGTGGCTTGTTGTGCACACATCTACACAGTAGTGTTTAGTAAATGTATGAGGCGTAGACCATGTTGCTGCCTTACATATTTCGTTCATTGGAATATTTCCTAGAAAGGCCATAGTAGCACCTTTCTTTCTGGTTGAGTGTGCCTTTGGTGTAATAGGCAGCTCTCTCTTTGCTTTAAGATAGCAGGTTTGGATGCACCTAACTATCCATCTGGCAATACCTTGTTTTGAAATTGGATTTCCTGTATGAGGTTTTTGAAAGGCAATAAATAGTTGTTTTGTCTTTCTAATTACTTTTGTTCTGTCAATGTAGTACATTAGTGCTCTTTTGATGTCTAATGTATGTAGTGCTCTTTCAGCTATTGAATCTGGCTGTGGGAAGAACACTGGTAATTCTACTGTTTGATTTAAGTGGAACGGTGAGATAACCTTTGGTAAGAATTTTGGATTTGTTCTTAGAACTACTTTATTCTTGTGTATTTGAATAAATGGTTCTTGTATGGTAAACGCCTGTATTTCACTTACTCTTCTTAGAGATGTGATGGCAATGAGAAATGCAACTTTCCACGTTAAGTATTGCATTTCACAAGAATGCATGGGTTCGAAAGGTGGACCCATGAGCCTTGTTAAGACAATGTTGAGGTTCCATGAAGGAACAGGTGGTGTTCTTGGTGGTATAATTCTCTTTAGGCCTTCCATAAACGCTTTAATGACAGGTATTCTAAACAGGGAAGTTGAATGAGTAATCTACAGGTAAGCAGATATTGCGGCGAGATGTATCTTTATGGAAGAGAAAGCTAGATTGGATTTTTGCAAATGTAGTAAATATCCTACTACAACTTTTGGAGACGCATGCAATGGATGAGTTTGCTCATTATGGCAGTAATAAACAAATCTTTTCCATTTACTTGCATAGCAGTGTCTAGTGGAAGGTTTTCTAGCTTGTTTTATGACCTCCATACATTCTTGTGTGAGGTCTAAGTGTCCAAATTCTAGGATTTCAGGAGCCAAATTGCTAGATTCAGCGATGCTGGGTTTGGATGCCTGATCTGTTGTTTGTGTTGTGTTAACAGATCTGGTCTGTTGGGTAGTTTGACATGAGGTACTACTGACAGGTCTAGTAGTGTTGTATACCAAGGTTGTCTTGCCCATGTTGGTGCTATTAGTATGAGTTTGAGTTTGTTTTGACTCAATCTGTTTACTAGATATGGAAGGAGAGGGAGAGGGGGAAAAGCGTACGCAAATATCCCTGACCAATTCATCCATAGAGCATTGCCTTGGGAGTACCTGTGTGGGTACCTGGATGCAAAGTTTTGGCATTTTGCGTTTTCTTTTGTTGCAAATAGATCTATTTGAGGTGTTCCCCAAATTTGAAAGTAAGTGTTCAGTATTTGGGGGTGAATTTCCCATTCGTGGATTTGTTGGTGATCCAGAGAGAGATTGTCTGCTAGTTGGTTCTGGATCCCTGGAATAAATTGTGCTATTAGGCGAATATGGTTGTGAATTGCCCAATGCCATATTTTTTGTGTTAGGAGACACAACTGTGTCGAGTGTGTCCCCCCCTGTTTGTTTAAATAATACAATGTCGTCATGTTGTCTGTTTTGACAAGAATGTATTTGTGGGTTATCATGGGTTGGAATGCTTTCAACGCTAGAAATACCGCTAACAGTTCTAAGTGATTTATGTGAAACTTTCTTTGATGTATGTCCCATTGTCCTTGGATGCTGTGTTGATTGAGGTGTGCTCCCCACCCTGTCATGGAAGCATCCGTTGTTGTAACATATGTTGGCACTGGGTCTTGGAAAGGCCGCCCTTTGTTTAAATTTGTACTGTTCCACCATAGAAGCGAGATGTATGTTTGGCGGTCTACCAACACCAGATCTAGAAGTTGACCCTGTGCCTGTGACCACTGGGATGCTAGGCACTGTTGTAAGGGCCGCATGTGCAATCGTGCGTTTGGGACAATGGCTATGCATGAAGACATCATGCCTAGTAGTTTCAGTATTATTTTTACTTGTACTTTTTGTTTTGGATACAAGGTTTGTATTACATTGTGAAATGTTTGTACTCTTTGTGGACTTGGAGTAGCAAACCCTTTTGCTGTGTTGATTGTTGCTCCTAAGTATTGCTGTGTTTGACACGGCTGCAGGTGTGACTTTGCGTAGTTGATTGAGAAACCTAGGTTGTGTAGGGTTTCTATGACATATTTTGTGTGTTGTGAACACCGTTTTAGCGTATTGGTTTTGATTAACCAATCGTCTAGGTATGGGAACACATGTATTTGCTGCCTTCTGATATGTGCAGCTACTACTGCCAGGCATTTTGTAAAGACTCTTGGCGCAGTTGTTATTCCGAATGGCAACACTTTGAATTGGTAATGTATTCCTTTGAATACGAACCTTAGGTATTTCCTGTGCGAAGGATGTATCGGTATATGGAAATACGCATCTTTTAGATCTAATGTTGTCATGTAGTCTTGCTGTTTGAGCAGTGGGATTACGTCTTGTAATGTGACCATGTGAAAGTGGTCTGATTTGATGTAGGTGTTTAGTGTTCTGAGATCTAGTATTGGTCTTAGAGTTTTGTCTTTTTTTGGTATTAGAAAGTACAGTGAGTAAACTCCTGTGTTCTTTTGATGACGTGGTACCAGTTCTATTGCGTCCTTTTGCAGCAATGCCTGAACTTCTAGTCCTAGAAGGTCTATATGCTGTTTTGACATATTGTGTGTTTTCGGTGGGACGTTTGGAGGGAGTTGGAGAAATTCTATGCAATAACCATGTTGGATAATTGCTAAGACCCAAGTGTCTGTTGTTATTTCCTCCCAAGATTTGTAGAACTGGCTTAGTCTCCCCCCCACTGGTGTTGTGTGAAGGGGTTGTGTGACTTGTGAGTCACTGTTTATTTTGAGGGGTTTTGGGACCTTGAAATTTTCCCCGGTTTCTTGGGAATTGGCCCCCTCTGTATTGTCCCCGAAAACCTCCCCTTTGATATTGTCCCTGGTAGGTAGGTGGTCTTGTTTGTGAGGTGCTGGTTTCTGTGGGTTGACCTCGAAACCCTCCCCTAAAAGTTGTTTTACGAAATGTGCCAAATGTGCCTCTGCCCTGCGGGGAGTAGAGTGCGCCCATGGCTTTGGCTGTATCGGTGTCCTTTTTTAATTTTTCAATTGCAGTGTCGACCTCCGGCCCAAACAATTGCTGTTCATTAAACGGCATATTGAGCACAGCCTGTTGTATTTCGGGTTTGAACCCAGATGTGCGCAGCCATGCGTGCCTCCTTATCGTGACTGCAGTATTTATTGTCCTTGCAGCTGTATCCGCTGCATCCATGGAAGACCGTATCTGATTGTTCGAGATACTTTGTCCCTCTTCCACCACCTGTTGCGCTCGTTTTTGGAACTCTTTGGGGAGGTGTTCGATGAGATGTTGCATCTCATCCCAATGAGCCCTGTCGTATCTCGCCAGGAGTGCTTGCGAGTTGGCGATGCGCCACTGATTTGCCGCTTGTGCTGCAACCCTTTTTCCCGCAGCATCAAATTTGCGGCTCTCCTTGTCCGGAGGTGGTGCGTCGCCTGATGTATGCGAGTTGGCTCTTTTACGAGCTGCCCCCACAACTACTGAGTCTGGTGTCAGTTGTGATGTAATAAAAACAGGGTCTGTGGGTGGAGCCTTGTATTTTTTCTCCACCCTTGGAGTTATGGCTCTGCTTTTAACTGGCTCTTGAAATATTTGTTTTGAGTGCCTTAGCATTCCTGGAAGCATGGGAAGGCTTGGATAATGGCTATGGGTGGAGGACAGGGTTTTAAAGAGGAAGTCATCCTCAATAGGCTCTGAATGTAGCGAGACATTATGGAATTCGGCTGCCCTAGCTACCACCTGTGCATATGATGTACTGTCCTCAGGTGGTGACGGTTTAGTTGGGTACGACTCCGGGCTATTGTCCGATACTGGAGCGTCGTAGAGGTCCCATGCATCCTGATCATCCTGGCTCATTGTGGTATGAGCTGGTGAGTGTGTTAATGGAGGAGTTTGTGCCGGTGATGCATGAGTTGATGGTGGAGAGGGTGGTGGAGTTACCTTCTTTACCACCTTCGCCTGTGGTTGCTTGTCTCCTTGCTGGAAGTCAAGATTCCTTTTCCTTTTGATTGGGGGAAGAGTGCTAATCTTCCCTGTATCCTTTTGAATAAAGATCCGCTTTTGCGTGTGATCTGGCTCAATTGTTTGTAATTCCTCCTCAAATCTGTGTTTTTTTAGTTGAGAGGACAATCCCTGTTCCTCTGAGTAGGAACCAGTTTTCGGTTCGGTTGCCGGGCGTCTCGGCACCGAAACCGTGTCCCTGGATTTTTTCGGCTCCGACAAGATCTTTTGTCTTTTCGGCGTCGTGCCCTCTCGGTGCCGACCAACTTCGGTGCCGCTGTGTCGGTGCCGAATTTTTTCTGCGTCACTCCCTCGGTCCCGAGATTGCTGCGTGCCTGTATCTCGACCGGAGTCGGATGACTTCGACAGCAGCTCGCCCTTTTTCGGTGCCGTTGGACGGTCACCTACTTTCCGGGTTAAGCCATGGCCTGTTGGCGGTGGCGTCCCCTGGGCTTTGTCAGTCTTTTCGTGTGATTTTTGTTTCGACGTCTTACTCACGGTTGGTTGTTCTTCGACGTCGAATTCTTCGGAATCCGACTCGTGGATGGAGAAAGATTCTTCTTCCTCCTCCTCGAACCGTTGTTGTCCTGTCGGCGTGGACGCCATCTGCAACCTCCTGGCTCTTCGGTCTCGGAGCGTTTTCCTCGACCGAAACGCGCAACAGGCTTCACACGTATCCTCCTTGTGCTCGGGGGACAGGCACAAGTTACAGACCAAATGTTGATCCGTATAAGGATATTTATTATGGCATTTAGGACAGAATCGGAACGGGGTCCGTTCCATCAGTCTCGATGTTGCACGCAGTCGGGCCGACCAGGCCCCGACGGATGATCGAAATTACCCCGAAGGGCTACCGAAGCTCTTCAAGATTCGGTGTCGATTTGTTCTAACTACCCCTATACCGCACGAAACAATACCGACGAAGTTTCCGAGATTCTGACTAACTTTCTGACCCGAAACACGGAGCGAAAAGGAACACTTCCGAACCCGACGGCGGAAAGAAAACAATCTAAGATGGAGTCGACGCCCATGCGCAATGGAACCGAAGTGGGAGGAGTCCTTCGGTCTTGTGACTCGAAAAGACTTCTTCGAAGAAAAACAACTTGTAACACTCCGAGCCCAACACCAGACGGCGGACTATGCACAGCATGTGTATCTGCAGCTACACATGCCACCGAACAATAAGTTACTTACCTGTAACTGTAGTTCTCCAGTATTGGAATCTTTCATAGATTCACATGCTTGAATCATTCCGCGTCGTCTAGATGGGAGTCCCCGGTATAATTTACACAAGTAATGTCAAGACATTAACAAAGAGAAAAGGCCTCTTCAATTTAACAGTCTATCAGAGTCATTTTGTGAAAAGGACCAAACTTGAACATCCACCAATCAGGTGACAGCACCCTCCATAATCCTCCTGAGAGAAGCTCCAGCACCTCAGATTTTACAAGCACAAGTGCGTACAATATAGAAAAGAGAGAGAGAGAGAGACAGAGAGAGAGAGAAAGAGAGAGAGAGAGAGAGAGAGAGAGAGAGAGAAAGAGGTGAAGTGAGCTTCTCCAGGGAGGCGGGTGGGTCGCATGTGAATCTATGAAAGATTCCAATACTGGAGAACTACAGTTACAGGTAAGTTACTTATTTTCTTACTCCAGTATTGGAACTTTCATAGATTCACATGCTTGAATCAGAAAAGAGCAGTAGCTATGCACATTGTAATATAACATATTTGATGGAAAACACTTTGATACACGAAACCTCATTCTATCCCTGTATATATATATAAATATATATATGCAACTATAAAGTTACACACCTATATATATATATATATATATATATATATATATATATATATATATATAAAGAAATGCCAAGAGACAGAGCAAAAATTATTCTAAGACACTTATGTAACATGAATACCATCATTAAAAACGACCACTTATGTGTTTATTAGAATGTTCTTTTACCCTTGTATACTTTCCGCTTTTTTTTTTTTTTTTTTGCAAATATAAGAGAGATAAACAATGTGCATACCTGTTCTAGGATGGAGGGATGTAGAAGAGATGGCTCACCTTCACCTGAAGGGATTCCTGAGAACCGCTTGACCAACTGCTACCTCTCCCTGAGATAGAGATTCCAAGCAGTAGTGTTTCGTGAATGTATGACAGATCTTCCATGTTGCTGCCCTACAAATGTCTTGTAGTGAAACTCCGGCGAACAGTGCCACTGACGATGAGACTGCTCTCGTAGAGTGAGCATGCACAGGTGAGTGCAGAGGTTTGCCCGCTGCTTGATGGCACAAGCGAATGGCTGAGGCGATCCATCTGGAAATACTCTGCTTGGAGAGTGGATGACCTTTCCTAGGAGCACTGTATGCTACGAATAGCTGATTAGAGCGTCGAAAAGATTTAGGGGGTCATTACGACCTCGGCGGTAAAAGGCGCTTACCGCCAGACAGAAGACCGCCATAACACCGCTGCAGTCGCGGTAAACCGCCACAGTCATTCTGACCCACAACAGGCAAACAGCCAAAATACCAACATTCACAAAAGTCCACCACACCAAAGGTCAGCGATAAACTGGCGATGACCAAACCTCCGTCACGCCAACAGAAATACGCCCATGCCATTACGACCCACGAATCCACGCGGCGGTCTTTCAACCACGGTATTCTATTGGCGGTACACACCGCCGCGGTCGAAATACACATACTCGTACAAAACACTACCACATTGGCCAATTCGAAATGCACACACCTGATACACACACACACCACTCCCACACACCCAATACAATATAAAACACACACCCACATCACCCACAAACCCCTACGACCAGAAATTCTGAGAGAAGGCCAGAGAGAGACACCACAGTCAACTACCAAGCATCCACAGGCACACAATACCAATACCCACAGAACTTCCACGCACCTCACACAACACACCACTAAATAGCACCCCACCTATCACTACACACTCCACCCCACCTCACACATCATCCACACCACCCCATGGCACCTCAAAGACACCCCAGGTTCCCAGATGATGAACTCAGGGTCATGGTGGAAGAAATCGTACGAGTAGAGCCCCAGCTGTTCGGGACACAGATGCAGCACACCACCATTGCCAGGAAGATGGAGCTATGGAGCAGAATAGTCGACAGGGTCAACGCTGTGGGACAGCACCCAAGAAATAGGAACGACATCAGGAAGAGGTGGAACGACCTACGGGGGAAGGTGCGTTCCATGGTATCAGGGCACAACATCGCGGTACAGCAGACTGGCGGCGGACCCCCACCTCCTCCCCCAGAATTTACAACATGGGAGGAGCAAGTCTTGAACATCCTGCATCCTGAGGGCCTCGCAGGAGTCGGTGGAGGAATGGACTCTGGTAAGTCTCATCTTCACTACTTCATCCCCCACACCCCACCTGCGTGCCAACTCATACCCCCACCCTCACCCCCACCCCAACTACCCAGGGATGTGGAATTCCTATCGCCCGACGCCCGGGACATCTTGTTTGGGGTCAAGGGCAACAAGTTTTTATGTTTACTTTGTCCTTGGGACAAGTAGGCCCAACCCCCTGCAGCACAAACCCTTTGGCTGCCTGTTTACAGAGAGTTGAACTCTCTGCAGTTGAGGTAATGTGTTTCCAAAGGATAATGCTGTTCGAACTTGTATTTATGGTTCATTATTTGAAAGCCTTCATTATTAGGGTGCGTGCTGTAAATAAATGTTTTAAGGTCACACTTCACTACTGACGTTGGTTCCAGTACAAAAAAAAAAAACGTGTACACACATGTTTGAAAAGTTTAGGCTAAGAGGCTAAGTATAATGCTCCCAGAATGCTCTCTGATTATATGCAAATTAAGTGTCATTTAGTAAAATGTGTTGACGCATGCTAGTATTTCCCAAAAATATTTCTAATGGAAAATCAGTGTAACCATTTTCAACACAATTATGGGAAGCATGAAAATAAACAAACACTGACAAAGCCAACTGATCTGACATATTTTTATAAGTCTTTTAGTTTCATCAATGAGTGTCTTGTTTTGACATGGCTTTTGTAACACTTTATTGTTGTGGGAGCTACCAGGCCCTCAACATTGTAACAAACATTGGCAAAACCCCCCCAAAAAGTTTTTGAACTCTTAAAGCACATGTTGCCACCAGCGGCATAACAAAGGCCCCGCAGCCGCCCTCCAGGGGGCCCCGTCAGCACAGCACCTGCCCTGAGTGAGTCTGGAGAGGGGGCTCCTCCATGTTCTTTGCAAAGGGGCACCCTCCAGTTTCGTTACGTCACTGATTGCCACTGTAGTTCCTGACACTGAACAAAACTACTTTGTGTGGCAATATGCTCCTTGTGGAAGAGCAGAATGCGATCACTCACAGTAAAGCCAGCCGAAAGAGAGAGAAATAGAAGTTTAATAAAAACAAAATGTCTTTGTTAACACCAGACCTAATTGGGGACCAAGACCCACATGTAGGTAGCTTTTTGCATGTCGCAAACAGCGACTTTCGCTGTTTGCGACGTTCAAAAAGCACATTGCGATGCACAAACCCAGTTTTGCGATTCAGTAACTTGGTTACCGAATCACAAAACGGGTTTGCGACTCGCAATTAGTAAGGGGTGTTCCCTTCCTAATTGCAACTCGCAGTGCAATGTAGGATTGTTTTGTGACCGCGAACGCGGGCGCAAACCAATCGCAGTTTGCACCCATTTCAAATGGGTGCTAACACTTTCGCAAAAGGGAAGGGATCCCCATGGGACCCCTTTCCCATTGTGAATGTCACTGTAAACATTTTTTCAGAGCAAGCAGTGGTCCTGTGGACCACTGCCTGCTCTGAAAGAATGAAACGAAAACGTTTCATTTTTCGTTTTTGTTATGCATCTCTTTTTCCTTTAAGAAAACGGGCTGCATTACAAAAAAAACTGCTTTATTGAAAAGCAGTCACAGACATGGTGGTCTGCTGTCTCCAGCAGGCCACCATTCGTGAGGGGGTCGCAAATTGCGACCCACCTCATGATTATTCATGATGTGGGCATTTGCGAAGCCCTTGCGAATCACAGATGGTGTCAAGGACACCATCCTACATTCGGATTTGCGACTCGCAATTTGCAGGTCACAAATCTGAACCTACCTACTTGTGGCCCCAAATTCTTAAAGAAAGTCACAAAAGTGCACCCATGGTATATGTCGTACCCCTATAAAATATTTGTGAACTGTATTTTAGCGTGGGTAAATACGATGTGTAGATTTGCTCATGTGAAAATCTATTGAGCATTTGCAAGTTCATTTTCCCTCCAGCCACTTTCTTCCCAACCCTGGAAGAAGTTCTAATTCTGCCATTGTCAGGAGTAAATGTCCAACCTTTCTTATTATGGGAAAATATTAGAGAGAAGCTGGTAAAAATCTTTAAAACATGCAGGTTAGTAGGTTTGCAGACTCAAAGGCATCCAGCCCTGGAACTATTGCTTACTGCTTCCTCCAGCCCCAGTATGCAGATCTGCAGAAAGGTGGCAAAATAAGGAAATGTCTACAGTAGGGATTGAAACTCCAAGTATTCAAGCCCTACTATGGTAGTAGCCCTGGCATAATCAGAGAGGCTATTAATTGCTGCCATAATTTGTCGCCACACTACATGGCACCAAAGGGACAAGTAGATCTTTTTACAGGACAAGTAGATTTGAGAAGCAACCTGTCCCCTGGACAAGTAGATATTTTAATAAATTCCACACCCCTGCTACCCCTTGCAAATGTCTCACCACCACAACTCAGCCATCCCAAAACTTAGCCCTGCATGCGGCCCCAAAGCATGGACACCCATCACCAAAGCATGCCCATACCCATCACCACCCCCCACCCCAAAAACACCGTCACAACAGCCCCCACAAAGGAATGCCAGCAATGGGGTACACGGGCACCCACCCATTGCACGCCATTGGCACACACAGAAGCAATAACCATACTTTTATACCCCTGCAGGACCCGAACGCCAGGTCACCGTGCAGGAGGGTCCACAAATGTCCACTCCACCCCCAGAAGAGGCCCACAGTGATGACAGCAGCTCTGTCTCCCTGGATCTAGATGACCAGCCAGGTCCATCGGGGACCTCGGGACAGTCGGTTCCCCTCAGACAGTCACAGGCCACAGCAGACCTTCCCCCCTCTGGGAACACCAGCACAGCACCCACCCAGCGGGGCCATACCTCTGTCCCCAGGACACGTCAATCAGCGGTGTGTCCACCACTACAGGGAACCCAGGCTAACCCACCACCCCAACAACAAGAGGGACCTGGGGGCAGTGGTAGTGGACACATGGTCCAGGGGACGGAGGCCCAGGGAAACAGGGGAACTGGGAGGGCTGCTGTGCGACAGGGGGGGGGGGACAGGCCAAGGGAACCCACTCTCCACGAGGCCCTCTCCTCCATCATGGGAGCATACCACCGCTCCCAGGAGACGATGGCGACGGTCCTGGCCAGGTTTCAGGAAATCCAGCTTCTGCAGGAGCAACAGTATATGGGGTTCAGGGAGGAACTAAGAAACATCAGTTCCGCTATGGGTACCATCGTAGTGGCCCTGAATGAGTTAATCACCACATTGCGGAACACTGTGGCACCTCAAAGGGCCCCTGTCACTAGCATGGACCAAGAACTGGCTACCACCTCCGCCGGCGCTAGTGGACAGGAGGCCCCGACACAAGACCAACAGGCCACCAGAACCCCACCCCCTGCAGAAGGAGAACCACCCCGCAAGCGGGCCCTGAGATCCAGGAAGAAGACAGAGTAACATGTCAAGACCCCCGCCAGCAAAGGATACCGCCCTGATTGTCATCCCACTGTCCCACATTGTCACCCTGTCCAACCTTAAACTGCCCCTGCTCCACTTCCCACAGGCATTTGGACAATGCACCCGTGAACCTGATAGTCTGGACTCTGCCATGGACAATCCTCCACCATCACCCCTCACCGATTTGCAACCACCCATCCAAATTAGAGCACTTGAATAAACACACTTATTGCACATAAACAATCTGGAGTCTGTCTGTGATTTTAACAAATGTATTCGACATGACAGTGCCAACATTTTTATTCACATTGTGATGCCAACAAACCGCTGTCACACAGCTGTAGTCCATGGGGAAACAAAGCAGATGTCACGCAGTGGGGCCCACAGCTCTGAAAACGGAAGGGAAAGTCACAACACAGTTACCATACACTGGGGGAAAAAGTCAGACAGTAGAGAGGTAGGAGTCTTTAAGTAAATGTAATATGCCGGTGTGTACTCTTACCTGTGTGTCACTGAAAATATTGCTCTATTACTGTGTTCCTGTTGTCTATGTCGTCCTCTTCGGCTTCCTCTTCTTCACTCTCCACAGGCTCCACAGCTGCTACAACACCACCATCTGGACCATCCTCCTGCAGAAAAGGCACCTGGCGGCGCAAAGCCAGGTTGTGAAGCATACAGCAGGCCACGATGATCTGGCACACCTTCTTTGGTGAGTACATTAGGGATCCACCTGTCATATGGAGGCACCTGAACCTGGCCTTCAGGAGGCCAAAGGTGCGTTCGACCACCCTCCTAGTCTGCCCATGGGCCTCATTGTAGCGTTCCTCTGCCCTGGTCCTGGGATTCCTCACTGGGATCAGTAGCCAGGACAGGTTGGGGTAACCAGAGTCCCCTAATAGCCACACCCGGTGCCTCTGGAGTTGACCCATCACATACGGGATGCTGCTATTCCGCAGGATGTAGGCGTCATGCACTGAGCCAGGGAACTTGGCATTAACATGGGAGATGTACTGGTCTGCCAAACAGACCATCTGTACATTCATCGAATGATAACTTTTCCTGTTCCTGTACACCTGTTCACTCCTGCTGGAGGGTACCAAAGCCACATGTGTCCCATCAATGGCACCTATGATGTTGGGGATATGTCCAAGGGCATAGAAATCACCCTTCACTGTAGGCAAATCCCCCACCTCAGGGAAAACGATGTAGCTCCGCATGTGTTTCAGCAGGGCAGACAACACTCTGGACAACACCTTGGAAAACATAGGTTGAGACATCCCTGATGATATTGCCACTGTTGTTTGAAATGACCCACTTGCTAAGAAATGGAGTACTGACAGCACCTGCACTAGAGGGGGGATTCCTGTGGGTTGGCGGATGGGTGACATCAGGTCTGCCTCCAGCTGGGCACACAGTTCATGTATAGTGGCTCGGTCAAGCCTGTATGTCAGAATGACATGTCGTTCCTCCATTGTCGACAGGTCCACCAGCGGTCTGTACACGGGAAGATTCCTACATCTCCTCGCATTGCCCAGCGGACGGTGCCTAGGAAGGACAACAGCGAGCACAGAGTCAATCAACCCACAGGTACGTTCCCACAGCTTGCACACAACACGATTCACTATGCATTGAATGGTTTGCATGAGTGTTGAGGAAAGGCCTAGGTATGTGTGACGCAGTAGAAATTAAGCCATGTGGGCCCTTGAAATGGCGGCTGCCTGACCTGTGAAGTGTGACAATGGGATGTGAGGTCAATGCACTGGCGTGGCACACTGTGGCGGTCGAAGACCGCGGCACTAAGCCGCATTGGTTAACATAGAACCCTATGGGTTTCACGAGCCAATGACGATATGCGCCAGCGGTCGCGGTACGCACCGCCGCGGGCGTGACCGCCATTTTCTATCTACTTAATCACTCGATACCTGATCTTCCACAGGAGAGGACCTACACTGCAAGTGCTGCTGTGACCTCGGTCTGGAAGAGACAATGGCTGCTGCGACTGGGGAAAGGGCTCCTGCCTTCACTTCTGAAGAATTGGAGAAACTCGTGGATGGGGTCCTCCCCCAGTATGCTGCCGGAAGAGGTGGGAGGACATCCGACGCGGGAGCAGGAAGACGGCGGAGGCTCTGCTGGGGATGGCCTCCCAACGTAGGAAGGGTGCCAGTCGTCAATTGACCCCCCTGATGTCCCAGATCCTGGCGGTGGCCTACCTCGATGTGGATGGGCGCATGAGGACATCACAGCAGACACAAGGGGGTGAGTACACTCTCATTCTGGTGACTTTGCGCGCAGTGGAGGTGTCTGGGTGGGGGAGGTGGGCTGTGGGTATCCCTAGGCCAGGGCGATTTCTGTAGGCTAGGCCCCTCCGTAAGGCATGGCCCTGTGCCCCCGCCCCCCACCTCTGTAGGGTGCCAAGTACAGCTATTCATGGCCCTGTGTCATTTATGTGTGCAGTTGTCGTCCATAGGCTTGTAGGCCATGTCCCACTGATTGAGTAGTGGACCCAAAGTGCGCAGCGTAGTGCAGGGGGCTTCTGTGTCTGTCCTCTCCGCCAACGGTGTCGCCTATGCATGCACTCAACATGTCTTTCTTTCTCCCCCCCCCTTTTTTGAGGTCTTCCTGTTCATGTGTGCATTAGCATCATCAGGCGGAGGAGAAGTGGCATCGGAGCACGAGGGAGCTGCATCCCACATGGCCCTGGAGGGCCATGCAACGGACTCTGAGTACATCAGTGGGACGGAGGGCGAGGGGAGCTCCACAGCGGGGACTCAGGCTGATGTCAGTGGCAGCGACTCGTCCTCTGAAGGGAGCTCCCTTGTGGTGGCGGCAACATCCGTGCCCCCCGCAACAACAGGTACAGCCGCCACCCAACGCACCAGCACCACCCTCCCAGCAGCCCCTCAGCGTTTGCCCCGTGCCTGCTCACCCAGGAAGGGGGGCATCTCCTTCGCCCCAGGCACCTCAGGCCCTGCCCCCGTCACCCCTGCTGCCCTCAGTGAGGAGGTCATTGACCTCCTGAGGACCATCATTGTTGGGCAGTCTACCCTTTTGAATGCCATCCAGGGTGTAGAAAGGGAGGTGCACCGGAGTAATGCATACCTGGAGAGCATTCATTCGGGTCAGGCTGCCCATCAGCGATCGTTCAACGCTCTGGCCTCAGCACTGACGGCAGCAATTGTCCCTGTCTCTAGCCTCCCCCCTCCAACTTCCTCCACCCAGACCCAATCCCCTGTACCTCTGCCTATCCCAGACACACCTACAGACCAGCCTGCACACACCTCAACACCCAAGGGAAGCTCATCCAGACATAAGCACCACACATCACACAAGCATTCACACAAGCAACATCCACATGCAGACACACCAACACCCACTGCCTCCACTGTGTCCCCCTCCTCGTCTCCCTCCTCCCTCCCTGTGACGTCTCCACTCACACTTGCATGCACAACATCTTCAGCCACTACGTCCATCACCAGCACACCCACCAGAACACTCCGCACACGTGCAGTCACCACCCCCACTACCATTTACACGTCCCCTGTGTCCTCTCCCAGTGTGTCTGTCACCCCCTCTTCCAAACCACACAAACGCAGGCAGCCATCCAC